>NC_142518.1:65789642-66127857 GCF_057876585.1 Rhinolophus sinicus | reverse complement strand
ATCCCTTTTTTCTAACATGTACTCTAAAATAAATTTATTTGCTGGTCTGAAGATCATACTCAACTAAGGATCTGAATTACAGCAAATATATCCCTTGGAAACATTCAAATTAAAATATTAATTGGAACACCCACCACTAATTTTCTGTATAACTCCTTTGGGAACTAAATTCAAAAGACAAACTCCTTTTGAACATATTCTGTTGTTCTTCATTCTTTTCAAAAGTCTTGCCTCCTTTCCTCATTCTCCCCATTCCTCTCCCCTCTCCATTCCCTTTCTTGGACATCTGCCGCCCCTTCCCTCCTTCACCCTTTCCTGCTTATCTATTTCCCTGGCTTCTGCTCTGCCCAATTATATTACTTTACTTCCTTCACTTACTCTTCTCCATTTATCTTTGTTTTATGCCTGTCTTATTTTCTCCTGCATGAATTCTTTTGATTTTCCAGTCACTTCCAGTTGACACCCTGGACATACTGTAGTGCTTATAGCCTGGCATAACCTTTCCTCTTTTTCCCCTATTAAGAAAAAAATCATTTTTGTAACTTGATCAGCATTGGCCTTTGGTTTGACAGTCATGTTGCTGATACATGTTCATTTCACTTTCTACTGTAACCTTTAGACCCTCTTGTGATTCCATTTTACATTGGTGCATTTGATTATTCTTTCCTTTGTGAGTCACATTACTTTCATGAATGCTTTATTGAGTCTTATTTTATTGATTTCTGTCCATTTAAAATTTTATCCTGCTTGTACTCTATTTTTATGCATATCCTGCAACGTGCAGGGGCACCTGCAGATTGTATGACTGTCGTTTTCCTTCTATTCTCTAAGTAGTAAATAAAAATATTGAATTGTATTGAACTCAAACTGGACCCCTAAGGAACCTCCCTGACACCTCCACCAAATGCAGTATCGAACTGTTAGCAACAACTCTGTACTCAATTTGTCTTAACTAGTTCTGTATCTAAACTATCCATCTTATTGCACTTTTACCTAATTTATCCTTTAAAAAAATTTGCTAGCCCAAGTCTCCACCAACTTTTTCTTTTATAATATACTAAAATTATCCTGGTGAAGGAAGGACTTAATTGCAATTTCACATAATTTGTTTTTTTTATTTTTATTTATTTTTATTTTATTAAATTTATTTGGGTGACAATTGTTAGTAACATTACATAGATTTCAGGTGTACAATTCTGTATTACCTCATCTATAAATCCCATTGTGTGTTCATCACCCAGAGTCAGTTCTCCTTCCATCACCATATATTCGATCCCCCTTACCCTCATCTCCCACCCCCCACCCCCCGCCCCCCTTACCCTCTGGCAACCACTAAACTATTGTCTGTGTCTATGAGTTTCTGTTCCTCATTTGTTTGTCTTGTTCTTTTGTTGTTTTTGGTTTATATACCACATGTCAGTGAAATCACATGGTTCTCTGCTTTTTCTGTCTGACTTGTTTCACTCAGCATTACTCTCTCAAGATCCATCCATGTTGTCACAAATGTTCCTATATCATCTTTTCTTACTGCCGAATAGTATTCCATTGTGTATATATACCACAACTTCTTTATCCATTCATCTATCGAAGGACATTTTGGTTGTTTCCATGTCTTGGCCACCGTAAACAAAGCTGCAATGAACATTGGAGCACACGTGTCTTTATTTCTAAATGTTTTCAGATTTTTTGGGTAGATACCCAGAAGAGGGATTGCTGGGTCATATGGCAATTCTATTTGTAATTTTTTGAGGAACCTCCACACTGCCTTCCATAACGGCTGCACCAGTCTGCATTCCCACCAACAGTGTATGAGGGTTCCTTTTTCTCCACAGCCTCTCCAACATTTGTTACTATTTGTCTTGTTGATGATAGCCATTCTGACTGGGGTGAGGTGATATCTCATTGTGGTTTTGATTTGCATTTCTCTGATGATTAGTGATGTTGAGCATTTTTTCATATGTCTATTTGCCATTTGTATGTCCTCTTTGGAGAAATGTCTCTTCAAGTCCTCTACCCATTTTTCAATTGGGTTGTTTGTTTTTTTGTTGTTGAGTTGCATGAGTTCCTTGTATATTCTGGATACTAGCCCCTTATCGGAGGCACTGTTTGCAAAAATCTTCTCCCATTCAGTTGGTGGCCTCTTCATTTTGTCAATGGTTTCTTTTGCTGTGCAGAAGCTTTTAAGTTTCATATAGTCCCATTCGTTTATTTTAGCTTTTACTTCCATTGCCTTTGGAGTCAAATTCATAAAATGCTCTTTGAACCCAAGGTCCATAAGTTTAGTACCTATGTTTTCTTCTATGCAGTTTATTGTGTCAGGTCTTATGCTTAAGTCTTTGATCCATTTTGAATTAATTTCGGTACATGGTAAAGATAGCAGTCCAGTTTCATTCTTTTGCACGTGGCTCCCCAATTCTTCCAGCACCATTTATTGAAGATGCTGTCTTTCCTCCATTGTATATTTTTAGCTTCTTGTCAAAAATTGTCTGTCCATATTTATGTGGTTTTATTTCTGAGTTCTCAATTCTATTCCATTGGTCTATGTGTCTGTTTTTCTGCCAATACCATGCTGTTTTGATTATTGTGGCCCTGTAGTACAAGCCAAAGTCGGGAAGTGTGATACCTCCATTATTGTTCTTTTTCCTTAAGATTGCTTTGGCTATTCGGGGTCTTTTGTGGTTCCAAACAAATCTGATGATTTTTTGTTCTATTTCTTTAAAATATGCAATTGGGATTTTGATGGGGATTGCATTGAATCTGTATATTGCTTTGGGTAATATGGCCATTTTAACTATGTTGATTCTTCCAATCCATGAGCACGGAATGTCTTTCCATTTCTTTGTGTCTTCTTCAATTTCTTTCAAAAATGTCTTATAGTTTTCAGCATATAGGTCTTTCACATCCTTGGTTAAGTTTATTCCTAGGTATTTTATTCTTTTTGCTGCAATTGCAAAAGGAATTGTTTTTTGTATTTCTTTTTCGGAGATTTCATTGTTAGTATATAGGAAGGCAATGGACTTTTGTGCGTTGATTTTGTAGCCAGCAACTTTACTGTATTCGTTGATTGTTTCTAATAGCTTTTTGGTGGAGTCTTTAGGGTTTTCTATATATAGCATCATGTAATCTGCAAAGAGTGATAATTTAACTTCTTCATTCCCAATTTGGATGCCTTTTATTTCTTTCTCTTGCCTGATTGCTCTGGCAAGGACTTCCAACACTATGTTGAAAAGCAGAGGTGATAGGGGACATCCCTGTCGTGTTCCTGAACGTAGAGCAAAGGGCTTCAGTTTTTCTCCATTAATTATGAGATTAGCAGAGGGTTTGTCATATATGGCCTTTATTATGTTAAGGTATTTTCCTTCTATACCCATTTTATTAAGTGTTTTAATCATAAATGGATGTTGTATCTTGTCAAATGCTTTTTCTGCATCAATTGATATAATCATATGATTTTTGTCCTTTATTTTGTTTATGTGATGTATCACATTGATGGATTTGCGTATGTTGAACCATCCTTGTGCCCCGGGGATGAACCCCACTTGGTCGTGATGAATAATCTTTTTAATGCATTGTTGTATTCGATTTGCTAGAATTTTATTTAGGATTTTTGCATCGGTATTCATTAGAGATATTAGTCTGTAGTTTTCTTTTTTTGTGCTGTCCTTGCCAGGTTTTGGTATCAGGGTAATGTTGGTCTCATAGAATGAGTTAGGGAGTACTGTCTCTTCTTCAATTTTTTGGAAGAGTTTGTGCAGAATTGGTATTAGATCCTCTTTGAAGGTTTGGTAGAATTCACTAGTGAAGCCATCTGGTCCCGGACTTTTGCTTTTGGGAAGGTTTTGTATGACTGACTCCGTTTCCTTACTGGTGATGGGTCTGTTTAGATTTTCCAGTTCTTTATGGTTCAGCCTTGGAAGGCTATGTGTTTCTAAGAACTTGTCCATTTCTTCTAGGTTATTGAATTTGGTGGCATATAGTCCTTCATAGTATTCTTGGATGATCCTTTGTATTTCTGTGGCATCCGTGATAACTTCCCCTTTTACGTTTCTGATTTTGTTAATCAGTGTCTTCTCTCTTTTTATCTTAGTAAGTCTAGCCAAGGGTTTGTCAATTTTGTTAATCTTTTCAAAGAACCAGCTCTTTGTCACATTACTTTTTCTATTGTCTTTTTGTTCTCCATTTCATTTCGTTCTGCTCTGAGTTTTATTATTTCCTTTCTGCTGCTGCCCTTGGGTTTCATTTATTCTTCTTTTTCTAGTTCCTTAAGGTATAACGTGAGGTTATTTATTTGGGATTTTTCTTGTTTCTTGAGATAGGCCTGTAATGAGATAAATTTCACTCTTAAAACTGCTTTTGTTGCATCCCCAAAATTTTGGTAGGATGTATTTTCATTGTCATTTGTTTCTATGTATCTTTTGATCTCTCCTCTAATTTCTTCTTTGACCCGGTCCTTTAAAATTATGTTGTTTAATCTCCATGTGTTTGGGTTTTTTCCAGCTTTCTTTTTGCGGTGATATCTAATTTCAAAGCCTTGTGATCAGAGAATATGCTTGGTATGATTTGAATCTTCTTAAATTTGCTGAGGTTAGTTTATGTCCCAATATATTGTCTATCCTTCAGAATCTTCCATGTACACTAGAAGAAAATGTGTAGTCTGATGTTTCATGTTGAAGTGCTCTATAAATGTTGATTATGTCCATTTCATCTAATGCGTCATTTAGGGCTTCTATTTCATTATTTATTTTCTGTTTGGATGATCTATCCATAGCTGTCAATGATGTATTTAGGTCCTGTAGTATAATTGTGTTTTGGTCAATTTCTCTTTTTAGTTCTGTTAGTAGTTGCGTGGTATATTTTGGTGCTCTGTGATTGGGGGCATAAATATTGATGACTGTTATATCTTCTTGTTGTATAGTCCCCTTTACCATTATGAAATGTCCATCTTTTTCTCTTGTTACCTGTTTCACCCTGAATTCTGTTTCACCTGATATCAGTATGGCTACACCTTATTTTCTCTGGATATCATTTGCTTGGAGTGTCAATTTCCACCCTTTCACTTTGAGTCTATGTTTGTCCTTGTAGCTGAGATGTGTCTCTTGGAAGCAGCACATGGTTGGGTTTAGTTTTTTGAACCAATCTGCTACTCTCTGCCTTTTATTGGTGAGTTCAGTCCATTTACATTTAGGGTGATTATTGATATGTGAGGATTTCCTATCATTCTATCTTCTGTTTTCTGGTAAGACTGTGTCTGCATTGTTTCTTTGCATTTTCATTGTTGTCTATTATTTTTTGTGGTGTTATTCTATGATGTTTCCCTTTGTTTCTTCTTTTATTACTGTATATATTTCAGTTCTGGATTTTTTTCAGTGGTTACCCTTAAGTTTATGTAAAAGGAAGTTTGATATTTAGAGTATTCCATTTTCTTCAGCTTGCCTACTTTCTCCATTCACATTTTCCGGTTCAGGCCTTTACTCTCCCCCTTTTTATGTTTTGGTTGCCACAAATTGTCCCTGTTGATGGTGGTTGAATATCCTCCTTTAGTATTTCTTGTAGTGCAGGTCGTGTATTAGAAAATTCCCTCAGCTACTGTATGTCTGCATATGTCTTTATTCCTCCTTCATATCTAAAGTATATCTTTGCTGGATATATTATACTTGGCTCATAATTTCTCTCTTTCAGTAGTTTGAATATTTGTTTCTAGTCCCTCCTGGCTTGTAGAGTTTCTGCTGAGAAATCTGATGATAATCTAATGGGCTTTCCTTTGTAGGTTACCCTCTTCTTTTCCGTGGCTGCCTTGAGGATTCTTTTTCATTGATTTTTCAAAGCTTCAATACAACGTGCCTTGGAATTTGCATGTTGTGGTTGAGGTAATTAGATGTTCTATTTGCTTCTTGAATTTGAGGATCCAGTTCTTTTCATAAGTTTGAGAAGTTCTCATCGACTATTTGTTTGAATATACTCTCTGTTCCCTTCTCTCTTTCTTCTTCTGATATGCCCATTATTCTTATATTGTTCTTTCTGATGGATTCAGAAAGTTCTTGTAGAGTTCTTTCATTTCTTTTAAGTGTCAAGTCTCTTTCTTCTTCCATCCGTGTCATTTCCAGGTTTCTATCTTAGATGTCACTGATTCTTTCCTCCATCTGATCAACTCTTCTACCTAAGCTGGTTATTTCATTCTTCATTTCTTCCACTGAGTTCTTAATCTCCAGAAATTCTATTTGGTTCTTTTTTAAAATTTCAATCTCTTTGTTAAAATGTTCATGATGTTCTTTGATTGTGTTTCTGAGTTCATTAAACTGCCTTTCTGTGTTTTCTTGCATCTCATTGAGTTTTTTCAGAACAGCAATCTTGAATTCTCTGTCATTTAAGTCACATATTTCCATATCTTTAAGTTCCTTTTCTGGAGACTTTTCACTTTCTGTTTGTGCTGTCTTGTTGCCTTGGTTATTTATGGCAATTACTGATTTATTATTTCTCTTCCTAGATATCTACAGGTGTGGGTTCTGCAAAAGGTTGATAGAAAGATGTCTTTCTTTTGTTTTCCAGTACTTGTTGGTAGAATGTTTTATTTTCTCTCCGACTGCAGCGTTTTTTTCTCTCTCACACTGTTGTGCTGTTTTCTCTGCACTATTCCAGCTTCTCACAGAACGGGGGGAGGGGGGATTCCCTGGGAGACGAGCTTCTCCTCTTAATAATTCACCTGGGTCACAGGGTGCAGTGTCCGTGTGGGGATTCAGAGAGCTTTTGAATTTCCAAAGCTCTTCCTGCACCAGATTCAGAGCCCGTGTGTTTCAGCAGCTCTGTTTACTCTTGCAGGGATCCTCCCAGATAGGTGGGGACAGGGGTGGGGTCAATTGTGAGTGGTGGTTCAGAGCAATGGCAGGCACCACCACCACAGCAAGTCCTGCTTCCATGGCTACCTCACCTTTGCCAGAGCTAGTTGGGCTACAATTCCATGTTGTGGACCACATTTCTCAGAACTGCAGATATTCTGTTCTTTTGATCTGACACTGCTACTGTTCCGCTTCTATCACTGGGTTGGTGGGGCCTGGGCAAACTCTGGGAAGGTAGGGAGGGTGTGGCTAGTCTCAGTGCCTATGACTTGAGTTCTCTGCTTGGCCGTGAGTGTTTAAAGCACCGTTTTCAGCTTTCTTCCCTCAGTCTTTGCCTCAAGGTTTCTTCCGTGAGCTTGGGTTCTGTTGTGTTATATGCTGTCCCCTCAGCCCTGTGGGTCATAAACAGAGCCCTAGCAGTCCGAGTTCTTCCCTCTCCCACAGCTGCAGTTGTTCCGGGATGTAGCAAGGTGGGAGCACTGAGCTAGGTCTGCATCCTTAGCTTGCGCTTCCTCTGCACTTCTCCCTTCCCTCTTCTTCTGCTCGTGCAATTTGCCCACCTTTAGTTGAATTCAGTAGTGAGACTCTTCGTCTTGCCTGTCTGCTGTGCAGGGAGTCTTTTCTGGAGTTATAGTTTTTCAATGTGTTGTAAATTCCAGGGGAGATTTCCAGAGGTTCACCTCACGCTGCCATTTTGATGATGTCTCCCTATTAATTTTGATGAAGCTGTAAAATGCATTATTTTTTAACTTTCACTTTCTGATAATTTGTTGTTAGTATAGAGAAACACAACAGATTTTTGTGTATTGATTTTGTATCTTGCAGCACTACTGAATTTGTTTACCAGTTTTTTTATGGAGTAATTAGGGTTTCTATAGATATTATGTCATCTGCAAATAGTGATGGTTTTAATTCATCCTTTCTGATTTGGATGCCTGTTATTTATTTTTCTTGCCTAATTTCTTTGTCTAGGATTTCCAATACTATATTGAATGAAAGTGGCAAGAGTGGATATCCTTGTCTTGTTCCTCATCTTAGAGGAAAACCTTTTAGTTTTTCAACATTCTTCTTTTTTAATTTTTTATAGCAACATTTATTGCTATAAACTTGCTTCTTAGAACTGACCTTGTTGTATAATATAGGTTTGGGCATGTTTTGTTTTAATTTTTATTTGTTTCAAGATATTTCTTGATTTCTTTTTGATTTCTTCTTTGATGCAATGATTCTTCAAAAGTTTGTTATTTACTTTCATGTATTTGTAAAATTTTCTGTTTTCCTTTATTTATTGACTTCTAGTTTCATTCAATTGTGATTGGAAAAGGTACTTGGATTAATTTTACTAATTTAAAATTCGTTAAGACTTTTTTTATGACCTATTATGTGATCTATCCTGTAAAATGATCTGTGTGTGGTTGAGAAAAATATGTATTCTTCTTCTGTTGGGTGGAATGTTCCATATATGTCTGTTAGGGCTATTTGATTTATAGTGTTGTTTGAGCTCACTGTTTCCTTATTGATTTTCTGTCCATATGATCTATCCATTATTGGAAATGGGTATTGAAGTCTCTTACAATTATATTGCTGCCTTTTTCTCTCTTTAATTCTTTCAATGCTTGCTTTATATTTTTAGGTGTTCTGATGTTAGGTGTATATGTATTTACAATTGACATATCTTCATGATGAATTGAACATTTTATTATTATGTAATATTCTATGTATCTTGTGACAATTTTTGATTTAAAATCTATTTTGTCTGATATAAGTATAGCTACTCCTGTTCTCTTTTGATTTTCATTTGCATAGTGTATCTTTTTCTATCCCTTCACTTTCAGCTATGTGTGTTTTTAAATCTCAAGTGAATCCTTAGTAAGCAGCATATAGTTGGATATCACATTTAAAATTTATTCAGCCACTGTGTATGTTTTGAGTGGTCTATTTAATCATTTATATTCAAAGTAAATATTGATAGGTAAGGATTTACTATTGTCATTTTTTTAAATTGTGTTTTTTGGTTTTTTTTTGTAGTTCTTTTGTTCCTCTCTTCTTGTTTTACTGTCTTCTCTTGTTATTTGATGGTTTTTGTTGCTGTTGCTGTTGTGGTGTACTTTTGTTCTTTTCTCTTTATCTTTTATGTATTTACTATAATTTTTTCTTTGTGGTTACCATGGCACTTACATAATACTTTTTATAATCATAACAGTATTTTAAACTGATAACCTCAATCTTATACAAAAAAACTTTTCATATTTACTTTCTCCCCCATCCACCTTAAGTTAGTGACACCAGATTGTGAACTATGAAGTGGTCTCCCTAATAAGACAAGTGTATATCGGATACTTTATAAAGTCTTTACAACATTATTGATGATATTCCCCAAATTGTCTTTCATATCCCCATGGCAACCTTGAGGTTACCAATTGTGCTTTCTAATCCCCTTACCTTCTCCCTCTTCCCCTCCTCCCTCCCATCTAGCAACCCTCAGTTTTATTTCTATATCTCTAAGACTATTTCTGATTAGTTTGTTCATTTATTCTCTTTCGATTATACATATAAGAGATCATATAGTCTTTCTCCATCTGACTTATTTCACTTAGCATAATGTTCTCTAGGTCCATCCATATTGTTGCAAATGGTAAGATTTCATTCTTCTTTATGGCTAAGTAATAGTCCATTGTATAAATGTTGATTAAGTTTCTTAACCAGGGCATCTTCTCATGGACATTTCAGTTGTTTCTATGTCCTGGCTATTGTGAATAGCACTGCAATAAACATAGGGGTGCATAATTTTTTTTCAAATTAGTGTTTTGGTTTTCTCTGGGTTGATACCTAAGAGTGGAATTGCTGGGTCACAAGGTAGTTCCATTTTCAGTTTTTTGAGATACCTCCATATTGATTACCATAGTGGGCACACTGATCTGCTATCCCACCAGCAGTGCATGAGGAATCTATTTTCTCCACATCCTTGTCAGCACTTGTTGTTTGCTGATTTATTGATGCTAGCCATTCTGACTGGAGTGAGGTGGTATCTCATTGTGGTTTTATTTTCATTTCTCTAATGATTAGTGAGGTTGAGTATTTTTTCATATGTCTGCTTGCCACCTGTATGTCCTCTTAGGAAAAATGTCTCTTATTGTACTCTGCCCATTTTTTTTAATGGGGTTATTTTGTTTTTCAATGTTGAGTTTTTCACAAATTTTGGATATTAACCCCTTATCAGATGTATCATTGAAAAATATCTTCTCCATTTCAGTAGGATGCCTTTTTGTACTGTTGATGGTTTCCTTTGCAGTGGAAAACTTTTTAGTTTGATGTAATCCCATATGTTTATTTTTTTCTCTTACTTCCATTGCCTGACGGGAAAAAGCAGTAAAAATATTACTAAGGGTAATGTCTGCAAATTTACTTCCCATATTTTCTTCTAGGAGTTTTATGGTTTCAGATCTTATATTTAAGTTTTTAACCCATTTTGAATTTATTGTATATAGTGTAAGGAGGTGGTCCAACTTCATTTCTTTGCATGTGTCTGTCCATGTTTCCCAGTACCATTTATTGAACAGACTGTCTTTACCCCAATGTAAATTTTTGTTTCCATTGTCGTAGATTAAATGACCATATAGGCATGGACTTATTTTTGGGCTATCTGTTCTGTTCCATTGATCTATGTGCCTGTTTTTATGCCATTACCATGCTGTTTTCATTGCTATAGGCTTGTAGTATGATTTGATGTCAGGTATCATGATACCTCCCACTTTGTTCTTATTTCTCAAGATTCCCGTGGCTATTTGGGGTCTTTTATGGTTCCATATAAATTTTAAGATTATATCTTCTATTTCTGTGAAAAAAGTCCTTGATAGTTTGATAGGAATTGCATAGAATGTATATCTTGCCTTGGGCACTCTGGACATTTAAACTATATTAATTCTTCCTATCCATGAGCATGGTATGTGTTTCCATTGATTTGTATCTTTTTTAATTTCTCTTTTCAGTGTCTTATAGTTTTCCAAGTACAGGTCTTTTACTTCTTTTGTTAAATTTAGTCCTAATTATTTTATAGTTTTTGAAGCAATTGTAAATGGTACTGTTTTCTTAATTTCTCCTTCTGATAGTTTATTATTGGTGTAAATAAATGCAACTGATTTCTAGTATATGTGCTGCCGAAACGAGCACACAACTGATTTCTGAATATTAACTTTGTATCCTGCTACTTTACTAAATTCATTTATTAGTACTATTAGTTTTTTTGTGGAGTCTTTGGGGTTCTCTCTATATAGTATCATGTCATCTACATATAATCACAATTTTACTCCCTCCTTGCCAATTTGAATGCCTTTTATTTCTTTTTCTTGTCTGTTTGCTGTGCTTAGAACTTCCAGAACTATGTTGAATAAAAGTGGAGAAAGTGGGCAACCTTGTCTTTTTACTGATCTTAAGGGGAATGGTTTTAGCTTTTCCCCATTGAGTATGATGTTAGCTGTGGGTTTATCATATATGGCCTTTATTAGGTTGAGATATGGTCCCTCTATTCCCACTTTCTTAAGAGTTTTCATCATAAATCGCTGTTGGATTTTGTCAAATGCTTTTTCTTCATCTATTGATAAAACCACATAATTTTTATTTTTCATTTTATTAATGTGGTGTATCACATTAATTGATTTGTGGATATTGAACCAAGCTTGCATACCAGGAATGAATCCCACTTGATCATAGTATATGATCTTCTTAATATATTGCTGAATTCTGTTTGCTAATATTTTGTTAAGGATTTTTGCATCTCTGTTCATTAGAGATATTGACCTGTAGTTTCCTATTTTTGTAATGTCTTTGTCTGATTTTGGGATCAGAGTGATAGTGGCCTCGTAAAAAGAGTTTGGGATCCTTCCCTCCTGGATTTTTTGGAATATTTTGGGAGGATAGGTGATACTTTTTTTTTTTTTTTTTTAATGTTTTGTAAAATTCGCCTGTAAAGCCATTTGGTCCAGGGCTTTTGTTTATTGGGAGATTAAATTTCACTGGTAGTAATCAGTCTATTCAGATTTTCCATTTCTTCTTGAGTTAGCCTTGGAAGTTTGTGTTCTTTTAGAAAACTTATTCATTTCTTCCAGATTGTCTAATTATTGGCATATTGCATCTATTGATAAAACCA
Source organism: Rhinolophus sinicus (assembly GCF_057876585.1). Taxonomy (NCBI): domain Eukaryota; kingdom Metazoa; phylum Chordata; class Mammalia; order Chiroptera; family Rhinolophidae; genus Rhinolophus; species Rhinolophus sinicus. Next base: position 66,115,881 of record NC_142518.1, on the reverse strand, counting down.
CATAATTTTTTTCTCATAGTATTTTCTTAATTTTTTTTGTATTTCTGTGATGTCTGTTGTCACTTCTCCCTCTTTCATTTCTGCTTTTATTAATTTGGGTGCTCTCCTCTTTTTTTTTTTTTTGACTAGTTTGGGTATAGGTTTGTCAATTTTGTTTCAAAAAACAAAGTTCTTGGTTTGTCGACTTTGTTTCAAAAAACAAAGCTCTTCTCAAAAACACCAGCTCTTGGTTTCAGTGATTTTTGTATTGTTTTTTGGTCTCTACTTCATTTATTTCTGCTCTGATCTTTATTATCTCCTTCCCTGCACTCCCTTTGGGGTGATTTTGCTGTTCTTTTCCCAGTTCCCTTAGGTTTAAGGATAAAGTGTTGATTTGAGATTTTTTTTTTTTTTTTTTTTTTTTTTTTTTTTTTTTTTTTTTTTTTTAGGTAGGCATGCATTGGTATGAATTTTCCCCTTAGGACTGCTTTTGCTGCATCCCATACATTTTGAGTTGTGTTTTCATTTTCATTTCTCTCGAGGTGTCTTTTGATTTCTTCCTAGTTCTCATTGTTGACCCATTCATTACTTAGTAACATATTATTCATCCTCCATGTATTTGTGTGTTTTCCAGTGTTTTTCTTGTAATTGATTTATAATTTCATAGCACTGTGGTCAGAGAAGATATTTGATATGATTTCAGTTTTATTAAATCTATTAAGACTTGTTTTGTGGCCTAACATGTGGTCTATCTTGGAAATGTTCCATGTGTGCTCGAGAAAAATGTATATTCTGCAACCTTTTGGTGAAATGGTCTAAAAATATCGATTAAATCCAACTGGTCTAAAGTGTCATTTAAGGCCACTGTTTCCATATTGATTTTCTGTCTGGAGGATCTGTGTCTTGGTGTCAGTGGTGTACTGAAGTCCCCTATTATGATAATGTTACTTTTGATCTCTGTTTTTATGTCACTCAATATCTGTGTTATACGTTTAGGTGCTCTTATGTCGGGTGCATAGATGTTTACTAGGGTTATGTCCTCTTGTTGGATCAATCCCTTTATTATTATGTAGGTCCTTTCTTTGTCTTTTACTATATTCTTCATTTTAAAGTCTATTTTGTCAGATATAATTATTGCAACTCCAGCTTTTTTCTCATTTCCACTTGCATTAAATATCTTACTCCATCCCTTCACATTCAGCCTGTGTGTGTCTTTTGATCTGAGATGAGTCTCTTGTATATAGTATATGCAAGGTTCTTGTTTTCTCATCCACTCAGACACCCTTTTGATTTAATCCATTTAACCCATTTACAATTAAAATAATTATTGACTGGTACATTGTTATTGCCATTTTGTTATTTGTATTTCTGGTCTTCACTAGTTAGATTTTTTTCGTCTTTCTTCTGCTTAAAGAAGCCTTTTTTCACTTTTATTTATTAGTTTCAGTTGTACAAAACAATGTAATAGCTAGACATTTATCATTTATATCCCTCACACAGTGATAAAAAGAAGCCCTTTTAAGAATTCTTGCAATGCTGGCTTGGTGGTAATGAATTCCTTTAGCTTATTATTTTCTGGGAAGCTCTTTATCTCTCCTTCAATTTTAAATTTTTGCTTTGCTGGATAAAGCAATCTAGGTTGCAGGACTTTATTTTTCATCACTTTGAATACCTCTTGCCACTCCCTTCTGGCCTGCAAAGTTTCTGTAGAAAAGTCAGCTGATAGTCTTATGGGAGCACCCTTGTAAGTAACTCGCTCTCTGTCTCGCTTCTTTTAGGATTCTCTCTTTTTGTTTGACCTTTGCCATTTTAACTATAATGTGTTTTCGTGTGGAACTTTTTGGGTTCATCTTGGTTGGAACTCTCTGCACTTCCTGAGCTTCTATGTCGGTTTCCTTCACCAGGTTAGGGAAATTTTCAGTCATTGTTGCTTCAAATATGTTCTTGATCCCTTGCTCCCTCTCTTCTCCTTCTGGTATTCCTATGATGCGCATGTTGTTCTGCTTGATGTCATTCCACAGGTCTCTTAAACTATTTTCATTGTTTTTTATTCTTTTTTCTTTTTGTTGTTCTGCTTGGGTGGTCTCTGCTATCTTGTCTTCTAAATCACTGATTTGATCCTGTGCTTCATCTAACCTGTTGGTAATTCCTTTGAGTGTGTTCTTTTTTCAGTTATTGTATTCTTTAGTTCTAACTGGTTGGTTTTTTTTTTTATGATTTCTCTATCCTTCTTTATGTTCCCACTAAATTCCTTAAACATATTCTTATTATCAGTGTTGTGAACTCTGTCTCTGATAGGTTGGTTACCTCTACTTCATTTGTTTCCAATTCTGGAGGTTTCTTCTGTTCTTTTATTTGGGACATGTTTCTTTCATTCCTCATTCTGGCTGACTCTCTGTGTTTACTTTGATGTATTAGGTAGATCCCCTAAGTCTTTCAGTCTTTGCAGGGTGGATTTATGTAATATGCGTCCTTTATATTTGAATTGCATGGTCTCGCCATTCTCCTGTGCATGTATTCCAGAGGTGTCCCTTGTGTTGTGTGTATTCTCCTGTTGAAGTTGAGCTTTAATTGCTTGTGGCTTGTCAGTAGGTGGGATGGACTTTAGGCTGACTAGCTGTGAGACTTGGCACACAGTGTATGAGCTGCTGTGTGAGGGTTGACCCCTCAGATGAGGGTTGGCACCTATGGGCTCTTGTGCCTATAGAGATTTCCCTCTGGGTGTGTCACTTGTAGGTCAAACCCAGTAATGCTCTAGTTTGGTCTGGAGTTGGCCTCTGGATGTGTTGATTCTTGTGCCTCTTGGGCTGGGCCCTGGTGCAGAATGATATCAGAACAAAACAAATAAACAATCACGACAACAACAACAAACAGATACCCTCACATGTAAAAACAACTGACATCCAACACTCAACACAAACAAAAATATCAAAAGTAAAAAACAAAACAAAATAAAACAAAACAAAAACAGCAACACCCCTGAAAATAATCAATACAGAAAAATGGAAAGAAGGAAGAATAATAGAGCAAGGAAAAGAGAAAAGAAAAAAAGAAAAGAAGAGAGAGAAAGGGGAATATATACATATACATACATACATATATATATATATATATATATATATATATATATATATATATATATATTGAAAACAATAATAAAACAAAAAACAAAAACAAAACAACAAACAAACAAACAAAATAAAGTGCCAGTCTTTGCTTATGTCCACCAAACTATCTCTAGGTTGTCCTCTGCTGTACCAAAACTCCTCTGCATCTTCTGGAGGCAGAGCCAGCCACCTGGCACCCAGCTTGACCCTGTCAATGCAGTTCTAGATGGGTGGGGCTATTGGGTGTGTTTGGTAGTTTTTACAAAGTCAGTGCAGTTTCTGCTTTTGCCTGCACAAACTTGTGCTGAGAGCACCACAGCCAGTCATCGGGAGGTGGGCTTCTTGCCTGTGTGCAGGTCTACTGGGTCGTAGGGCACTTCTTCCATCACAGGGTATAGAAGGCGTGAGATTTCTGAGCTGCTGAAAGCCCAGAGCTGCCTCTGCCACCCACTGCTGACTCCTACATGTGTCTCAGCAGCTGTAATTGCCCTGCCAGTAGCCACCCAGAAAAGGTGGGGGCTGGGTAGGCAGGTACCTTGCCCACTTAGGAGGGTCACACTCTTCCTAGCCTCTTCCCTAGGTCACTGCTGCAAACCAGCTTTTTCTAATTCTTGAGGACTACAGCTCTTCTGTAATCTGACACTACTCCTCTGTTCAGGGACTAGCTTAAGACTTCAGAAGGGCGGGGTGTGGAAAAGCTGTGGGAGAGTGGGGGAAGGGCTTGGGTATGGAGTTTGCTTTCTTTCTGACCAAGAGAACCCAGCTACAGAGCTGAGGTTTCTGCCTTGAACGCTGGGCACCACCGTCCTCTATGCTGATCTCTCAGCAGGACTGTGGGGTGCAGGGAGAGAGCCTACAGCCTGGCTGTTGCCATCTCTGGTCTGCATCCTGGGGCTCTGCGTCTCTGCAGCCACATATGCAGGCTGGTCTCCACACCTCTCCCTTCCTTCTTCCCCTGCTCACCCAGTTTGCAAACCTTCAGGTAAGCCTTGTGTGAGTCTCTTAGCTGTTCTCTGTGATGAGCAGAAAATCCTTTGATGAGTTACAGATGTTCAATTTGTGGTAACTTCCAGGGGAGAACTCAAGAGGCCCACCTCCCTGCTGCTATTTCTATATCGAAAAATCTCTCCTTCATTTTTAAAGGACAGTTTTTTTGCTCGGTATAAAAGTCTTGGTTTGCAGTTCTTTTTTTCTATCAGCACTTTGAATATATCATACCCTTCTCCTCAGGCATGCAAGATTTCTGCTGAGAAATTCACTGATAGTCTTATGGATGGTTTATCCTTTGTATATCACAAGACACCTTTCTCTTTCTGCTCTAAAAATTCTCTTTTTATCTTTGAGTTGTGCCTGTTTAAATATAACGTTTCTCAATGTAGAACCCATAAGATTTAACCTTTTTTGGGTCTTATGCGCTTCGTAAATCTGGATATTCATCTCCCTCCCTAGATTTAGAAAATTTTCAGCCATTATTTTCTGAAATAAACTCTATGCTCCCTTTTCTTTCTCTCCTTCTTCTGAGACTCCCATCGTGTGTAATTTGGTTTTCCTGATGATTTGTCATATGTCTCACAGGCTTCCTTTACTCTTTTTCATTCCTTTTACTTTTTGTTCCTCTGACTGGATAGTTTCAAATGAATTGCCTTTGAGTTTGCTGATTCTTTCTTTGCGTGATTGAGTCTGATGTCAAAGCTCTCTACTGAATTTTCATTTCATTCTTTGTATTCCTCAGCTCTAAAATTTCTGTTTGGTTCTTTTTATGATTTCTATCTTTTTGTTGAACTATCATTTTGTTCATGTATTCTTTTCTTGATTCCTTTTAGTTGTCTCTCCGTGTTGTATTGTAGCTCACTTAGCTTTTTATGATAATTATCTTGAATTCCTTGTCCAGCAGTTCATAGATCTACATTCCTTATGGTTCATTGCCAAAACTTTATTTTGTTTCTTTGGTGGTATCATGCTTCCCTGATTTTTCATGATCCCTGAAGCCCAGAGTTGATGTTCATGCATTTGAAGAATAAGTCACCTTCCCAGACTTTACACACTGGCTTTAGCAGGGAAAACCTTTCACCAGTTAGCCAAGTGAGAGAGTGGGTGTTTTGGCTGCCATGATCTGTGGGATGATGGGACCACTTTTAAGCTCTGTGGGTTGGTTTTTGAAATCTGTACACTGACTTTTGTGGGACCCTCTCCACTTTTTTTGTTTTCAGTTACCTACAGGTGATCTAATCATGCCAATTCCCTTCAGTGTTATAGGTGTGGCATGATAGAAACAGTCCTCTCATATAGTAACCTGAAAAGCTGGGGATATTAGTTGCTCACTTTGCTCTCTCTTTCCACCATGGGAAAACTTCTAGGCTGAGGGGATCTCTCTTGCTGCACTGCTGTGCCAGCTTGAAGTAATGGGTGACTTTGGTAAAGTGCAAATACTCTTCTTACCCTTTCCAATATGTATTTTCTTGTTTCTGTGCTCCACTCCAGTGCTATAATCCTCACATGGATTCCAGAATGCCCAGGAAGGTATTTTTCATCCATGGATGATTGTTACATTGCTTTCTCTGTGGGGAAGTGCTGGAAACTTCTATTCTGCTATCTTGCTGACATCCTACTGTAACATTTTTTTTAAAGGATAAGAAACTTTTTAGGTACTGCTATGAAAAGATTTCCAAGATATGTTACTAATTAAAAAGTCAAAGTACAGAACAATAATTTACCATAAGGGTACAGGAGTGAGAGAGAAAAAAATATAAGGATTTTCTATTGGCCTGTGAATATATAACAAACTCTGGGGAAAAATGATAATACTGACTCACATTTAGGGGCATGTAAACTGGAAAGAGGAGCGACAGGGTTAGGAGGAAGACATTTATTTTTTTACTTTTTTATCGGTTGAATAATGTGTATCTAATAACAAACACTTTAACCAATCAAATAATTTTACAATCACACCATTTATGAATTAATACTTCAAAATGCCTTGTTTATATAGATATAAATGAATGAGGATTAAATGTGTTACGATTTAAGAATAAGTTATGTACTTATAATTTGAATGATTTACCATAGATCAATTTTGTTGCTTCCAACACTAATTCCCAAGCAAGTCTAGTTCTTTGGGACTTAGTTTTCTTGACAATAAAATAGAGAAAAGCTTGATAGGTACCTTAACTTATTAAAAATATTTTGAAATAATTATTTCAGAACCAACAAACTTTTTAATGTTACTAAATTATAGAAGATGCACCAAATTAAATGCTATATTATTTTAAATACAGATCATAGAGAAAAATTCCAGTTACATTTTTTGTATTTCTAAACTAAAAAAGAAAAGAAAGTTGAAACATTAAATAGAAACGAAATATAATAGGATTTACCTACCACAAGCTCAAACTGAAACAGAAACCAGATTTGATATTTTTTTAATGCAAAATATTTGCCTGGTATATGGTGGTAGATAGCAGTCTAGACTGATTCTTCTTCTTCTTCTTCTTTTTTTTTTTAGTCTGACTCTTCTTCACATGACTTTCCAATTCTCCCAGCACCATATTTTTGCCATTGTATGACTTTGGCTCTTTTGTCGAAAATTATCTGCCTATATGTGTGTGGGTTTATATCTGGGTTCTCAATTCTATTCCATTGGTCTTTGTGTCTGTTTTTCTGTGAATACCATGCTGTTTTGACTATTGTTACTTTGAAGCATAAATTGAAGTCAGGGATTGTGATACCTCTAGCCTTGTTCTTTTTCTTAGGATTGCTTTGAATACTCAGGGTTTTCTGTGATTCCATATAAATATGATGACTTTATGTTCTATTTCTTGAAAAACATGCCATTGAGATTTTGATGGGGACTGCATTAAATCTGTATATTGCTTTGGATAATGTGGCCACTTTAACTATGCTGATTCTTCCAATCCATGAACATGGAATAACTTTCCATTTCTTTAGGTCTTCTTCAGTTTCTTTTAATAATATCTTACAGTTTTCAGTGTAAAGGTCCTTCATATCCTTTGTTAAGTTTATTCCTAGGTATTTTATTATTATTGTTGCAATTGCAAAAGGAATTTTTTTCATTTCTTTTTCCTGAAATTTCATTGTTAGTATATAGGAATGCAACAGAATTTTTGTACATTGATTTTGTATCCTGTAAGTTTACTGTATTTGTTTACTGTTTCTAATATTTTTTTGGTGGAGTCTATAGGGTTTTTTATATAAAGAATCATGTAATCTGCAAAAAGCAAGAATTTAACTTCTCCATTCCCAATTTAGATGCCTTTTATTTCTTTCTCTTGCCTGATTGCTCTGGATAGCACCTCAAATACTATGATGAATAACATTAATGACTGGGAGTATGCCTGTTTTTTTCTTGATTTGAGAAGCAAAGCTTTTGGTTTTTCACCATTAAGTTTGATGTTAGCTGAGGGTTTGTCATATATGGCCTTTGTTATGTTGAAGTACATTCCTTCTATGCCCATTTTATTAAGTGTTTTAATCACAAGTGCATGTTGTATCTTGTCAAATGCTTTTTCTGCATTTATTGATATGATCATATGATTTTTATCTTTTATTTTGTTTCTGTGATGTATAATATTGATTGATTTGTGTATGCTGAATCATCCTTGAGCCCCTGGGATGAACTCCACTTGATCGTGATGTATAATCTTTTTAATGTAGTGTTGTATTCAATTTGCTAGTATTTTGTTTAGGATTTTTGCGTCTGTATTCATTAGAGATATTGGTCTGTAGTTTTCTTTTTTTGTGTTATCCTTACTAGGTTTTGGTATCAGAGTAATGTTGGCTTCATAAAATGAGTTAGGAAGTATTGCCACTTCTTCAATGTTTTTGGAAGAGTTCGAGGAGGATAGATATTAATTCCTCTTTGAATGTTTGGTAGAATTCACTAGTGAAGCTATCTGGTCTTGGACTTTAGCTTTTGGGGTGATTTTGAATGATTGTTTCAATTTCCTTACTGTTCACTGGTCTATTTAGATAGTTCAGTTCTTTGTGATTCAGTCTAGGAAGGTTATATATTTTGTAAGAGTTGTATATTTCTTCTAGGTTATTGAATTTGGTGGCATAGAGTCCTTCATAGTATTCTTGTATGATTCTTTGTACCTGTGGTAGCTGGCATAACTTCTCTTTTTTTCTGATTTTGTTTATTTGAGTCTTTTGTCTTTTTTCCATAGTAAGTATAGCCAAGGGGTTGATAAAAAAGAATCTTAAAAGCAGCAAGACAAAAATAATTACTTACCTACAAGCATGCTCCCGTAAGACTATCAGATGATTTCTCAACAGAATCTTTGTAGCCCAGAAGGAATTGGTATGAAATATTCAAACTAATGGCAAGAAAGGACCTACAACCAAGATTACTGTACCCAGCAAAGGTATCATTTAGAATCCAAGGAGAGATAAAAATCTTCCCAGATAAGTAAAAGCTAAAGAAGTTCATCAGCACCAAGCCAGTATTGCAAGGCATGTTAGGGAGACATCTTTTTATCACACACTAAAACAAATTTAAAAAAATATGACTAGGGAGACAACCAAGATGGTGTAGTAGGTAAACACTATGTTCACCTTCTCTCACTACCACATCAAAATTACAACTAATCTACAGAACAACCATAATTGATATTCACCTAAAATCAAGCTGAACTGAAGCCTTTCAACTAAGGACATGCAGAAGAAGCCACCTCAAACTGGAAGGAAGGTCAGAGATGCAGAACAGGCTGATCCCACACCTATGTGTGACCACGAAAGACTGGGATGGCGATTTCAGCTGTGGGGGTCACCCCCTCATTCCCTAGAGGAGCAAGAGATCTCAGCCCCACACCAGCTCTGTTCCAGTGTTAAGGAGAGAATTTCCCATAATTTTTGGTTGTGAAAGCCAGCAGAGATTGTGACTGAACAAGACTGAGTGAGGTTGCACTCATAGGCACTCCTCTTAAAGGGACTGTGAACAGACTTACCCTCCAATGGAATCACTCACTCTAAGCTCCAGCACTGGGGCAGCAGCTGGAGAGACGGCAGGGACATATGGTTGGGGAACTGTGTTGTCTGGCTTGGGACAGGGGCTGGAGAGGCGGCTTTCTCCTGAATGGTAGAGGCCATTGTTTCTTTGTTTAGCCCTCCTCCTTCCTGGTGTGTAAACACAGGCAGCTGCCATATCTGAGTCTCTGCTGTCCATATACCATGCCCTGGCAATTTGAGACCTGGCTCCGCCCAACTTTCAGGCACACCTAGGCTGCTTTCAGAGGCTTTTTCATGCAGACTTCCTGATTCGGCTCAAACTTCAGACTTTCCTAGGGTCTCTCAAATGTTCGTGGGACCCATACAAGCAGCATGAAGACTGGAACGTGCTGCTCCCACACAGGCTGGAGCATGTCCTGTACCTCTGGCTGAGCAGTCCTGAGTTTGCACTAGTGACAGCCAGCCTTGGTTCTTGGCTTAGCCTCTCCAGGCACTTCCAAGCACAGCACAGGTGACTGTGATCTGTGGATTTCTTTCTGACTCCCACTAGGTGGCCCCAGGTGGGGCATAGGCTGTTCCTGAAGTAGACCTATAGTAGGTCCCGCCAAGGTGGTCCTGGGGCAGTTGCCCCCAGTGGCTAGCTTCAAAACGAATTGGAGCATCACCCAGTTGTCTCCAAGTATGACACACCCAAGGGGTGGATTAGGCAGACACCAGAGTCCTGTTGAAGCAGATCCTGCTCTGTAGGGCCAGCCCCTGCACAACTACTCTTCCACTGTAGTCCAGGCCAGTCCTCACAAGCAGTGAGCCCAAGAGTCAGTCCCTCCCATTGATGTGTAATTATCAATGAATGCTCAACTACAAGAGGACACACACAACCCACAGAAGGGACACACCTGGAGCATGTGGCTTAGGTGACATGAAAGACTGTGCCACTGATTCCCATAGCATACCTACTACATAAGGCCACTCTACTAAGACCGGAAGACATAGCAGCCCTACCTAATACATAGAAGCAAACACAGGGAGGCAGCCAAAATGAGGAGACAAAGAAATATGTCCCAAATAAAATAAAAAACAACAGAACAAAGCTCTAAAAATAATGAAGGGAAACAGAGATAAGCAATCTATCAGACACAGAGTTCAAAACACTGTTTATAAGAATGTAAAAAAGAACCAGTCAGAAAAATGGATACAATAACAGAAATAAAGAAAATATATATATATATTACAGGGAATCAACAGTAGATTAGATGAAACAGAGGATCCAACCAGTGATGTAGAAGATAAGGTAGTAGAAAACACCCACCAGAACAGCAAAACGTAAAACAAATCCAAAAAATTGAGGAGAGTTTAAGTGGGCTCTGGGACAATATCAAGTGTACCAGCATTTATAGTATAGGGGTACCATCAGGAGAAGAGAGAGAGCAAGGAATTGAAACCCTATTTGAAGAAAAAATGATGGAAAACTTCCCTAACCTGGTGAAGGAAATAGACATACAACCCCAGGAAGTGCGGAGAGTCCCAAACAAGAAAAACCCAAAGAGGCCAACACCAAGACACATGATAATTAAAATGCCAAAGGTTAAAGACAAAGAGAGAATATTAAAAGCAGCAAGAGTAAAGCAGTTACTTACCTACAAGGGAGCCCCCATAAGACTGATTTCTCAACAGAAACTTTGTAGGCAAGAAAGGAGTGGCAGGAAATATTCCAAGTGATGAAAAGCAATGACATACAACCAAGATTTCTCTACCAAGCAAGGCTATCATTTAGAATTGAAGGACAGATAAGGAGCTTCCCAGACAAGAAGAAGCTGAAGGAGTTCATCACCACCAAACCAGTATTACAAGGAATGTTACAGGGATTTCTTTAAGATGGGAGGGGGTTAAGGATGGGTAAAAGGGGAAAGGATTAGAAGTACAAATTGGTTGTTATATAGTAGTCATGGAGATGTAGGGTATAGCATAAGGAATATAGTCAATAATATTGTAATAACTAGGTATGGTGCCAGATAGGTAATACCATGTTTCCCTGAAAATAAGACCTAGCCAGGCAATCAGCTCTAATGCATCTTTTGGAGCAAAAATTAATATAAGACCCAGTATTGTATTATATTATATTATATTATATTATATTATATTATATTATATATTATATTATATTAAATTATATTGAGACCCAGTCTTATTTTACTATAATATAATACTGGGTCTTACATTAATTTTTACTCCAAAGGATGCATTAGAGCCGATTGTCTTGCTAGGTCTTATTTTTGGGGAAATACGCTAGATCTAGCAGCGTGATAGATGGGAACGGGGTTGGGGACAGTGTGAAAAGGTGAAGGCATTAAGGAATACAAATTCATACTTAATACAGTATGGGGAATATAATCAACAGTGTTGTAAACATCATGTAAGGTGCCAGATGGGCACTGCACTTATCAGGAGGACCGTGTCATAGACTGTAGATGCCTGACCAATGCACTATACACCAGAAGCTGAAGTAGAATAATATTGAATGTCAACTATAACTCAATACATAGGTATATATAGTCACAGGATGTGGAGTACAACATAGGGAAGATAATTGATGGCATTTTTACAGCTATATAAGATGTTGTAGGGGTAGTAGCTTGGGGGGTAGGTTATCACTTTATGAGGTGTTTCAATGTCTAACTATTATGTTGCTTTATACACCCAAAACTAATAAAAGATAAATTAAAAAAAAAGAAATAAAAGACATTTAAAAATTGTACTGGGAATTTAAATAATATGACTAATAAAATGGCAATAACTACATATCTATCAATAATTACTTTCAATGGAAATGGATTAAATGCTCCAATCAAAAGACATAGGAGGGCTGAATGGATAAGAAAACAAAACCCTTACATATGCTGCCTACAAGAGAGTCACTTCAGATTGAAAGATACCCAAAGAAAGTAAAGTGAAGGGAAAAAAAAAATTTCATGAAAATGGAAACAAACAAACAAACAAAAGCTTGGGTAGCAATCCTTATATCAGACAAAATAGACTTTAAAATAAAGGCTATAACAAGAGACAAAGAAGGATCCAGTAATCCCACTTCTGTGTATTTATGCAGAGAAATCCAAAATGCTACTTTGAGGGGACATGTGCACCCACATGTTCATTGCAGCATTGTTTACAATGGCCAAGATGTGGAGGCAGCCTGGGTGTGCATTGGTAGATGAATGGATAAAAAGGAGGTAACCATATATATATATATATATATATATATATATATATATATATATATATATATATATACACACACACACACACACACATACATACATATACATACATAAGGGACTATTGCTCAGCCCTGGAAAGGAATGGGTTCTTGCCATCTGCATCAGCATGTATGGACCTGGAGAGTATTTTGCTGAGTATAGTATATTAGACAGAGAAAGACAGATGCAATGTGATTTTGCTTGTATGTGGAATCTAAAAAACAAAATAAACAAACAAAAAAGAAACAAATTCATAGATACAGAGAACATTTTGATGGTTGCCAGATGGAATGGGGTTTGGGGTGTGGGTGAAAAAGGGGAAAGGATTAAGAAGTACAAATTGGTTGTTACAAAGTAGTCATGGAGATATAGGGTATAGCATAAGAAATATAGTCAGTAATATTGTAATAACTATGTGTGGTGTCAGATGGGTACTAGATTTATTGGAGTGATAGATGGGAGTGAGGTTGGGGGTCAGGATGGAAAAGATGAAGGGATTAAGAAGTACAAATTGGAAGTTACAAAATAGTCATGAAGATGTAAAACATAGGGAATATAGTCAATAATATGGTAATAATTATGTATACGGCCAAGACTAGTCAAGACTAGTCAGGGGGATCACTTCTTAAATTATATAAATGTCTAACCACTGTGCTGTACACCTGACATTAATATAAAATAATATTGAATGTAAAATGTAATTGAAAAATTAAAAGGGGGGGAAGGTGAATAAAAGGTCCAAATTTCCAGGTATAAAACAAATAATTCAGGGGGTGTAATGTACAGCATGGGGAATATAGTTGATAATAATATGCAAGTATGGTATGGTGTCATATGGTTGCTGGAATTATCATGGTAATCACTTCTTTGGGTATATAAATGATGAATAACTGTGTACACCTGAAACTAATATAATATTGTGTTAGCTATAGTTTAATAAAAATCTTAAAAATAATAATTTATGACTCTGCTCCTAACTATGACAAAGGTGCATGTAGTAAAGTAAATATTCCATTAAAAAAAAAAACCCTAGAAAAGCTAGATAAAATATAAACATGAATCTGTCTGAAAGCTTCAAAGTGCTTCCAAGTTAGGCAGGACTTGAGGGGACCAAGATCCCCTAGAGAAGAGAAACTTACTCTTATGCTACACAGAGCTTTAAATTAAGCTGATCAGAAAGCAGTTGAAGGGCTCAGTGAAGTTGTCATCTATATAGTAGTGGATACGGGTAGACAAAGTCACATTTCAATACCTTCAAAACAGGAGGACCTCTGGGAAATTCACAAGGCTCAATTGGGACCCCTTGAGAGAAGGACCCTAAGAATGACAGCAAAGCAGAAGTTTATAATGTCTGAAATGCAGCCTTGATTCAGCTCAGCTCATGTTTGGATTAAGATAATCATCTACTCTGGCTACTTCTCAGAACATAAAGTTTATCCCCTCTGGAAGAATATTACATTATACAAAACCTCTACAGTTGTTCATACATAATGTCTAGCATTCAATCAAATATGGATTTAACACAAGAATGGAAGCAGCTGAATGAAGGATTTGTGCACCAGGAGACAAAAATCATAAGAAACATCCAGGCTGAATCTTGGTGAGTAAAAAGAATGGAAAATACAGAAATTTGTAAGAAACATATAGTATATGACGAAAAGGTCTAATCTATATCTAATTGTCATCTCAGAGAAGGAAGAGAAAAAGAATTAGGCAGAAGCAATACTTAAAGAGGTAATGATCAAGAATTAAAAAAAAAAAATTATTGAAGGCATCAAACCAAAGCATTAAGAAGTGCTTCAAATTCTAAGCAGAAAACACAAAGGAATGTACATTTAGACATACCATAGTAAAACTATTGAAAATCTAAGAAAAATAAAATCTTAAAAGCAGCTAGAGAAAAAGAAAGGACCATTACTTTCAAATGAAAAATAAATCTGATAGTCAACTTCTCAATAGAATGATGGAAGCTAGAAGACAATGTATTACCTTAAAAGAACTGAATGAAAAACAAACAAACAAACAAACAAACAAAAACCCCAGAAAAATTAGCCTTCAAAATTGAAGGCAATGTGAAGACATTTCTAGAAAAAACAGATTTCGTAATCAGTATACTCACACCAAAAAAAAAAAGAAAAAAGAAAAGAAAAGAAAAGAAAAATCCCAAAGAGGTCATTCAGGTAAAAGGAAATGATCCTAGATCAGTACACAGTAATTTAAGAAAGAATAAAAAGCAACTGAATGATTCAACATATGGATAAATCTAAATTAATATTGGCTACATGAAACAATAATAGTACTTAATTTTGGAGTTTACATCTACATAGAATCAAAATAAATTATGGCAATAATATAAATGTGGTAGAAGTAATTGGAATTATATTATTATAAATATTAAAAGTATTATAAGGGCCCATCATTGTCTGAGAAGTGCCCAAATACTACATTATGTTAGAGTCTATATGATGTATGATATAATCTCTAGTGGAACTACTAAAAGAATAGTAAAAGTATATACAAATAGCAAACAATTAGAAGGTGAAATGGAACAATAAAAATATTTGATTGATTCAAAATAAGGCAAAGTGTAAGGGAGAACATCATAGTAAAGTTTGAACGAGTATAAGACAAATAGCAAGATTATAATTTAAATCCAAATATATTAATAATTACATTAATTGTTAAAGAACTAGACACTCTAATAAAAGAATAGTTGAGAAATCCCCATGCTTAATATGGGAAACTGTTAGCATTTATAATAATGGTCCACTGTAGCTGTAGGTGACCTCAGAGATGTGTCTAGGGTACATGAAGCAGAGCATCAACATTTGATATATTAGCAAGAGCACTTTTTGTTATACATACTCACATGTGCATCAAAAAAATGCATATGTGCAGCAAGGACATGAATAAGAATGTTTACAGCAGCAATATTCATGAGACAAAATTCTGCAAACCATGCCAATATCCATAAATAGTAGAGTGGATAAGTGAATTGTGGCATAGTCAAAGAATGAAATACTATATAACGATGAGCGTAAACTGCAGCTATACCTAACAATATAGTTAAATCTCTCAGCTATAGAAGAGTATATATGATTCATTTATATAAATTTGCGCAAAACTAATAAATTGGATTATAAGTCAGAATAGCAATTTGGGGAGGAGTAGTGTCTGGAGAGGGGACATCAGTCGGGGGATGCTGATAATGATCTATTTTTATCTCTGTAGTGGCTTTGCAAATGTGTTCATTTTGCTAAGAATTCAACCTTCTAGCTGTACTTTAATAATTTGTGAACTTTTCAGTATGTATATTACATTTTCATATGAAGTTATTAAAATAAGAATCATTCACATAGGAAGGGTAATATATGTAGGGAATTTCAACCATTCCTTTATGCTTTCAATAATTATTTATGGAGGAGCTGCTATAAACCAATCAGCACTATAGTATTAAGAAATAAGTGTAAATACTGATTTAGGCAGTTTTTATTTTAGTGACTTTTGCAAATAAATTCTCTGACCTTTATCTTCTATAAAAACAAGCAGGTTGCTTTTAAGTTTCATATAGTCCCATTCGTTTATTTTAGCTTTTACTTCCATTGCCTTTGGAGTCAAGTTCATAAAATGCTCTTTGAACCCAAGGTCCATAAGTTTAGTACCTATGTTTTCTTCTATGCAGTTTATTGTGTCAGGTCTTATGCTTAAGTCTTTGATCCATTTTGAATTAACTTTGGTACATGGTGACAAATAGCAGTCCAGTTTCATTCTTTTGCACGTGGCTATCCAATTCTCCCAGCACCATTTATTGAAGAGGCTGTCTTTGCTCCATTGTATGTTTTTAGCTTCTTTGTCAAAAATTATCTGTCCATATTTATGTGGTTTTATTTCTGGGTTCTCAATTCTATTCCATTGGTCTATGTGTCTGTTTTTCTGCCAATACCATGCTGTTTTGATTATTGTAGCCCTGTAGTACAAGCTGGAATACTATTCGGCAGTAAGAAAAGATGATATAGGAACATTTGTGACAACATGGATGGATCTTGAGAGAGTAATGCTGAGCGAAACAAGTCAGACAGAAAAAGCAGAGAACCATGTGATTTCACTGATATGTGGTATATAAACCAAGAACAACAAAAGAACAAGACAAACAAATGAGAAACAGAAACTCATAGACACAGACAATAGTTTAGTGGTTGCCAGAGGGTAACGGGGGCGGGGGGTGGGGGGTGGGAGATGAGGGTAAGGGGGATCGAATATATGGTGATGGAAAGAGAACTGACTCTGGGTGGTGAACACACAATGGGATTTATAGATGATGTAATACAGAATTGTACACCTGAAATCTATGTAATTTTACTAACAATTGTCACCCCAATAAATTTAATTAAAAAAACAACAACAACAAAAAAAAACAAACAAGCAGGTTGTTCTAGGGTCTGTTTCTGTTTTCAGATATTATGAGTAAGTAATATAATCAAGAATCTCTAATGGTAGTTTTGTTATACCATTAGCAACAGGTAAAAGTTATCTGCGTCCTCCACTACACAGACATTCTGGTCTTCACCCATTTTTCAAGGAAATAGGAAAAAAAGTCATCTGCAGTATCTTTACTCTTATTTCTGAAAAATTGACCAAATATCCTGAGCATCATTGACTCAAGGCTTGTCACTATTTTCATACTGCAGACACTATGTCTTCAAAGATATGCTCACTGAAAGGAATGCACTCAAAACATTTTATTCTTTTCACTTTGTGTAACTAAGAAACAAGTAAATGGATTTAATTCTACCTTTCAATGGGATTTAGCCTCTGGCCTAAGACCAAGAGCTATTAAATTTAATCCAAAATAGAAATTTATTATTTGGCTGTGAATTAAAAAGGTGAGAAAAATGGAACTGCCTTTAAAAATGACAGCTCTAGCATTTTCACGCATGATCCCGTACCTCATGATACTCATCTGTAGCCAGATCAAGCACAACAGCATGTGTTTTATACATTCAAAGTGGTGGTTCAATTAAGGAGGAGATATCTATAGGTCTGTGGTACCAGATGTCCACACAGGGAAAATAGTTGACTGCTTTCATAGGCCAGCCCCCTAGTAGAGTATGTAGGAGTAGAAGGTAATGTCATTGACATTGTAGTTCATGAGGAGGAGATGCCTGGTGTGCCTGGCCCCTAGGCTGGCCCTCCCTAGGGTGGAAGAGTGCCACTGATTCATCAGGGTAAAGTTAAAGAACTAGTTCTGAACTTGGACTTTTCTGCCCTGGGTCAACACTGAAAGGAAACCTTCCATCAGCAGCTCCCAGGCCTTCCACAGACAGCCCACACACAGGATGGGGAAGCCAATTCTCCCCTTGCAAAAAGACCAGGTCAATCTCAGGCCATATATGATTTGTGGTACCCTAAAACCTGTACCCCAACCCCAAAATACAACAGTTAGAAAAGAAACCCTTTAATCAATCTAGAGAAGAAATCTGAGGTCAAATTCAAGACATTAGCTCACAGTGGAAAAAGCAAGCCAATTACAGAAGCCAGGTTTTGAAACCAGGGTAGGAGTCCATGGAGCTAGACTGGGCATGAGGGCCCAAGAAGGAACTAAGTCTCAGCATACAGGCAAGATTCAGAGCAGTACTAAGAACACAGGTGTTCCTGTTCTGGAATATATTCCAGAGTGAGAGGTCAGACTATCATTTTAAGAATCTGGTGAGATCACTTAAGTAGGTTTTAAAGACAAATAAGAGGAGAGAATAATGAATTAGGAAATGCTTGCCTTTGTGGCGTTTTACTTATTTAAACTGTTTTTCTTGTTGGAGCAGATAAGATAGGGCACATGTACACTACTTCCTGCTGTGACACAAATCTTCATAGATACTGTCTTGTTTCTCTACACTAGTAAGTAGAGGCACTAACCTCTTTTGTTCTAGACTATCTTTACAAAGATGTTTGTATAGTTAAAAGCCTTAAAAATAGAGCTAGTGTATCCCTCTGGAACAAAGGTAAGATATACTTACCGCTAATTTTAAAAGATTTGGGTTCCCTAAGCTCAGGATTCCTCTCCTGTAACCAACCCACTGCATGTGCAAATATCACGTAGCCCTCCCTATATTGCCCCATGGTAATTGGGGCACAGGAAACTGGTGCAAGGAAATGTTGGTACTCTGATCACTACTACTGATGTGAGTAATAAAATCCTTTGTCTCTGACCCAGGAATTCTGTGTCTTTTAACAGCATACATGAAATGGTACCACCTTGTAAGTATGGTAAAATCTCAGACACTCACAGTTCTTGACAATTTCTAAGGGAAGGCTCTGTAGATGCCTGTAGTTGGGATCCATTTCACCCTGCTAGGCAAAAATAATAGCATGAACAACAATATTAAAAACAAAGGAAGCTACTGCTGTTTACCTGAAAATAAGACCTAGCTGGACAATTAGCTCTAATGCGTCTTTTGGAGAAAAAATTAATATAAGACCCAGTATTATACTATATTATATTGTATTATATTATATTATATTATATTATATTATATTATATTATATTATATTATATTATATTATATTATATTAATTATATTATATTATATTATATCATACCCAGTCTTATATCATAGTAAAATAAAACTGGGTTTTACATTAATTTTTGCTCCAAAGATGCATTAGAGATGATTGTCTGGCTAGGTCTTATTTTTGGGGAAACACAGTATATTTTTAACATTTATTATATGACTGATTGGTGGCTGTGATTTTTGCAGTGGTGGTTATTGCACAGATGTTCTCAACTGGTAAGTTGATTTATCTGATTATTGATTGTGTTATGTGAATAAGACAAGATAGAATCTTACAAATAATAGAAGAGACATTCAAATAACTACTTTGGAGGGCTTTGATAAAAATAACAACCAATAATTGAATAATTACTAATTGCCAGATTCTGCACTGATCATATTATATGTCACATCTCATTTGATCTTCACAGAAACTTCATGAGGTAGGTTCTATTATTGTTCCCATTTTCAAATTGTGGAAAATGGAACTTAGAGAGTTAAATGGCTAGTCCAATGTCATACAGTTGCTAAGTGGCAAATATCTAACAAATCTCAACTTTCTCAAAGTTGATATAACTCACTTATTAGCATTTAATACTCATGTTCAAATAATAGACTATTCTCATTTAAATTAGCACTTGTTTATTGCTGTACTTAAATTTTGCATTCAAAGCAAGTTCCTCAGTTTCCTTGCTCTAGTCCCATCCTTGGACATAATTACCATTTAATAAATATTTTTTTTACTGAAAAGATAAATGTATAAACAGCCTTGGCATATTGGTTGTGTTGGCTAATTCAATAAATAATTGCTACTGAATGAATGAATGAATGAATGGACATTGACTGAGTGTCAGACATTGAGATAGGCACTTTTTGTACTTTATCCAATCAGTTAGGCACTCACCTAAGCAACACACTATACAGGTACATTTTTTTAATGAAGGGGACATGATCAGGAATAACATGATTTATAAGTCAAGTTGATATCATGTACACCCTGATATGATGTAAATGAAAAACAGCACATCAGTTTTGTAGTATTCTTCCCCAAAATCCATAACTCCTGTCTAATCATGAGAAATTATCAGGCTGTAAAACTGACTATTTTACAACCTACCCTTCTTAGTACGCTTCAAAAGTGCCCATCATGAAACACAAGGAAAGACCCCCAAAATGCCACACACTGAAGGAAACTAAGGAGACATGATGACAAAATGAAATGTTAAATTCTGGATTGCATCCCAAACAGAAAAAGAACATTGGTTGGCAAATTGGTGAAATCCAAATAAAATCTACAGTTTAGTTAATATTAGTGTACCACTGTTAATATCCTAGTTTTGCTAAATTCACCACAGTTATGCAAGGTGTTAACATGAAGGGAAGCTGGGTGAAGGGTATATAAGAACTCTACTGTTTTTACCACTCTTCTGTAAATGTAAAATTATTTCAAAATAAAAAGTTAAAATAAGGAAGGGGAAGAGCAAAAGAGAATCATTTTGCTAGCAGTGAGGGATTCAGGAGAGAAACACAACGAGAGAGATGGAAGAGAGTATGAAACAACACACACACACACACACACACACACATATCACAGGTCTGTCTGGAGTTACTGTTTCTGGTTTACAAATTTCTTTCAAAACAGTCTTTTGGAGGCTAGGCCTGCTAAAGTTTCTTTTCCAAGCTTTATAACTACCTACATCATGTTTCTTCCTGTACTGTTTTAGTCAAAGACAAAATCAAATGAAAAAACAGACAACTAGATACAGTCCCAACAATCTCCCACTCCTGATGATTATCAAGATGCTCCACAATCTCTAGTTTTCGAATGTGCATACTGGCTTTCTGAGTTCTGAGAGGCATTAGATCTTCCTGAGAATCCTAAAGGTAATTGTCAGAAAAAGAGGCATAATAGAGACTCCCCCAATGAATTATATTTTGCTGTGTTTAAGACATTTTGGAAATTAAAGTTGTAAGAGGTAATGTTCTGAAGAAAACTAAAAGGTTGGCCTGTAGCTGACATTCCACAGTAGCTGTGTGGCCATCTGGTTTGGTTTTGAATCACCCATATTGATTTGCAGGAAAATGAAATACTGAAATCACCGCATAACTTTAAATTCCAAGTCCATGTCAGCTTTGCCAAGGGCTGCCCCATCTGTAGAAGGGAACAGCATGCAGGCAGCCTGGCACCAGCCAGACTCCAGCTGTAACATATTTGCCTATGCCTGTTATTGACGGTTCCCTTACCAAGCTTGTTTTGTTAAGTTAGCTTGCCTATAATGTCTCCTACGTCTTCCATGGCACAGGTCCTTCTTGAACAGGAATTTTTTACGTAAGTAACAGTCAAGACCACATCAATTCTTTCTGTCTCGCAATTTATTAACTAGTAACCAAAACTTCTAAAAGTCATTTCCAAAGCCTCAGCTTGCCTGCAGCTGTATGGGTGGCAGAATTATTTCCCACTGGCTTCCTCTTCACCTCTCATCTCCTTAGCATGTGTCATGCAGGGTCTCAGCTCCCATTCCCCGCACAAGAGCACAGGATATGGTGAAGCCAAAAAGGAACACCCACGGAGCCATGGATAGGGGGTTTGTACCACTACATTCTCGATGGCGGCTGGTCGAGCCACAAGAAGTAGGATCAAGATGATCCACAATCCACAGTCCGCTTGCTAATTGCACTTGCTAGCCATAGTCTGCCATCTGCTTCTCTGCCAACCAACCAACCAACCAACCAACCAACCAACCAACCAACCAACCTGCCCCCTAGAGTAGCCACGGCAGTTATACTGGTGGCCAGTGGCTAACTGGTGACAGCTGACGGCCAACTAATCGCAGCTGATGGCCATCTACTACCTGAGCCAACACCTTTCCATGTGAGGCCAAGAGCCTGGAAACTGCTCTCTGGGACTCTGTCCCCACAGCATGAATACCAAATATCAACTCAATTTCCAAAGTGATGGATTTTCAGTCTCCTCAGTTTTTGAAACGGTAGAGAGTGTCCCAACTTTCAGAGGCTCTGCATTTTGCATGGAGAGGCACTACTGTGCTTATTTAAAGTAAAGTGATTTGAATTGCCGCATGGAATGGAAACCTTTAAATTTTGTTATGAAAGACAGCAAGAAACTTTGTTCCTTTTATTGAGAGTCTTTTTCTTTTTCCCAGTAATTATAATAAATTTGTGACAAACTCTTCTTGCTGCTTTGTCCTACTTTAGAGCCCCTTCTTAATTTTTCCCACTTTTCACTGGAGACTTATAAAATACAAAAAGAAATCACCATGACCAAGCTCCCATCTCAACTCACTTTCTGGAAATACCAGTCTAGTGCTCACACAAACAGTAAATAGGCATCAAATGACTCAGATATGTAATAGATCAAGCTCAGTGCTGGGGATACTGGAACTTTAAAGGAATGAGGTATCCTTAAGAACTAACAAAGAAAAAGAACTACCAACTTGGCTTACAGTGCTTTGTTATGTATCCCCAAACAGGACAATTTACAGGCTGAGGCATCATTTGTCATTCTGACAGTGTACAGGTTAAAAGCCCTCAGAGAATACAATGCTGCATAGAAATACTTGAAGCCCAGACTTTAACTTAGTATGGAATTAACTCAAAAATATTTTGGAAGAGCCGGAAGACGTAGTAGCAAAGAACTTGGGTTTTATAGTCAGGCAGACCTGAGTTTTTGTCCTGGCTTTGACACTCACTAACTGTGTGATTATAGATATGTCAGTTAACATTTCTGAGCTTGTTTCCTCAATAGGGATAATCACTGTTCTCTACATCATGATGTTTGCTATAAAGCACAAGTGAAATAATCCATGTAAAGTATTTGGCATGCTGTCTGTCATCTGGTACAGCTCACAAATTGATTTTATTATTATTAACTTTTTAATTATTATTAACATTAGGATCATTTTTGTTATTTAACCAGTCTCAAAAATATACTTTAGCTATCGTGGCACAAATTTAGTAAAATAGATGATTTACACATGAGTTGTACTTTTCAGTTGGGACTATATCATAGAGAAGAAGAATGAACAAAGAAAAGTAATGTGAAGAACCATTATAACGTTACACATGCCAATTAATAGATCTCAATACACGTCCTGGCGTGACCACTTATTTACCAGCAGTATGACCTTGCACAAATTATTGAACCTCTCTGAGCCTCAGTTTTCTCACCTATAATATGAGAATAATAATATTCCTTCATGCAGTTTGTAAGATAATACTATATATGGAAGCCATCTGGCATTAAGCCCTATATATAATAGGCATGCAGTAATGTTAGTTCTACACCTTTCCCTACACTGTATCACCAGCCCAATCAAGTCTTTTCAACTCCCCTTTCGCCCTCTGATCCCCAGATGTAACAGTGACATTAGAATTTCATAGTTCAAGATTTCAATTTGTTATTTCATTGAGAACTATGCATAGATTATATATCTATAGTCTTGCATAGAATACACACACACAGACACACACATAC
Organism: Rhinolophus sinicus; assembly: GCF_057876585.1. Taxonomy (NCBI): domain Eukaryota; kingdom Metazoa; phylum Chordata; class Mammalia; order Chiroptera; family Rhinolophidae; genus Rhinolophus; species Rhinolophus sinicus. The sequence continues at coordinate 66,092,537 of NC_142518.1, read as the reverse complement.
ACATACATATGTCCTTCAATCCAGGTGATTGACTATGTACAAGGTTCAAACTGGTTAGTTTTATTTCAGGAAGATCCTACCAACCTAGCCTGATCATCAAGAGTGCTAGAAATGAAAAGGTAAGTTATGTATATATAAAATTTTCCAGGTAAATTTGGGTTTTGATCTTACCTGGCCTCATTAACTAAAGAGAATTAGGATTAGTCAGTACTTGGATTGAAGATCACAGTAAACAGTAAAGATTTATTGAGTTGGAAGGCGATGACTTTCTCTTTGAGTCTCTTTGAAAATGTGAGTTAAGCTAACATTGTAGAATGATCCTATGAATGTTATTAAAGCCTAGAGCTTGCCTACAAGTCATAGAACCATCTTGACTCAATGAAGGTGGTGACACAGGAAGACCATAGAATAACAAATACTAATCACAGTAGGCTAGTAGAAGGTGGTTATTGCTCCTATTCTGCTTCTGTGCTTTTTTCTTTCCTTAGTATCTCATAGCTGAATTCATTGGTGACACATGTTGTAAATAAAAGCTCGTCCCAGTCCCTGAGACAACTCAGACTGAAGGGAGTATCAGTAGATTCAGTCTCACTATTTCAGTTTAGTTTGGGTTTAGATTACCCTCCTGGAGAGCTAGTGGCTCAGTAAAGATAGTCAAGGTTTCTGAATTTTCTCCTAAGTTGTTCTGCTATCAACCAACAATAAAAATCAGTAGTAGATATTAGTTATTTGTATGGATTCTAGAGCTAGACTGTCTGAGTTCAAATCCTAGCTCTGTCAAGTACTGGCCATGTAGCTTTGGGCAAAATATTTCACTTGTATGGTCTTCAGTTTCATCATCTATAAAATGGGGATAATGATAGTATCTAACTCATAAACTTCTTCAGAGGATTAAAGGTGAGAAGGCTTGTAAAGTTCTTGGTACTTAGCACATAATAAGCAGTTCAAGTTGATATTCATGTTTTCAAACAGCCTGAGACCCATTTCCTCAGGGAAATGTTTCTTCTTCTTTATTGATTTGTAGCTCTTCTTTACACCTTTTCCACAGACCCCTATGTTTATTTGATTCACTAAACTTTTGCCTAAGCTTCTACTTCAGCCATTACTCTGAATCCCTACTCAATAACCCAACCCAGTACCTCAGTCTTTTTCCAGGTTTGGGCAGACCTGGAGAGAAATATGAGATGATGGCCAATGAGCTACCTAACATTGGACCCTCCCATAACTATGCTTTACCAGACTAACCAGGTCCCCCAATGCCTACAGGTTTTCCAAATTGTGACTAAAATAAAATGTCTATCTCTGGAACATCTTGTCTAATCCACCTAGCTAGACCTCTGTAGCCACTACTTCTTCCCCTAGCTGCCCCTTAATGCTAGAAACTGACAAGTTGCCAAGTCTGGAGATACAAAGCAGTGTCTAAAAAAAATTCTTTCAGTTTTATATCTCACATATAAGTGAAATCATATGCTTCTCGACTTTTTCTGTCTGACTATTTCAATTAGCGTGATAATCTCAAGAAACAAACAAGGCAAAAAAACAAGCAAAAACTCAAAGATACAGACAATAGTTTAGTAGTGACCAGAAGGTAAGAGGAGGTGGTAGAAGTGGATCTAGGGGTCAAATATATGGTGATGGAAGTAGAACTGACTCTGGGTGGTGAACACACAATGCAATATATTGATGATGTATTATCGAATTGTACACTTGAAACCTAAATACTTTTACTAACCAATGCCACCCCAATAAATTTAATAAAAAAATTAAAAAAAATCTGTCCTCCCTATGGTAGCATTTCTACAAACAAACAGGCAAAAATCTGTTTCCCAAATGGATAATCCTATCTTATTTAGGTAGGGCTCCTGGATGATTGAACAACATCAAAAAGCAAATGGTGATCTTATTCCAGACAGACTACAAAAGTAAAAAGCACCACAGAAGGATTTGAAAAGATATTACAAATATGAAAAATAAAAAAAAATTATCTAATTTGATGAAGAATGAGAATAGGAAACAAAGGGCTTTCTTGGCTGAGTCTCCAATTTGAATAAGCCTATTGCAATAAATTTAAATGTCTTATGTAAATTGTGCATTTTTATTTGTAGAACTTTTTCTTTCCCAGGATCTCAAAGCACTTTGCAACTATTATTTACCCATCAGTATCTACCTGTGGTTTGACTATTATCGTTACCTCCTAGATGATGAAACAAGAACAGAGGAAGATTAAGAAACTTGCCCAAAGCCACATGGGAAAATCTGTGTTGTTGTTTTTGTGTTTGTAATAACGAGCAAATTAAAAGTGCAATATTTTTCTTTGTAATTCAGGGAAAAAAATCATTTTGTTAACAGTAGTCCCTAACCATAAGAAAAAAAAGTCTTTTTAACTTCCCTTAATGGAGATTTTTTTTTTTCAGATAGTACCTAATTATGGTAAATTGCTTTGTTCCCTGATTGTTACTGCAAGGCAGCTATAAACATTGTTATGTTGACTACTCAAGAGTGTATTGTTAATGGCCTTTATCATCAGATAATCTGGTAGTATAATCAATGTAACTAGGAGATACCTTGTGGAAACAACAGGCAAATCAACTATGAAACACAGACTTATAAGGGAGTGTTCAATGCTATTGTTTTATGTTTAGTATGAGAAGTAAAAATCCTCATTTCACAAAGAAGCAGAAAGAGATGTTAATGCTGTTTTAAAAGCCTAATTGCCAGAACCCCACATACCTTGCTGTATAATGTTGGACTGTCATCACATCAGCTTTGAAAATCCTCTCCACAGGATATGCAACACCGACATTTTTCCAGCATATATTTCACCAAAGGAGATCTTTATGCCTGCATCTTCTTGCAACCTGAATACCTTTAAAAGAGGGACAATTTTTTCACACCTTATCAGATGATAAACTAAAACATTGAAAGCAAAAGTGACTATTAGTTGTTCTTGACATTCCTGGTGCTTCTGTGGAGAATGAAATAATTAATTCACATTAATAGACTCTGGGAAAACAATAACTGGAGCAAAGACCTTCAAGCTTTTCTTGAAAATACTAGGATACAAGTCAAGGCTCTCAGTAGTTCTTGCTGGGAAGTAATTCCACTATAATTAATTGATTAAAGACAAACATCTACTTGATACATTAAAAACAAAGCAAGAACTGATGTGTGTGCATTCACACACACACACACACACACACACACAGACACACACATTCAAACACAAAAAAACAGGTATGTGCTTCATTAAAAAAAAAAAAAAAAAAAAAAAAAAAAAAAAGATTCTTCGTTATGTTACTTCTAGTATCGGCAAACTAGGTAAGAACCAGGCAAATCTTTTCTTCCTTTTTAAAAATAATTTTTATTAAATTTATTGGGGTGACACTGGTTAGTAAAAGTATAGGTTTCAAGTGTACAGTTCTGTAGTACATCATCTATATATTGTTTTGTGTGTTCACCACCCAGAATCAGTTCTTCTTCCGTCACCACATATTTGATCCCCTTTAACCTTTTCTACTACCCTCTCCCCACTTACCCACTGGTAACCATTAAACTATTGTCTGTGTCTATGAGGTTTCATTTATTTGTTTGTGTTGTTCGTTTATTGCTTTCTATTTTATACCCTAATACTGTGTTTCCCCAAAAAAAAGACCTAGCCAGACCATCCACTCTAATGTGTCTTTTGGAGTAAAAATTAATATAAGACCCGGTGTTATATTATGTTGTATGATATTATATTATATTATATTATATTATATTATATTATAGACCCAGTCTTATACTATATTAAAATAAGACTGCGTCTTATATTAATTTTTGCTCCAAAAGACATTTTAGACCTGATCGTCTGGCTAGGTCTTATTTTGGGGGAAACATAGTATGAGTGAAGTCATACGGTTCTTGACCTTTTCTGTCTGACTTATTTCACTTAGCCCCTTACAGAATGTGTTGTTTGCAAATATATTCTCATGTTTGATTGGTTACCTCTTTGTTTTGTTGATGATTTATTTTGCTGTGCAGAAGTTTTTTAGTTTGATATAGTCCCCTTAATTTATTTTTGCTTTTACTTCCCTTTCCTTTAAGGTCAAATTCAGAAAATTCTCTCTGAACCCAAGGTCCATAAGTTTAGTACCTATGCTTTCTTCTATACAATGTATTGTTTCAGGTTTTATGTTCATATACTAACAATAAAATTTCAGAAAAAGAAATAAAAAAAGCAATTCCTTTTGCAATTTCAACATAAATAATAAAACACTTAGGAATAAACAAAGGATGTGAAGGACATATACACTGAAAACTACAAGACATTATTAAAAGAAATTGAAGAAGACACAAAGAAATGATAACATATTCTATGCTCATGGATTGGAAGAATTAGTATATTTAAAATGGCCATATTATCCAAAACAATATACATATTTAATGGAAACTCCTTCAAAATCCTAATGGCATTTTTTCAAGAAATAAAAAAATCAAACTCACAAAAGACCCTGAATAGCCAAAGCATTCCTAAGAAAAAAGAACAAGGCTGGAAGTATCACACTCCCTGACTTCAATTTATACTACAAAGCAATATATATATATATGATGAAATATTACTTGGCCATAAGAAAAGATGAAATACTGCCATTTGTGACAACATGGATGGATCTTGAGATAACGCTAAGCAAAACAATTCAGACAGAAAAGATCAAGAACAATATGACTTCATTCATATGTGGGATATAAAACTGAAAACTGAAAGCACCAAACAAACAAGCACCAAACAAACAAGAAAACAAATAGAGAAACAATTCATTGACACAGACTAAAGTTTAGTGATTACCAGAAAGGTAAGGTGGAAGGTGGTGTTAGTAGAAGAGGGAAAAGAGGGTCAAATATATGCTGTTGAAGGGAGAACTGATTCTTGGTGGAGAACACACAATGGCCACTTATTTCTTTATAAATGTAAATATATAGATGATGTATTATAGAATTGTAAACTTGAAACCTATATAATTTTACTGTCCAATGTCACCTCAATACAATTAATAATAAACAAAAATTCTTCATCTTTAAAATTTGTCATTTTAATTATGATGTACCTTGGTGTGGGCCTCTTTTAGTTCATCATATTTGGGACTAACTGTGCTACCTGGGCTTGTATATCTATTTCTTTCACTATGTTAAGGAGTTTTTCCATCACATTTCTTCAAATATGCTTTCAATTCCTTGCTCTCTCTCTTCTCCTTCTGGTACCCTTATGATGCAAATGTTGGTATGCTTGATGTTGTCCCAGAGTCCCCTTAAACTATCCTTATTTCATTATTATTATTTTATCTTTTTGCTGTTCCAATTGGGTGTTTTCTAGTACATTATCTTCCAAATTGCTGATTCCATCCTGTGCTTCATGTAATCTGCTGATTCCCTCTAATGTACTCTTCATTTCAGTTACTGTATTCTTCATTTATGACTGTTTTTTTTTATGTTTTCTATCTCCATTTTTATGTTTCATATCTCTTTGTTGAAGTTCTCCCTGAGATCACTGAGCATTCTTATAACCAGTGTTTTGAACTTTGCATCTGGTAGATTGCTTGTCTCCATTTTGTTTAGTTCTTTTTCTGGAACTTTGTTCTGTTATTTCATCTTGAACATGTTTCTTTGTTTCCCCATTTTGCCTGCCTCTCTGTGTTTGTTTCTATGTTTTAGGTAGGGCTGCTATGTTTCCCAGTCTTAGTAGAGTGGCCTTACATAGTAGATATTGTGTGGGGCCCAGTGGCACAGTCTCCCTGATCACCTGATCTGGGTGCTCCAGGTATGTTCCTTGTGTGGGTTGTGTGTGCCCTCCTGTTGGAGTTGAGCCTTGATTCCTGTTTGAATATCAATGGGAGGGAATGACCCTCCAGCGTATTAGTTGTGAGGACTAGCTGTGACTATAGTGGAGGAGCTGTTATGCAGGGGCTGACTCTGTGGAGTAGGATTCACATTAGAAAAGCTCTGTTGCCTGTCCAGTCTGACCTTTGGGTTTGTCACCCTTGGAGGCAGCTGGGTGATGCTACAGTTCTGTCCAAAGCTGGTCACTAGGTGTGCCATCCCCAGGGCCTCCTGGAAGAGGACCTGCAGTAGGCCAAGTTCATTGGCAACATGTGCCCTACCCAGGGCCACCTGGCATGAATCACAAAGCAATCCGCAGGTGGCCATCACCCACAATGGGCTTAGAGGTGCCTCAAGAGACCAAGCCATGAATCAAGGCTGTCTGCTGCTAGTATGGGGCTTGGGGCTGCTCAGCAAAAGATACAGGAGATGCTGAAGCTAGATGCTGCTTGTTTGGGTTTTCTGAACCTTTGAAAGATTTTAGGATTGTCTGCAGCATACCATTTGTATGGAAAAGCCACTGGAAGTGGCTTGGGTGTGTCCACAAATTGGGGGGAGGGCAGGGTCTCATGGAATCACCAGGACAAGGCAGAAGAATGGTGCTAACTAGGCTCATGGAGACTTAGATATGGCATCTGCCTGTGTCTGCATGCTGAGATGAGGTAGGGCTCAACAAAGAAATCATGGGTGAAAGCTGCCCCTCCAGCCCCTTTCCTGAAGCCAGACAATTCAGTTCCTCCCCATATGTCCCTGGAGCCTTTTGAGCTTTTGCCCCAGTACTGGAGCTCCAAGTGAATGAGCCCAATAGCAGAAATTCTGTGCATGATCCATTTAAGATGATCACCTGGGACTCTAGCTGTACTCTGTCTCACCTATCACAGTCTCAGCTGATTTTCACAGCCAGAAGTTATGGGGACTTCTCTCTCTAGCACAGTAACCCTAAGCTGGAGAGTCTGGTGTGGGGCTGGGATCCCTTGCTCTTCTGGGGGTTCCTCCACAGCCAAGATATCCTTCCTAATTTTTAAAGGTCACAGGCAGGTGTGGGACCAGCGCATTCCAAGTCTCTGCTCCTCCTACCAGTCTAGAGGTGTCTTGTTCCCTATGTCCTTTGTTGTAGGACTTTGGTTCAGCTAGACTTCAGTCAATTCTTAATGATGGTTATTCTGTAGTTTAGTTGAAATTCTGATGTGGTAATGAGAGGAGGCAAACATAGCATTTACCTACTCCACCATCTTGAATGGAAATAACTTATTCTTTCTTAAAAAATTATTTTAATTAGTATATCAGAAGTCCACTGGGCTTTTGGAGGAGGTATATACACATATTTCTGTCATAACTGGACAATTTTATTACAATACTATTATTACTAACACTTTTTCATTCTTAGATTGTTGGGATAATGTCTTACCATCTCTAAATTATGACTTTTTAATTATTAGTTTTAGGTGTACAAAACAACATAGTGATTAGACATTTACACACATCACAAAGTGATAACCCACAAAATTCTGCTACCCATCTGATACCATACATAGCTATTACAATCCCCTTCACTATATTCCCTATGCTGTACTTTACATCATATATATATATATATATATATATATATATATATATATATATATATATATATATATAATAGTTGACATTCAATATTATTTTATATTAGTTTCAGGTGTACAACATAGTGGTTAGGCATTTATACATTTTATGAAGTGATCCTGCCGATAAGTGTAGTACACATCTGACACTATATATAGTTTTTACAATATTATTGACTATATTCCCTGTACTGTATTTCACATCCCTGTGAGTATTTTGTAACTACCAATTTGTACTTACTAATCCCTTCACTTTACCTACCCACCCTCCTAACCCCCCTCCCATTTAGCGACCATCAGTTTGTTTTTTGTATCTATGAGTCTATTTCTGTTTTGTTTGGGAAATAACTTATTCTTAAATGACCACATTATTAATACTTAAATATGCAACATTACTATATCCTGTGATAAATATCTATTGAATAAGTATATAGAGAGGATTTGAGAGTGATATGACTTATTACAGATTTGTTATTTATGATGGAATTTTACCAAATATATGTTATGCAAAAGACAGGTATGTCTTTATGCTGAATAATGTACCCTAAGAGTCACAATTAGTCAATTAAAATATACATAATATATAAAAACCCCAAATTCTCTAACATTATCTCACTTGATTTACAAAATCTCTGATTAAATAATTCTGTGAATAGCGTTACATTATATACTTATTTTGATGCATGTCTAATAATTATTTTTGTTGAACACTGAGCAGTCTATAGATTTGTAATCATCACTTTTATTTTACTTCTTAAGATTTAAAATTTTTACATTTTGGCATATTTAGTATGTGCAAATGCTTTTATTAAAAAACGTAAGCAAGTAGGTAGAAGCAGCTGCTATGATTCAAAATTATAATCTTGCAAGTGTCTTTATTCTCTCTTAAAAACAAGGTCTTACTATCATAGGGGAGGGAGTTGAAGAAATTTAGTGAGTAATCTTTTGGTTGTAGGTAATACAAAGTCAACAAAAACCTAGCTTAAGCCAAAAAGATTTTATTGACTCATAACATTGGTGTTCAAAAGTGGATTCCAGCTTGAGATCCATCTGGAGCAAGGGGTTCATAAGATGTTGTCAAGGCTTGGCCTTTCTTTCCATTTAAAAAAATAAGTTTATCTTTGCATATTGTTTTTTGTTTTGTTTTGTGTTTGTTTGTTTGTTGTTGTTGTTGTTTTGCCAGGCCTTTTTTGTACAGTGGGAAATGGGGCTCCAAGGCTGCTCTGTCATATTTGATAATCCAAACAGAAGAGAACCCTTTTTATCTTGTCTCCATATCATACACAGGCATATCTTGGCGATATTGTGGGTTCAGTTCCAGACCACCACAATAAAGTATCACAATAATGTGAGTCATAATCTTTTTGCTGATGGATGGTTTTGCCTTAAATTTGTAAAAAAAACAACAACAATATTTGTGAAACACAATACAGTGAAGTGCAAGAAAACAAGGTATGCCTGTATCATAGAAAAACTGATTGACACAGTATGAGTCATATTCCCAACCACAGACTGATTATCTGTGAAGATATGGTATTATAAATGGGCTGAATTTTGTTCACATGAACATCTTTGTGGTCAGGGATGCAAATCGCTCTGATTGACAGTCCCAGCATGACTACATAAGGAAAGGAGGCTGCTTGGTACACTTTCATCCTCTAAAGTTGTCTGAAGACTGCTTCTTGAAGAACCTGGGAATATCTATGGGTCATATATCATCATGATAAGTCCGGAAAAGGAATTCGGAATGCTCTAGTGTCTTCTTTGTCCCTGTGCCTCTGTACATGGCTGCAGTTTGGTGGTTCTTAATGTGCTCAAGCTTTTGGGTTCAGTTCCCCCGCATTACCTGGCTCTGACATAAAAGCTTTTGCCTTAATATATTTTATAAATAAAGAAAACTTACTCAGTGAAAGAAGTCTCTCTCTCAGCTCATCCAGACACACTTGATATCAAAATTTCGTTTTGGTGTAATTGCCTATTATCAGCTTCCACTATTCTTTTCTCTTAGCATTTCATTCCAAGCATGTGCTCCCACTTATGTTTATTTACACTATCCAGATGATCATTCATGCTAGGGGACTGACTACTATTCAAATGGACAATGTGTAAAAACTTATTACTTTTGTTGTCAATGTTTTTTTGTTCTGTGTAGTTTTGTTCTGAATGTTTTTCCTTGATCATTTAGTTTCTACAAAATTCCTGGTTCCTGATGGTGTTAGAATTACACTCTGTCAACTATAGGTGGAATGGAGGGGGCGTGCTTCATATATAAAGAAGATATATATGACATCTTCTTTATCCTTTCATCCATTGATGGACTTTTTAGTTGTTTCCATATCTTGGATAGTAAATAGTGCTGCAATGGACATAGGGCTACATATATCTTTGTGAATGCGTGTTATCAAAATTTTCAAGTAAGTACTCAGAAGAGGGATTGCCCAGTCATATTGTAGCTCTATCCTTAATGTTTTGAGGACCCTCCATATTGTTTTCATTAGTGGCAGTACCAATTTACATTCCTGGCAACAGTGTATGAGGGTTCTCTTTTCTCCACATCCTCTCCAACACTTGTTTCCTGTCATTTTTATAATAGCCATTCTAACAGGTGTGAGGTCATATCTCATTTTGGCTTTGGTTTGCACTTCCCTAATAATTAATGATGTTGAACATCTTTTCATGTGCCTATTGGTCATCTGTATGTCTTCTCTGAAAATGTATATTTGGATACTCTGACCATTTTTGATCGAGTTGTTGGTTTTTCATTGTTGAGTTGTATCAGCAGAAGGCTGAATCTTAAAGACTACATGCACTCCAGAGATGGATCAGATACTAGGGTGTTAACTCAGAGAACTAACATTTATTGATTGCCTACAATCTAGTAGATGCCTTGCAATATTTCAAACTGTCATATGATTATGATAAGACATAATCACCCCCTCATTTTACAGAATGTGAGGCTCACACATGTGAAATCACCTATGTAAGACCATGAAATTATTCAAAGGTCAAACTAGTTTTCAATCTTTCTGGTAACTTTGACTCCAAAACCTGAGTTCTTTTCAAGGAAGCAAGGGATGAAGTAGAAGTTCAGACATGGAGGCAGGAGAATATGGTAACTTCTACCTTTCAGAGGAACTGAACTCCCCGAGGAACTGAGGATTATGGTGTTAATCAAAAGATGAGAATTAGTTTCAGGATTTCTATGATTAAATCTGTAGCAGAGGCATCAACTGAAGATAGCACTGGCACCAGGAACTGAAGGGACAGTCCACCAGGAAAAACTGAAGTTATAATGCCAAAGTGTCACACAGGGTGTCAGGCGGGGTCTCATCTCCCGCTCCCCACATAAGAACGCAGGACATGGTGAGGCCAAAAAGGAACACTCAAAGAGCCATAGATAGGGGAGTCATACCACTATAGTCTCGCTGGTGGCTGGGTTGGAGACACAGGAAGCAGGAGCCACACTATCGGCAACCTGCTGTCTGCTACTCTGCCAACCAACCAGCCCACAGGCGTAGCCACGACAGTTATATTAGTGGCTAATGGCTAACTGGTAACAGCGGATGGCCATCGAATAACCAAGCCAGTACCTTTCCACATGAGGTCGAGAGCCTGGAAACTGCACTCCTGGCTTTGGTCCCACACAAAGCTTTCAAACCTAAATGCCAAATTTAGAGACCAAAGGCGGGTTAAGGCCATGTTCAAAGCTTGTGTGGGGACAGAGCCCCAAAGAACAGTTTCCAGGCTCTCGGCCTCACATAGAAGAGTGCTGGCTCAGGTAGTAAATGGCCATCAACTGTGATTGCACGGCCATCAGCTGTGGCTAGTTGGCCATCAGCTGTAACCAGTGAGCCATTGGCCACTAATATAACTGCTCTGGCTACGGTAGCGGAAAAATGGGGGCTAGCAAGAAGATGGTGGCTGAGCCTGCAAGCGGCGCAGTGAGGCTTGAGAATTGTGTGGCTCTTGCTTCCTGTGTCTCCAACCCAGCTGCCAGCGAGAGTATAATGGTATGACTCCCCCATCTATGGCTCCGTGGGTGTTCCTTTTTGGCCTCACCATTGTCCTGCGTTCTTATGTGGGGAGCAGGAGCAGAGACCCCACCTGGAACCCTGCACGACAGCTTGACATAAGCAGGATGAATGGGAAGAGGTTCATAATGAGTATTGGCAATGGGGGCCAGGGGGAGAAGATGATTTCCAAAATTATTGCTATCAATTAAGTAGGTATTTGTGACTCATCATTAAGGAACAGCGTACTGTAAGTTTAAATACCCCAAATTAGATACCACAACAGCTAAAAGAGGCAAGAGTTCCTAGTGTATTCACCAAGGGAAAGGTAAAAAAAAAAGAAAAAAAGAAAAGAACAGGTGAATGTCTTGGAAAGTGGTGATTAAGGCTGTGTGGCACTAAGACTTGCAGAGCACTAATTAAAACCTGCCAAGTATTCTGTCCCCCAGGTCAAACCCTTTGAATGGGAGATGGGAAAGTGCTCAGCCAAGGCTTTGAAGTGGCTAGGAATCCAAGACAAAGAGTGACAAATAAGTCTAGTTCTCAAAATAGAAGTTGCTGCCACTAGTGGATGAACAGTTTTCCAGCTCGCACAATGTAAAAGGGATGGTTAATCCCCCTATTGTCTTTTTACCACACTCACAGATCAGAACTGCCATCAATCTCCTTACACCAAGCTCTGGCAACTCTTAAAAGGAATTTTCCCAGTGTTTTAGATCAGTGCTCTAATGGTCACAGCTCACAAGTCATGCCCTGATTCCTTCTGCACCTGGAAACTAAGGGTGAGGGCTGGTTTTCTGCTAGATCTAAAATGACTAATGCACACCTGCACGTTCTTTTGTTCTCACTGGAGAGATACATTTCACAAAACTGCTTGAACAAAATGTTGTCAAGAAATTTGGGCAACACTTCCTACCTACATGGGCCTTGTTTTCTTTAAGAGTGAAATTAGGTGACATTTTGCAGGGTCTTAGAATTAGTGTCTTTTTTATATCATGTTTCTTTCTTGCACTTAATTTAGTAGCTTTTACTGGGAAGACTAAATTAAGAATTACAGCTCCTTTTTGTCTGAATGAATCCAAGGAAGTATATCTGCTTTCTTTAGCTGTCATGCTAATTTTGGGAATTTGGACATGACTTGCTGATTATAATGCTATTTCTAGGAGGTGATTTTGAGGAAGTACCACTTTAATCCATGTACCTGCTAATCTGCTCAAACTAACACTCACCAATTGCTACGTCTTCACACACACAAAAAAAAAAAAAAAAAGAAAGAAAGAAAAGAAAGAAAAGAAAGAAAGAAAGAAAGAAAGAAAGAAAGGACCAGCTATAGCTAAAAGGTAAGTTAAAGTTCAGAGGAATGCCAGGTCTTTGGAGTGGAGTGAGTGGGAGAAGAAATGTAGGCTTTGGAAGAGAGTGAGTTCACAGTTTACATTCAAACACCTAATTCAGACTGTTAAGTATCAATCTTGGCACACAGTAGGTATCTAACAAATGTTCTCTCATGTTGCTGCAGCAGATTATGGATGCCAGTCAAGGAAGTAGAACTGGAGAAATTTAGTTTTAAGCCAAATGATAGGAGATAGATTATAATAAGGGATCAAAAAAAGAAAGAAAAAAAGACCGAGTCAGAATCAAAGCAGCAATGTAGGCTCCAAATATATAGAAAACAAACGGTCAGAATGAAAGTCTGGTTAGACGCCAGGTGAACAAGAAAGAACCAGGATATAATTAACTGAGAAATGATGCAGAATGTCCAAAGCTTATGTGGTTTCCAAAGCAATGGGTGATACAAGAAGTCTAGAAGCATGTGGCCCAAATATAGTCTCTGGAGATTACGGGGCAACTAAACTGAAAATGAAAAATAAAATAGGGCAGAAAGATCAGGCTTGAGATACCAAACCAGTAGTTGTAAACTGGTAGTAGTATTCTAGTTATGGACAGGTTTGGCTTGGTCTGTACAGTATTTTGAAAGGCAATGTAAGTAGGCAGTTGTTATACTTGGTTGCAGCATAAGATTGTTAGCACATATTGCCCTATATCAGGCCAGTTTCATGCATTTATTATTTTTGCCTGCTTTGTGTTAGACATTTCAGTTTACTATTCCTGATAGAAGCCATGTGCTTGTCACTTTACCTCCACATCCCTTCAGTTCAGCTATGGCCACTTTACTTCTACATCCCTTCAGCTATGGCCCTTTAGTCCCAACCTTCAGGAATGGATTTGCCCTAGTCTAGGACCAATGAGCCTATTTTTAATCAGAAGGGAATAGGGAGGTCTGGTCTAGTTCTGCCACACTTCAGTGGCACATAGACTGTGCTTCTTATCGAGTGCCAATTTTATTCCAACTGGGCTCTTTACTTATTCCTTGTAACTAAGCTCACTCCTTGTACTTCAGTTTCAGTACCTGGATCCTTGATTTGTTCACTGGTGTTGAAATCCTATATTGGCATCCTGTCTAGTATCCCATTTCTGTTCATTGATATGTGGCAGCAGCCCTTACTTTTGGAGTGAATTTATTTGTGAGTCTTTATCTAGGACTTCTAGTCTTTTTAAAGCCTTTGCTCTGCCACCTATCAATCATACATTCAAATGATCAAACCTAAGGAAATATAGAGCATGGCAGTTTATAATAAGTGTTATTCATAAAGTTATTAATGAACAACAGTAATATTTGTTGAAATACTGGATTATCAAATAAGCAGCTTTAAAAGGATGAAGAAAAATTTGAAAAATAAAATTAAGGATAGAGGAGAATGAAAATTACGTGTATGTGTGTATAAAGCATCCACCTGCACACACATCTGCACACCCAAAAAACAATTTTGACAAACTGAAAATGAAATGATTGAAAACTGGTACGGTAGTCATTGGTGTTTTTCTGCAAATAATTCTTGCTCCCCTCCCTGTCTGGACCCACTGTAGGATTATACTTCCTGGCTCCCTTGTGGTTTGGTGGAATCATATAATTAGCTTTGGCCAGTGGGTTGTGAGCAGAAATGACATACCTCATTTCAGGGCCAGAGGGCCAGAACATTTAATTTTCTGAGTGAAATGCTTCCTAGGTTTCTTTCCCTCTGCCTCTGTGACAGGAGATGTTCAAGATGGTGGCTGCTCTGTCAGTCTGAATCACTGAGAGATCCCTGAGTAACCACAATGAGAAGAGAACACTTCTACCACTACCTCCACCTCCAGCAACACATGATATAAATGTAGCATGAGCATGAAATACATATTTGTTGCTTTAAGCCACTGACATTTTAGCTTTTTTTTTTTACCACTACCACAGCATAACCTAACCTATTTTGACTGATATACCTAGCTTAGAGATCAGGCTCCTTCCTTTAAGTTCCTCAAAGAATAAGTCATATATTTATTGGTGATTAATAGCAGTCTGGTTTCGAAAGGAAAACTTATTTTTAATCAAAGTGAAGATTGCTGATTCAGAAGGATGCGCTCCACTAGCTTATCCTCAAATGCATGTGCCTGGCTTAGAAATTTCCAAGCCAGATACTGACCAAGATGATATAGCTCAGCTTGAAATCTCTATAAGAGCAAGGGTGTCAATAAGAAGGCTGCTTGCTGACCAAGTCTGCAGATTCCAGCAGCAACTTGATAGTTTGATTTATTCTGCAAAAATGGCCTTTAGGATTCAGTTTTAGGTCAAAATGAAAAATGCCAGGGGACAGTAGAAAAATTTATGATGATGTATTATTTGACTGTGAATAAGAAATATTTGAGATTAGATAAGAAGCCTAGCCCAAGAATATAGGGAAGAAAGCTTTCATGTCATTCTGCTCTCATCCTTTGCCCAAATTCTAATTAATATCTTTCTTTGATTTTATACTTTTATTTGTTTCATTTAAACTCAACCAGTGTTTTCATATAATCCATATATTATTAATTTTACTGACGTTTTCATCATTAAGTACTGTCATCTTAGAATAATCTCAAATTACTAAAAATTGAAATACTTTGTGGCTGTGATTTATTGTTTGATTGAAAATGTGTGTGCAGAATTCTGCTGAACTTATGATTAGGCATTTCATCTTGCTAAAATGTATGGGAAACCAACAGGGAGTCTGTTTAAAAGTACTTTTATTTTCTCCCTGTGAGTCAGACCCTGAACAAAAATTGAGATCTCATTTTTAAAAAATTATTTTTTGTTCTCATTTTAAAATAATAAATGATAATTATAAAAAATACAGACAAGAAAAAAATGAATAAAAATCCTTTTTGAGTTCATCACCAAGTGGAACTAGTGCTAATATTTTTATATACTTTTATAACTGCAGGATCATATTCTTTAGAAATTTGCCTTTCTAAATTTCATATATCATAGAAATTTTTCATATCTTTAGATAAACATTTACAATGTATTTTGTGGCCTTATTTCATCATATGGCTTCACAATAATTTATATTTCTGATCCCCCTATAATTGCACAAGTGAGTTGTTTCTAAATTTTCTGTATTATCAAATAAAGTAATTAGCAATTTTGCAGTTAATCTTTTTCCATTTTTGCACGTCTATAATATTTATTTAAGATATATTTCTAGAAGAGAAATTTCTGGAACAAAGAGTATATACATTGTTAAGGGTTTTGATACGTTTAGTAAGATTATAAAATTCCCTCTCTGTAATTTCCATTTTCTTCCAGCTTTGAATGAGTGCCTATTTCTCAGCAGCTTTACAGATACTAGATGTTGCCATTTAAAAATAGTTGCCAATTTGAAAGTCAAAATCCACCTATTTTACATTTTAAAGGTAACACTTTTTGAAATAGACTAAGACTCATTGTGTAGTGTGTTCCTAAATAGAGTTATACTATAAGGTCTGGACATGGTTAATTTCTTTCCTAACTCTCCATTTAAAATTTCCCACAGAGCTTTGTTTTATGCAATGTCATCCATCATAACTAGAGATGTGCTGCATACAATAACTCACCAATTATTCAAGTCCTGGTAAACTTGTAATATTTGCAATTTGTGTCTATTACACATATTTATCTATTTACTACACTTTCATCACCTGTAGGAAAACACCTATATTTGTCTAGGTGGCATCATTAGGGAGAGAAATAAGTTAGCTTTCACCTATTTGTATTCCTTTATCTTATTTATTGTGGCATGTGATTATTTGATTTGTGAAGTAACGATACCGAATGAGAAATCAGAATAGTGGCAAAGAAAATATTTTTAAACGAAAAACCTTATTTTTTTTTTTTTTTTAATTGTTTCACCAGTTAGAAAGGTAAAGTATTCAGAAGGGAAGAGTATGTCATCATAAAACTGAGTTAGATAATAGGCAATAAGGTATACAAAAGCATTTCCTAACCTCTTGGATAGAACTTTTAAAAATCTTCAAGAACCAATTACATAGAACAATATATCACTAGGTGTGCATTCTCTTTACTTGATTTGTGACTTTCCATAAATGGTAAATACATTGCTTGGTGGAAGTAGACATACACAGGGAACTCTCTAGCTTGGCATTTTCCGGCTTGCATTGGCTCAGCTGAGGTTCTTGGCTTCAGTTTTTCTACAGATCATTTCACTGGAAGAGGAAAAGGAAAAAGAAAGTCAACTTGTTTTCATGTCCCACCTCTAATAACATCTGGTGGGAAAACGCTGAAGCGCGAAGCTTCTTTCTCTATTTCTGCAGTGAAGAGAGGTCACAGGTTTCTGAAGAATGACTAATATATTAATATTGGGGATTTTATTCTCTCAGGCTGTCACATGGGACAGATAACTTTTTGGATGTTGATTTTACCCACCTACTATTTAGTACACCCATCCTTATCCGCACTTGTAGTTTAATAATTATTTACTAAGAGAAACAAAACTACTTTTCAAAGATAACATGGATCAAAAAAGGTATGATCCACTGTGCCAGCTCACTGAAATAAGATCAGGAATCATGCTCCTAGTAACAGCTCTAGTCACCTTTGATTTAGGATTTAATTCACATTTCAAAGACTGTCGCATATGTAATAAGAGAACCATAAACTGTTGAAATAATCAATTACTTTTCTTAGTGATTTCATTTTCTTCTTTTTTTGATTGTTCCATAATTTAGTTGTGATTTTTTCATTTTCTTCTTTAAGTAATGTTTTATGTAATTTTTGTAACAATCAATACAAAAAATTATTAGGATTGTCCAACTCTTGACTTCCAGCTGTGAATCATATTTTGTTCTTTTATTAGTGTGATGATTAAATTTATGAGTCAACTTGACTGGGCCATAGGGTTGCCAGATATTTGGTCATACATTATCCTGAGTATATCTGTGATGGTGGTTTTTTAGATGAGATTAACATTTGAATCAGTAGACTAAGTAAAGCAGATTACTCTTCCTAATGTGGGTGGGCCTCATCCAATCAGTTGAAGACCTGAATAAAACAAAAATGTTGCATAAGAGGTAACTCCCCCCGACCCCAACTGTTTAACCAGGAATATTGGTCTTTTCCTGTTGTTGGACGTGCACCAAAACATCAGCTTTTCTTGGATATCAAGCCTGCTAGATTTTGGACTGGAACTTATACCAATTGATCTTCTGTATCTCCAGCTTACTGACCCCCTTAGCCCCAGGAATCCCTGCAAACACCCAAATCCAAGGATGTTCAAGTTCTTCCCTATAAAAATGGTGTAGATCACTGCATATAATCAGCCCTCCACTTCTGCAAACTCCCAACCACAGATGTCAGTGGGAGAAATTTTAAATCATATACAAGTTTTTATTTTTATTTTTTTTCAGTGACAGCAGGTTCTTATGCTTAAGACAAACTGACTGAGCTTGCAAACCCTTTATTCAAAAAAAATTCCTTTCTCTTATCTAAACACTCGTGCTAAACATGTTACAAAAATAAATATGTGACATTGCATATCTGAAACCCTGGTGAAAAAAAAGGAAACGATACAGATATTTACTGAAAAAAAATTTCATATAAGTAGAACCACACAGTTTGAACTTGTGTTTTCCAAGGGTCAGCTATATATGGATATCTTAAGGATAAGATTATCTATCTATCTATCTATCTATCTATCTATCAATCATCTACTTTCTATTTATCTATCTATCTCAAAACCTTGGGTACATCATCAGTATCTTCATACATAACATTGTGCTGTTACCATCAGTAGTATATAAATGTTGTGATAAGGCTGACTTGCAGAGTGATGATTACAATAAAAGTCTTCCTATACCTTTTTTTGTAGAGACTAGGAAAATTATAGAAAAATTTATAGTTTTAGAGGAGTTTGAACATAGACTCACTTACTTTTTTCTTGTATTTTAATATCCCTAGGACATAGTTTACATATTATGCATTTTACATATTTATTCCATGCCTTGCACATATTAGATAATGAAGTGTTTGTTAACGGAATAGGTAATCTCAATTATATATTGTTACAAGCCTTGAGTCACAGTGGGTAGCGATTAGGGACTGTGTTAGTTGGGAGACACAATATGGCCTTATGAGTACAGGTCTTTTTTTGCTTGGGCCACCTGCTGGGAGTGAAGAAGTGCTGGTAGTTTGCATGTGATCCTACAGGAAACACTCTCTCAGAGGGTTATGCATCTGTTAAGAAGGTATGAGACTCTTATTGTAATTTTTAATAATCTCTGCTTCTCAGTACTAATTTCACAGAAGATCATGTCAGCACCTTTGTGTCTCTAAAATTGTATTATAAAATATAGGAATTGAGAAAATTACCAATATAGGAAATTTATTGGTTTGGGGGTGAGTTGAGGTAGGGTAAGGACTCAAACGGTAAGAATGTAAAGTATAAAATGTATTTATTATCTTCCTTTCGTTTGAATATCCTATCTTCTTAACCCTTTCGGATCCCTGAACCAAAATTCTGTAAGGAAAGAAATGAAGTCCCTTACAGAATGATGGCAACAAGGAATGAACTGGAACAGGGGACTTTAGCTCTAGCCTGATAATTTCAATCTGACCCAAGTCAGTAATGAAAGTTGCTTGATGCACTATGAGAAATTTGATTGTAGTCTAGGGCTAAACATAACGGGCAAATACATCTATCAGCACAACACATCAACACTAAGCAATCATATTTATGATCTCAAAAGAATTAAGGAGGCCACGAAGGCAAAATGCTTTCTCAAGGAAAACAGGTAGGTTTTTCTCTGTCCAGGCTGAGATTAAAATCCTCTGAGCCAAGGTTCTATTTTGACACGTTTAGTGCTAGTGCTGCAGAAGTCAAGTCATGGATTTTTAATTTGATTAAAAACTTAAGTGCCCTAAATTCTACTGCTTTAGGTTTGCATCATGCATCATTGAGTCATAAGAGGGGAACCATCTGTTTGAATTTGCAAGAAAGTATCAAACGTAGACTTCTTAACACAGCTCATCAAGACCCAGCAAAATCAGAGACACCAGCAGGTCAAATGGGTAATATTATGACCATCTCCAGATTCAGAAGGTGCCAAGAATGTCTTGTTATGAGGAAAGTCACCAGGTTGCTAATTATTATAGTGCATGTACTAAGGTCATAGGAGGGAAACTGAAGCATATATCGAACAAAGGTCTCCAGTTTAGATGTGATTAGGATTGGATACCAATTATAAATAAGCCATAATACAGATGGTGGGCCAAAGATAATGGTGAAGATATCACAGGACTTTTTTTCTCAAATCAATATGTAAACAAATATTGCAGCGTTTTCAGTGTGGAATGCAATGCAGCTGGCAAGGAGGAATTGATTAGTCTTTGCAAGAATTCTAATGAAGGAAACTCTAAGTTTCCCATATTCACTGATTAACCAGGGAGAGTGTGTGAGGGAGTATCTGCTTGCCCAAACTCTCAAATGCTCTATAGCACTGATTCTCAACCTTGACTGCATATTAAAATCATCTTGGGAGCTTTGAAAACAGAATTCCCTGCCTTGGCTAGCCCCACCCCAGCAATTTTGATTTAATGGTTCTAGGGTAAGGTCAAGGTACCTGTGGGGACAGAGTCCCAGAGAGCAGTTTCCAGGCTGTTGGCCTCACGTGGAAAGGTGCTGGCTCAGGTAGTAGATGGCCATCAACTGTGAGTAGTTGGCCAACAGCTGTTACCAGTTAGCCATTAGCCCCTGATATAACTGCCGTGGCTACACTGGGAGGTGGGTTGGTTGGCAGAGAAGCTGACGGCGGATTGCGCATCATGTGGAGCCTGCTTCCTGTATCTCCAACCCAGCCACCAGCGAGACTATAGTGGTATGAACCCCCCTATCCATGGCTGTGGGGACAGAGCCAGGAGTGCAGTTTCCAGGCTCTTGGCCTCACAAGGAAAGGTGCTGGCTCAGGTAGTAAATGGCTGTCGTGCGGGAGACCCCGCTCGCTGCGCCATGTGTCGTGCAGGGAGGCCTGCAGGGTCTCTGCTCCCGCTCCCCACTCAAGAACGCAGGATATGGTGAGGCCAAAAAGGAACACCCACGGAGCCATAGGTAGGGGAGTCATACTACTATATTCTCGCTGGCGGCTGGGTTGGAGAAACAGGAAACAGGAGCCACACAATTCTCAACCCTCATTGTGCCGCTTGCAGGCTCAGCCACCATCTTCTTGCTAGCCCCCATTTTTTTGCTAGCGCAGCCACAGCCAATGGCTCTCTGGTTACAGCTGACGGCCAACTAGCCACAGCTGATGGCCATCCAATCACAGTTGATGGCCATTTACTACCTGAGCCAGCACCTTTCCACGTGAGGCTGAGAGCCTGGAAACTGCTTTCTGGGGCTCTGTCCCCACAATGGCCATCAACTGTGATTGGATTGCCATCAGCTGTGGCTAGTTGGCCGTCAGCTGTAACCAGTGAGCAGTTGGCCTCTAATATAACTGCCGTGGCTACGCTAGCAGAAAAATGGGGGCTAGCAAGATGGTGGTGGCTGAGCTAGCAAGCAGCGGAGTGTGGATGGCAGATTGCAGAGAAGCGGATTGCTAGCAAGTGAGATTGTTTGGCAGAGATAAGTGGATGGCGGGTTACGGATAGTGTGGCTCCTGCCTCCCGTATCTCCACCCAGCCGCCAGCGAGAATACAGTGGTACGACTCCCCTATCTATGGCTCCGTGGGTGTTCCTTTTTGGCCTCACCATGTGCTGCGTTATTATGTGGGGAGCAGTACTAGAGACCCCGCAGGCCGCCCCACATGACACATGGCGCAGCGAGCAGGGTACGGTGCCGGCCAAAGCCCTCCTAAGAGCAGTGAAGCAGTTTGTGCTTATGAACACTCAGTCTCAGGAAGACCAGGAGGAGCAGCTCCCGGAGAGCTGGACCCCCGTGGAGGGGTGGGAAGACATGGATGGTTCTCCAACCAGCACAGGCCAGAGAAAGCGAAGGTTGTTGCGGCCCTTTGGGCTGGGAAGTGCTTGCTGAGGCCCTCACCCCCAGGTTGGGGAAGACTTGGAGCCCTCGCCCTGCAGAGAGGGCACACATTGTGAGGCTAATGCACAGCCCTGGTGAAGGACTGTGGACTATGGGGAATGGGCTCCATCCCTAATTTAATGGACCACTTAACTGTTTGCTTGGGAACATACCACCATGTAGTGGAACTGGCAGATGTTTGCTTTTGTGTCTTGACCAGCCGCCGTGGAGAATATGTGAGGAAGTCTGGTGGTCCCCAGAAAGTCTGGCTGTGCCCAGAAATACTCGTGGCACCCTGAGAAACCCTGGCTGTGCCGAGGAAGACTGGCTGTGCCCAGAGAGACTGGCGGTGCCCTGAGAGCCCTGGCTGTGTCCAGGAAGTCGGGCTGTATCCTGAGAGATTGGCAATGCCCTGAGAGGCTCTGGCTGTGCCCGGGGAGACTGGTGGTACCCTAAGAAGCCCAGGAAGTCTAGCTATGCCCAGAAAGACTGGTGGTGCCCCGAGAAACCCTGGCTATGCCCAGAGAGCCTGGCTGTGTCCAGGATATTGCATTCACCTCCAGGCTCCTCGCACAGGGCCCCTCATGGAAGATGCTTGTTGCGTAGATTGTGAGGTGAGACCCTGAAGGGGTGGAGTGTGGGGACAGAGCCAGGAGTGCAATTTCCAGGCTCTCGGCCTCATGTGGAAAGGTGCTGACTCAGGTAGTAAATGGCCATTAACTGTGATTGGATGGCCATCAGCTGTGGCTAGTTGGCCGTCAGCTGTAACCAGTGAGCCACTGGCCATTAATATAACTGCTGTGGCTACCCTAGCAGAAAATGGGGCCTAGCAAGAAGATGGTGGCTTAGCTAGCCAGCAGCAGAGTGAGGGTGGCAGATCATGTGGCTCCTGTTTCCTGTGTCTCCTACCCAGCCACCAGTGAGACTATAGTGGTATGACTCCCCTATCTATGGCTCCGTGGGTTTTCCTTTTTGGCCTCACCATATCCTGCATTCTTATGTGGGGAATAGG
Organism: Rhinolophus sinicus; assembly: GCF_057876585.1. Lineage (NCBI taxonomy): Eukaryota > Metazoa > Chordata > Mammalia > Chiroptera > Rhinolophidae > Rhinolophus > Rhinolophus sinicus. Next base: position 66,069,699 of record NC_142518.1, on the reverse strand, counting down.
ACCAGAGACCCTGCCTGCCACGCTGCATGACAATGGCTCTGTTGGTGTTCCTTTTTGGCCTCACTATATCCTGCATCCTTGTGCGGGGAGCGGGAGCTGAGAACTTGCATGACAGTATCCATGTGTGGGGACAGAGCCAGGCGTGCCATTTCCAGGCTCTCAGCCTCACATGGAAAGGTGCTGGCTCAGGTAGTAAATGGCCATCAACTGTGATTGGATGGCCACCAGCTGTGGCTAGTTGGCCGTCAGCTGTAACCAGTGAGCCATTGGCCACTAATATAACTGCTGTGGCTACACTAGCAGAAAATGGGGGCTACACTAGCAGAAAATGAGCTAGCAAGAGCGGATTGCAGTGAGCACAGCGGATTGCAGCTAGCAAGTGAGGTTGTTTGGCAGAGAGAAGTAGACGGCAGGTTGCGGATAGTTTGGCTCCTGTTTCCTGTGTCTCCAACCCACCTGCCAGCGAGACTATAGTGGTATGACTCCCCTATCTGTGGCTCCGTGTGTGTTCCTTTTTGGCCTCACCATATCCTGCGTTCTTATGTGGGGAGTGGGACCAGAGACCCCGCATGACACCATGTTAAAAAAAAATCCTCAGATGTTTTGTTTAAGCCAGATGTTTGAGAGTGAGACATACCATCTGTGTTACGTGTTAGTTCTCATAGGCCAAGTAGGTGGCACTCAAATGGTGAGATTTAAGTGCCCTAAAACTTTCCTCAGTCCCTTGGTATATTTCTGGCATCATCCCGGTGACACTGCCAAAAATTACTATGTTAGGATTTGTATATCTTAGCTAAAATGTAGATGTTTTCTGGGAGAGTTGATACATGTATACCTTATTTTGAATTCATTTAAAAGATTAATTAGCAAAGGGAGCATGCATTTTAACAGGGAAGCAGACATTCTAGAGCTTGGAGTGCTATCTAAGGATGGAATTTATGCCTAGTGTGACTAACCTTTCTTGTTTGTTAGGAATGAGGAGTTTCCTGGGATGTAGAACTTTCAGTTTTAAAACCAGAATTGTCCTGGGCAAACCAATATGAGTTGGTAACAATAGTCATGTTTGGAGCATCAAGACCTATGAGGGCTTTGGGCACCTGGTAGGAGTAAGGGACTCTAAGGAAGGGAGAAGAAAGCTGAATGAAGGGCCTATTTCACTTACTTTACCTTTATGCCTAGAAATGATATAACAACAGTGCAGAAGGATCATTTATTAGAACATTAAGTAGTGTGGATTGTTCATTTTTCTTATTTGCTAGAAGAAACATAATCAGTTATATGTTTTGTTCTCTGTGTTTTCTTCTTTCCTGTTTTTAGAAGGTAGTTAGACCGTTTTGTGTCTGGGTGTGGGGTGTAGTTTACATAGCCAAAGTTACCACAAACAAACCAGCAAACAAACAATAAAACTTCTTCAGACTTTTGGAAAGACTCAACTCATTGAAGAGCTTAATTGAAATAAGAAGTCCTGAGGTGAGATCTTTGAAAGTAGGTAGGAGGCAGCAGCAAGATAGTGAAAGAATAGACCTTGACACTAGGGAGGGGATGGTAGATTGAGGTATCAAGAAAACTGGAGAACTGACTCTGGGTGGTGAACACACAATGGGATTTATAGATGATGTAATACAGAATTGTACACCTGAAATCTATGTAACTTTACTAATAATTGTCACCACAATAAATTTTAATTAAAAAAAAGAAAAAAGAAAACTGGGGTGCTTGGGCTGTGTGTAGTGTGTGTGGAAGGCTGTGTGGTATACCTAGGAATGCCAAATATGAGGCCCATTATTTGATAACATATTTTTGTGGCCAGTAGTGTATAGAAGCTACTGAATTTCCTAACTTCAAAGAACCAGTGTGAACTTACCAGTGGTGACTGGTGTAAACCTACAGTCACACCCCTTCTCCAATGCTCTGCTCTATGTAAGAGTCTTGGGATACCCAATAATGGAGGATATTTAATTTACTTCTTGCCCAATAGGTTGGGGGCTCAGAGTATAATAAAAAAGTGACATTTCTAATATGTACAAAAGTGTCGAGAAAAATTAATACCCACTGCAATATTTGCTTTTGAAAATTTACTATGTGGCAGGTACTTTATTATATATATATATATATATATATATATATATATATATATATATATATATAATTTTTACAATCTTTGAGGCATGTATATACACACATGCCTCATAGATTGTACATAACATGCATAAGCATATATACATAAACATATGTAATACATATTCACGTATAACATGCACATTTTACAGATGAGGATCAGAGAGGTAAAGTTGACTTATCACACAATTTGTAAAAAGTGGCAGAGCTGGGAATTTTAATCCATGGTTTTCCGAGTCCAAACCCTGTTCTCTTACCACTCATCATGTTACTTCTGTATTGGTTAGACAGAATAAAGGAAAAATAAAATACTGAAATACTTCTCTGGCTGTTTATTTCCTTTCTCTGAAGGAAAATATGTTAAGTACAGAATTAAGGAGCAAATGTGTTGACATGTTCTATGGGTTTGGCTTCACTTCCATAGATGACATTGTGAGTACTTTTAAAACCTAAGGCTTGAATTTAGTCTCTGGGATAGGCAGTTCTGTGACGGAGTTGGAGTTGTTTGCCACAGCTGTTCTGGGGTGTGTCAGTATATCTACCTAGAACAAGCTCAACTTTATTTCTACACACTTGTAAATGTGTTACTTATGGTTTCTGACCAGAATTCATCACCAAGTGATTTTTCTCTTGGCCAGTTTCCATTTATCATTCAACTGCAGCAAGAGAAAGGAGAGCAACTGTAGAAAGTGGCATATAGCCTGGTAATTACTTTGCTTTCATATCCTGAGAGCAATTTTTAGATAAGAAGCGCCTCTTTTGGCTTCCTAAGGTTACTGCATATACAGACAGTTCTTGACTTATGATTTTTTCTACTTCACGAAGGGGCAAAAGCCATACACATTCAATAGAAGCTGTACTTTGAATTTTGATCTTTTCCCATGCTAGTGATACTCTCGTGATGCTGGACACTGGCAGCAAGCTGCAGCTCCCAGTGAGCCATGCAACCATGAAGGGAAACAAGTGATACTCTACAGTGTACTGTGTTGCCAGCATTTTTTGAATATTGTGTGGAGTGTTTTTGCATCCTGTCATGTCTACAAAATGCCGAGCTGTGTCTCCTGCTTCTGATAATAATAAGGGAAAGGCAATTACTCTTAAAATGAAAGTCAAGATAATCGCCCAACTGTAAGCTAAAGCAAGTGTTCTGAGCACATTTAAGGTAGGTGAGGCTAGGCTATGATGTTTGGTAGATTAGGTATATTAAATACATTTTTGGCTTACGATATTTTCAACTTATGATGGACTTATCTGGATGTAACCCCATCATAAGTCGAGGAGCATCTCTAATTCTGACAGGGTTTAAGCAGAGAAAAAAAATAATGGAGACAATCCAGCATTAAGGCAAAAAAGCATTACGGATTTGAAAACAAGAACAAGGATGAAAGTGGATCTGGTAATGTACTTGCTATGGTATCATGTTTAATTTGAAGGAAAATTTGTTGACAATAATGTCATCAAAGGTATTATTAAGGATTAGATTTATCTTTAGTGGCCCCACAAAGGAAAATTAGGAGTCAGATAGACCCCAGTTTAATTCTGGCTCCAATACTTGATCTGAGACTTTAGGTAAGTTGCATGAACTCTTTAAGCTGTATTTTCCTCATCTTTAAATGAATATAACAATACATAACTCATGAGGCATAAATGAAACAATGTATGTAAAACAATTAGCACATTATCTGGCATGTAAAAATGGTGAATCAATGTTATCTGTCATCGTCATAATCATCATCACCATCATCATTTTTCTTCTGTACTAAGCACTTCACATTTGTTTTTTTAAAGAATCATACTATTTCCCCTTAGGTTTAAAAAAAATGCTTAAAAGCTGTGTTTACACAGCTGTACAATTCAATAAAACAGTTTAGTCAAACTAGTTTTTAGGCACAGCGTAAACATATTTCTATATGTTTACAGCATGTGAGAGCCTGATATTATTACAATTAAAATATTTCTCCTAATAACTTGTGAATAGGTTGGAAACAACAAGACAACCTTTCTTCTAGGCCCTTGGTTTAGCTTACCTTGCATTCTTGTCAAAACATGTTTTTGACTTTTAATTCTACCTTTTTTGTTTTGGTCTGTTGAAACCATGTATTACCACAACCAAAACATTTGTTCCTCATTTAATGTGTGCCAGGGATATAATAATGATATAGACATACTCATAGACTTTGCCTGAAGGCAGTTTTAGTCTAATAATCATGTCACTACAGTAGCAGAAGGTGACTTTCATGTGTACTTGACTATGTTTATCATCCACACAATGTGTCAAGGTAGGATTTGATCTCTCTCGCTCTCTTGCTCTCTCTCCCACCTTCCTTCTATCCCTCCCTCCCTCCCTCTCTCTCTCTCTCCCTCCATTTTATTTTCTTTCTCTATGTGAATTGAATGTATGCCAGCTTTGTTTTACCAGCTAAAAAGACAATGTCAGTTTTATATCCTACATATGAGTGAAGTCACATGGTTCTCGACTTTCTCTGTCTGACTTATTTCACTTAGCATGATAATCTCAAGATCCATCCATGTTGTCACAAATGTTCCTATATAATCTTTTCTTATGATCAAGGAAAATTCCATGTCACCCCAACAAATTTAATAAACATTTTTTAAAAAGGCAATGTCAGTGACCCATTCAGACCTTTTTTTTTTAAATCATGAAGGACTGTTAGATAGAGGATTAGATTTCTCTTTAGTGGCTCCAAAGAACCAAACTAGTATAGATGAGTGGGTATCAGCTGTAATTTAAAAACCAAAACCATTTGAAAGTTGAATGGGCTTCTCAGCTCTGGAAATGTTTAAATAAATGCTGAATAACCAGTGGTCTGGGTGCTTGTAGAGTTCATTCCTATAGTTATCAAGAGATCAACTTGGATGGTTGGTCTTTCTGATTTCTCTTAGCTCTGGGGTTCTATAATACATGGAAAATCTCTGATGGGTTAGATTTCTAGGCTGCTAACAAAATTTGTTTTTTCAATATTTCTCTCTTGGCATTCCAAAACATATATAGCTTGTTTGGCAGTTTAATCCCTTAAACTTATTCCAATATTTAAGTATAACTTGAATAGTTTCTTTTTTATTAAATTTATTAGGGTGACATTGGTTAATAAAACTATATAGGTTTCAAGTGTACAATTCTATCATACATCATGTATATATTGCATTATGTGTTCATCACTCAAAGTCAAATCTCCTTCTGTCACCATATATTTGACCCCCTTTACCCTCTTCTACTTTACATGAAGGGTACACATGAGTCTTTGATAATCTAATATTCTTTTGTTGTAAAAAAGAAATGTGTACAATGGACCTTAGCTCACAGTAAAAAGCAAAATAAGAAGTGTCTGCTTATATGTGCAAAGGACTTTCTTTTACCAAGGAACATATATTCATCTTTGTTCTTGCCAAGAAAAGGTATCAGCTCCCATCTCATTTCTCATGCTTCTACTTTCTTGAATTCTCCCAGTTTGAACTAGTGAATTATCCACCTGCAGGCTCAACTTTGTCCCAGTTTCCAGACAATCCCATTTGAAGCTGACAATCTTGAGGCTCTCTGTCCTGGTCTGACTCAGGACATAACATCCTAGCATTAATCTCTGGGCTCTTACGTTGTTCTTAAGTCACTCTGTATTAGTCTGTACTGTGTAGAGCAGTGGCCTATGTGACCTATAATTTGCTGTTATAGTGCTGACAACTGGGCTCTTGCATTGACTTGTGAGTTGTAGCTCTTCCTTCCTGTGTATACCAGTTTATAAATTTAAGCTTTGCTTTGGATTATGATCTAATGTTATGTTATAAGAAGTGGGTAGTATAACTTTTGTTTCTTCTGATATACTACTACTACTACTACTACTACTACTACTACTAATAATAATAATAATAGTGGTTATCATATCTTGGTGATTAATATGAAATAGCTTCACCATACTTTTAAAATCAAGATGAAAAATTGTGCAAAATTCAGAGCAGAGCAGTAAAAAACGTTTAGAGTGGGTTTTTGTTTCCATATGAGAACAAAAACTACTGGGATGGAAATTTTTGCTTTAAAGACAAGAAATAATTGAAATCTTATCTTCAATGATCATTATAGAAATATTTAATAATTTCTTTTATCATTCAGAGATTAAAAATGGAAAGGTAGTTAATATAAAAGCAGTAGAAATTTCTCTTGAACATAATTAAAACTTTTATGGTTATCAAAGTAGGGAAAACCCACTATGGTCAACCAAAGACTGTTGATTAGTCTCACTGGTTTAAAAATTGATTTAAGTTGGCTATAGACATTTGTCCAATTCAAAAAAAATAACCTTGTACAACTGGTTTTTAGCTACTGTGTAGACATAGCGAAAAAGAAAAGTGTGTGAAAAATTGCTATTAGAACTGAAATGATTTGCTGATTGACTCCAAAAAGAGACTAGATAACTGGTCCTGGAATGTTTTGTGCTCCAGATGCCTGTAGGGTGTAGAATATACCCTCTCAAGTTCATTGTGATTCTTAGATTCTCATCATTTTCTGAAATTTCAATTGAGAATGAAACTGTTTTGGATCAAGTAGATTTTTCCCCCTTTTTCCACCAGAATTGAAAATATGCATTGTTCATGATCTTTTTGATGAACAGGCTATTGTATGTTTTTATTTATCTCTTTTAATTAACATAGTTAAATATGAGTTATTGTAGTTTCATCAATAAATTAAAGTAGATCATAATGCAAAATCATCTATTCTATACAACCACTCATGTATTGTTTATAATGAGGGGGTAAAAAGGTTATCCAAGGAAGAAGGAAAAGGCTCAGTTTAGATTCTGGGTTCACAACACCTTATTCTCCAGGACTATATAGTAGCCATTTTCTCAGTACCCACCCTATATTAAATGGACATGACTTCAGACAGGCCAACCATCTCAGAGGAAATACTTTCTGAGATACTTTCTGTTAAAACTATAAATTTAATGTTCTGGAGAGAGATCAAAGATGGTGTAGTAGATAAACACTGTGCCTGCGTCCTTCTGTGAACACATTAAAATTACAAGTAAATTATAGAACAGTCAACCTGGAGAACCATCTGAAATCTAGCTGAACAGAAGACCTATAACTAAAATGAAAAGAAGAATTCACTTTGAGACTGGTAGGAGTGACAGAGATGCAGAACAAGCCCCAAAACTCCATGTGGTGGTTGAAAATCAGGAGGGATATCTTAGCCAAGGAGGTTTCCCCTGGAGGAGCAAGGGACCCCAGTGCCACACCAGGCTGCCCAGCCTAGAGGACTGGTGCTGGGAAAAGGAGCACCCACAACATCTGGCTGTGAAAAACAGTGGGAATTTGGACAATCCTGGTGGGAGGAAAGGATGCAAGAAACCCAGATAGCCTATTAAATGTCCTACATATAGACTCACTCACAGGCAGTAACCCAGGGCTCTGGCAAAGGTACAGTGATGGGTCTTCCTTCCTGTGCAGCTGGCAGGCAGGCACCATATTTCCTGTGTTGAGCTTTTCCAATGCCCATGGCCAAAATTGAATCTAAATTAGTCTGATGAGCTCCACTGGGACATCATCCCACCCAACTCCCCCAACACCAGAGGCACTTTCTTGGCAAGCAGCCAACCCTGCCTGCATTGCACTCTCTCTTGGAAAATTATCAGAGCCCAGCATGCCCCAAGCCGGTGGTGACTGGCCTCAGTGCTCTGAGATTTTTGCTGAGTAGCTCCAAGCTCAGTACTGGCACCAAACCAGAATTTAAATTAACCTGGTGATCATAATCCTTCCTGCTCTAGTGACTTCCTGAGACTGTGCTTCACCCAACTTGCATACTGCACAAGGAACTATAGTGGCTGAACCTTAAGGGAGCCAGCAGGTTGCAGCAGGCCTCCGGCTGTCCTGACTTTTTGGAGGGCTACCCCAGGGCTGGTACTGGTGGCAGCTATCTTTGGTTCAGAATGTGGCCTCTGCCACGCACCTCCAGGTTTAGCACAGGCAGCAAACAAACAGATGGCTTTGTACCTCCTACCAGGTAGCTCATGGCTAGTCACAGGCAGTGAGTGAACTGGGCCTGTAATGGAGCCTCTTCCAAGAGGCCCCAGAACCAACATATTTGGAAGTTGCCTTCATGGCACAGCAGAACACCACCAAATTAGCCCCACAAGTGGCAAAAAAGCATAGTCTCAACAGGCACCAGAGCTTACTGGGGCGAATCCCACTCAGGGCAGTAAGACCCCACACAGCAGCCCATAACCTGTGGATGAGGTCAAACTCCACAGTCAATCAGCCTTGGGGTCAATCCCATCCACTGACATGCCAAAGCAATCAAGGCAAAACTATAACAGGAGGACACACACAACCCACACAAGGGACACACCTGGACTACCCAGAGCAGGTGACAAGGGAAACTGCACCGCTTGGCCCCACAGGGCCCCTACTACATAAGGCCACCTGGCCAAGACTGGAATGCATAGCAGATCTACCTAATTAATAGAAACAAGCACACAGAGTCAGCCAAAATGAAGAAACAGAGAAATGCATCCCAAATGAAAGCATAGGAGAAAACTCCAGAAAAACAACTAAATGAAATGGAAGCAAGAAACCCAGTGTTCAAAACAGTGGTTATAAGGATGCACAAGGAACTTAGTGAGAGCTTCATCAAAGAGATAGCAAGCATAAAAAAGGACATAGAAACCTTTAAAAAAAGAACCAGTCAGAAGTGAAGAATACAATAACTGAAATGAAGAATAAATTAGAAGGAATGACTAGCATACTAGATGAAACAGAGGATTGAATCAATGATTTGGAAGACATGATAGCAGAAAACACCAAATTGCAACAACAACAACAAAAGAATCCAGAAAACTGAGGATAGTTTAACAGATGTCTGGGACAACATCAAGACTAATACTATTTGCATCATAGCGGGTACCAGAAGGAGAAGAGAGAAAGCAAGTGATGGAGAACCAATTTGTAAAAGAAAAAAAGTTTGAAAACTTTCTTAACCTGGTGAAGGAACTAGGCCTACAAGTCCAGGAAGGGCAGCGCCCCAAACAGGATGAACTGAATCAGGCCCACACCAAGACACATCATAATTAAAATGGCAAAGATTAAAGACAAAGAGAGAATGTTAAAAGCAATGAGAAAGGCAACTAGTAACTTATAAGGGAGCTCCCATAAGACTGTCAACTGATTTCTCAATAGACACTTTACAGGCCAGAAGGAATTGGCACAAAATATTCAATGTGATGAAAATCAAGGACCTACAACCAAGATTACTCTACCCAGCAAGGATATCATTTAAAATTGAATGGCAAAGAGCTTCCCAGACAAGAAAAGCTAAAGGAGTGCATCACCACCAAACTAGTATTACGAGCAATGTTAGAGGTACTTCTTTAAGATGGAAAAAATATGAATAATAAAATGGCAATACCTAGATATCTATCAACAATTACTTTCTATGGAAATGGATTAAACGCTCCAATCAAAAGATATAGGAGGGTGGAATGGAATGGAAAACAAAACCCTTACATGTGCTGCCTACAAGAGACTCACTTGAAATTGAAAGACACTCACAGACAGAAAGTAAAGCAATGGGAAAAAGATATTTAATGAAAATGGAAACAAACAAACAAACAAAAATCTGGGGTAGCAATATTATGAGACAAAATAAACTTTAAAACAAAGCCTATAAGAAGACGCAGACAATGAAGGACCCAGTAATCTCACTTCAGTATATTTATCTGAAGAAACCAAAATGTTATTTTGAGGGGACATGTGCATTCATATGTTCATTACAGCATCGTTTACAATGACCAAGATGTGGAGGCAACCTGGGTTTCTGTCTAAGGAAGAATAGATAAAGAGGAGGAGGTATATATATATATATATATATATATATATACAATGGAATACTGCTTGGACATGGAAGGGAATGGATACTTGCCATCTGTGGAAGCATGGGTTGACCTGGAGGGTATTGTGCTGAGTGGAGTGTTAGAGAGAGATGCAATGTGATTTCACTTACATTTGAGATCTAAAGAACAAAATTAACAAATAAAACAAACAAATTCATAGATACAGAAGACATTTTGATGGTTGAGAGATGGGGTGGGGGTTGGGAGTTGGGAGAAAAAAGGGGAAGGCACTAAGAAGTATAAATTGGTTGTTACGAAGTAGTTGTGGGGATGTAGGGTACAGCCTAAAGAATACAGTCAATAATATTGTAATAACTATGTATGGTGTCAGACTAATATGAGATTTGTTGGGGTGGTAGATGGGAGGAGGTTGGGGAGGCAGGGTGGAAAAGGTGAAGGGATTAAAAAGTACAAGTTGGTAGTTAAAAAATAATTGTGGGGATGTAAAGTAAAGCACAAGGAATATAGTCAATGATATGGTAATAATTATGTATAGTGCTGGGTGGGTACTAGACTACTCAGGGGATCACTTCTTAAATTATATAAATGTCTAACCACTATACTATACACTTGAAATTAACATAAAATAATATTGAATGTAAACTTTAATTGAAAAAATATAAATGAGGGAAGAAGGTGAAGGGGAATAAGAGGTACAAATTTCCAGGTATAAAACAAATAAGTCATGGGAATGTAATATACAGCATAGGGAATGTGGTCAATAAGATTGTCATAGCATAGTACTGTGCCAGATGGCTGCTGGGCTTATCATGGTGATCACTTCTTTAGTTATATAAATGTTGAATAACTATGGTGTACCCCTGAAACTAACATAATGTTGTATGTTACCTATATTTTTAATTAAAATCTTTTCACTGAGTATGATAATCTCAAGATCCATCCATGTTGTTGCAAATGGCACTATTTCAACTTTTCTTATCGCAGCATTGTCCATTGTGTAGATACACCAGTTCTTTATTAATCAATCATCTATCAAAGGACATTTTGTTTCCATGTCATGGCCACCATAAATAAAAAGAGTAACGGGGCAGAGACGGGGTAGATTAGGTTAACAGGGATCAAATATATGGTGGTACACGACCTGCAGTACAAGAAATACTAAAGGAGGCTATTCGACCACCATCAACAGGGACAATTTGTGGAAACCAAAACATAAAAACGGGGAGAGTAAAGGCCTGAACCGGAATATGGGAACGGAGAAAGTAAGCGTGCTGAAGAAAATGGAATACTCTAAATATCAAACTTTCTTTTACATAAACTTAAGGGTAACAACTCAAAAAAAAATCCGGAACTGAAATATATACTGTAATAATAGAAGAAACAGAGGGATACATCATAGAATTCCACCACACGGAAATAATAGACAACAACAAAAAGGGGAAGAAACAATGGAGACACAGCATTACTAGAAAACTAAAGATAGAATGACAGGAAATCCTCACATATCAGTAATCACCCTAAATGTAAATGGACTGCACTCACTAATAAAAAGGCACAGAGTAGCAGATTGGATCAAACAACTAAACCCAACCATATGCTGTCTCCAAGAGACACATCTCAGCTACAAGGACAAGCATAGACTCAAAGTGAAAGGGTGGAAATTGACACTCCAAGCAAATGGTACCCAGAGAAAATCAGGTGTAGCCATAATGATATCAGATGAAACAGACTTCAAGGTGAAAAAGATAACAAGAGACAAAGATGGACATTTCATAATGGTGAAGGGGACTGTACAACAAGAAGACATAACAGTCATCAATATTTATGACCTCAATCAGGGAGCACCGAAATACACCAAGCAACTACTAACAGAACTAAAGGGAGAAATTGACCAAAACACAAATATACTAGGGGACCTAAATACATCATTGACAGCTATGGATAGATCATCCAAACAGAAAATAAATAAGGAAACAGCAGCCCTAAATGACACATTAGATGAAATGGACATAATTGACATTTATAGAGAACTTCATCCTAAAACATCAGACTATACATTCTTTTCTAGGGTACATGGAACATTCTCAAGGATAGATCACACATTGGGACATAAAATCAACCTCAGCAAATTTAAAATGATTGAAATCATACCAAGCATATTCTCTGATCACAAGGCTTTGAAATTGGATATCAAATGCAAAAACAAAGCAGGAAAAAACACAAATACATAGAGATTAAACAACATACTTTTCAAGAACTACTGGGTCAAAGAAGAAATTAGAGGAGAGATCAAAAGATACATAGAAACCAATGACAATGAAAATATATCTTTCCAAAATTTTTGGGATGCACCAAAATCAGTTTTAAGAGGGAAATTTATATCCTTACAGGTCTATCTCAAGAAACAAGAAAAATTCCAAATAAATAACCTCATGTTACACCTTAAAGAACTAGAAAAAGAAGAACAAGTGAAACCCAAGGTCAGCAGAAGAAAGGAAATAACAAAAATCAGAGCAGAAGTAAATGAAATAGAGAACAAAAAGATAATAGAAAAAAATTAATGTGACAAAGAGCTGGTTCTTTCAAAAGATTAACAAAATTGACAAACCCTTGGCTAGACCCACTAAGTTAAAAAGAGAGAAGACACTAATTAACAAAATCAGAGATGAAAAAGGGGAAGTTATCACGGACACCACGGAAATACAAAGGATCATCCAAGAATACTATGAAGGAATATATGCCAAAAATTCAGTAACAGAAGAAATGGATAAGTTCTTAGATACATGTAGCCTTCCAAGGCTGAACCATGAAGAACTGGAAAATCTAAACAGACCAATCACCAGTAATGAAATTCAATCGGTCATCCAAAATCTTCCCAAAAGCAAAAGTCCGGGACCACATATCTTCACTAGTGAATTCTTCCAAACCTTAAAAGAGGATCTAACACAAATTCCGCTCAAACTCTTCCAAAAATTCGACAAAGAGAGAGTACTCCCTAACTCATTTTATGAGGCCAACATTACCCTGATACCCAAACCTGGTAAGGACAACACAAAAAAAGAAAACTACAGACCAATATCTCTGATGAATACCGATGCAAAAATCCTAAACAAAATTCTAGCAAATCGAATACAACAATGCATTAAAAAGATTATTCATCACGACCAAGAGGGGTTCATCCCCGGGGCACAAGGATGGTTCAACTTCCACAAATCCATCAATGTGATACATCATATAAACACAATAAAGGACAAAAAGCATATGATTATATCAATTGCTGCAGAAAAGCTTTTGACAAGATACAACATCCATTTATGATTAAAACACTTAATAAAATAGGTAAAGAAGGAAAATGCCTTAACATAATAAAGGCCACATATGACAAGCCCTCAGCTAATCTCATAACTAATGGTGAAAAACTGAAGCCCTTTGCTCTACGTTCCAGAAAACGGCAGGGCTGTCCCCTATCACCTCTGCTTTTCAACATAGTGTTGGAAGTCCTAGCCAGAGCAATCAGGCAAGAGAAAGAAATAAAAGGCATCCAAATTGGGAATGAAGAAGTTAAATTATCACTCTTTGCAGATGACATGATGCTATATATGGAAAACCCTAAAGACTCCACCAAAAAGCTATTAGAAACAATTAACGAATACAGTAAAGTTGCTGGCTACAAAATCAATATACAAAAGTCCATTGCATTCCTATATACTAATAATGAAATCACAGAAAAAGAAATACAAAAAACAATTTCTTTTGCAATTGCAGCAAAAAGAATAAAATACCTAGGAATGAACTTAACCAAGGATGTGAAGGACCTATACGCTGAAAACTGTAAGACATTTTTGAAAGAAATTGAAGAAGACACAAAGAAATGGAAAGACATTCCGTGCTCATGGATTGGAAGAATCAACATAGTTAAAATGGCCATATTACCCAAAGCAATATACAGATTCAATGCAATCCCCATCAAAATCCCAATGGCATTTTTTAAAGAAATAGGACAAAAAATCGTCAGATTTGTTTGGAACCACAAAAGACCCCGAATAGTCAAAGCAATCTTAAGAAAAAAGAACAATACTGGAGGTATCACACTCCCAGACTTTAGCTTGTACTACAGGGCTACAATAATCAAAACAGCATGGTATTCGCAGTAAAACAGACACATAGACCAATGGAATAGAATTGAGAACCCAGAAATAAAACCACATAAATATGGACAGACAATTTTTGACAAGAAGCTAAAAATATACAATGGAGGAAAAACAGCATCTTCAATAAATGGTGCTGGAAGAATTGGAAAGCCACGTGCAAAAGAATGAAACTGGATTCCTATCTTTACCATGTACCGAAATTAATTCAAAATGGATCAAAGACTTAAGCATAAGACCTGACACCAAAAACTGCATAGAAGAAAACATAGGTACTAAACTTATGGACCTTGGGTTCCAAGAGCATTTTATGAATTTGAATCCAAAGGCAAGGGAAGTAAAACCTAAAATAAATGAATGGGACTATAGGAAACTTAAAAGCTTCTGCACAGCAAAAGAAACCATGGACAAAATAAAGTGGCCATCAACTGAATGGGAGAAGATTTTTGCAAACAGTGCCTCTGATAAGGGGCTAATATCCAAAATATACAAGGAACTCATGCAACTCAAGAACAAAAAAACAAACAACCCAATTGAAAAATGGGCAGAGGACCTGAAGAGACATTTCTCTAAGAGGACATACAAATGGCAAATACACTTATGAAAAAATGCTCAACATCACTAATCATCAGAGAAATGCAAATAAAATCCACAATGAGATATCACCTCACCCCAGTCAGAATGGCTATCATCAACAAGACAAATAGTAACAAGTGTTGGACTGGCTGTGGAGAAAAAGAACTGTCATACACTGTTGGTGGGAAAGCAGATTGGTGCAGCTGTTATGGAATGCTGTGTGGAGGTTCCTCAAAAAATTACGAATAGAATTACCATATGAACCATCAATCCCTCTCCTGGGTACCTACCCAAAAAATCTGAAAACAGTTATCCATAAAGACACGTGTGCTCCAATGTTCATTGCAGCTTTGTTTATGGTGGCCAAGACATGGAAACAACCAAAATGTCCTTCGATAGATGAATGGATGAAGAAGTTGTGGTATATATACACAATGGAATACTATGCGGCAGTAAGAAAAGATGGTATATAAACATTTGTGACAACATGGATGGATCTTGAGAGTATGATGCTAAGCAAAATAAGTCAGACAGAAAAAGCAGAGAACCATATGATTTTACTGATATGTGGTATATAAACCAAAAACAACAAGAGAACAAGACAAACAAATGAGAAACAAAAACTCATAGACACAGACAATAGTTTAGTGGTTACTAGAGGGTAAGGGGGGTGGGGGTTGGAGATAAGGGTAAGGGAGATCAAATATATGGTGATGGGAGGAGAACTGACTCTGGGTGGTGAACACACAATGGGTTTTATAGATGATGTAATACAGAATTGTACACCTGAAATCTATGTAATTTTACTAACAACTGTCACCCCAATAAATTTTAAGAAAAAAGGTTTTAAAAAAAATGACAGACGGTAGTTGAATGGATAGGAAACCCTGACCTTATCTGCAAAAGACCCACCTCAGATCGAGAGGCACACAGAGACTGAAAGTAAAGGGTTGGAGAAAGATATTTCACCGATATGGAAATGACAAAGAAAGCTGGGGTAGCAATATATATATCAGACAAAATAGACTTTAAAATGAAGACTATAATAATAGACAAAGCAGGACATTATGTAATAATAAAGCGATCAATTGAACAAGAGGATATTACCCTAGTAAACATTTATGCATCCACAATAGGAGCATCTAAATACAGAGATTGCCAAAAAAATGTAGACACATTTTAAAAAAGGAAAACAAACGGTATTAAATTGTAATATTCAATATACACTCATAACAAAAGGTGAATACAAGTCACATTTGACTTCTGCAGTTACAAGAGGTGCTTAAAGTGGTTACCATCAGCATAATTTAATGCAGTTTTTTCATTTCCTAAAATATGTATACATTGTTTTGGTACCCTCTGTATGTATAATCAAATATTGACCAACAGAAAGTGGAGATCAACAGTAACGCAATCACAATAGGGGAACTTTAACACCCCAGTGACACTAATGAATATATCTTTCACAAAGAAAATGAACATGGAAACAGCAGCCTTAAATGATATACTAGAGCAGATGGATTTAATTGATAGTTTTAGAGCATTTTACCCCAAAGGAGCAGTATGTACATTCTTTTCAATTATATATGGCACATTTTCCAAGATAGACCACATGTTAGGCCACAGAACAATGGTTAGTAAAATTATATGTTTCAAGTGTACATTTCTGTAATATATCATCTGTATATTTCATTGTGTGTTTACCACCCAGAATCATTTCTCCTTCCATCACCACATAATTGATCCCATTTTCCCTCTTCTACCACCCCCTTTCCCCTTTGCTAACCACTAAACTGTTGTCTATATGTATGAGTTTTTGTTTCTTTGTTTATTTGTCTTGTTCCTTTGTTGCTTTCAGTTTTATATTCCACATATGAGTGAAGTCATGATTCTCAACTTTTTTTGTCTGACTTATATCGCTTAACATTATAATCTCAAGATCCATCCACATTGTTGCAAATGGCAGTACTTTGTCTTTTCGTACGGCCGAGTAATATTCCATTATATATATATATATATATATATATGTATATATATATATATACACACACACACACACACACAGATATATATATATATATATATATATACATACATACATATATATGTGTGTGTATATATATGTATATATATACATATATATATACATATATATACATGTATACACACATATATATACCACATCTTCTTTATCCAATCATCTATGGAAGGATACTTTGGTTGTTTCCATGTCTTTGTCACCATAAATAATACTGCAATCAAAACAGCACAGTTTTGGCAAAAAACAGACACACAGACCAATGGAATAGAATTGAAACCACAGAAATAAACCCACGTATATGTGGGCAGATAATTTTCGACAAAGGAGCCAAAGACGTAAAATAGAGGAAAGAAACCCTCTTCAATAAATAGTCCTGAGAGAATTGGAAAGCCATGTGCAAAAGAATGAAATTAGACTGCTGTTTGTCACCATGTGCTAAAATTAACTCAAAAATGGATCACAGGCCTAAACATATGAGTAAGACCAGAAACAAACTGAATAGAAGAAAGCATGCGTACTAAATTTATGGACCTTGAGTTCAAAGAGGATTTTATGAATTTGACCTCAGAGGCAAGGGAAGTAAAAGCAAAAATAAATGAATGAATGAAATATTTTTAATTATCTAGCCCAAATAAATGGAAAAATAAGATACAGAAAAAAAATGTTAAAGTTTAAATTTCCAGTATTCTAAATCTCTTTCACTGTAGAATACACATATGTACCTATATATACAGGGTGCCAAAAGAGTATACACATTTTAAGAAAGGAAAAAACTATTAACATTTTAATATTCAATATATACCAATAACAAAAAATGAATATAAGTCACGTTTGATTTCTGCAATTACAAGAGATGCTCAAAGTGGTTACCATTAGCATCCAGATACTTCTGATTAGGTGAACTACTGCTTGAGCAACGTTGACCAAAATGTCCACTTGTATACATTTTTTTGGTATCTTGGTTATGATGATTATATATAAAGTTTTTTCAAGTAGACTTGCTTTTCCATATAGATCACTATATTGCTTACTGAATTTGTCATTGGGAGTGCATTGTAAAATATTGAATATAAGTCCATCTTGAACTCCCCAAGAACTTTGACTCTACTTCATAGAGCAGCCAGTTGATTTCTCCCTCAGCACACCAGGAAGGTTCTAGTGTTGCCCTCACGATAGTATCCCTTCTTCCCCTTTTCTCTCCATAATGTAGATTTGATGTCCTTGTAGATGTTTCAAGCAGTTATACTCCTTTGTGATTTCCATCTCGAGAATAAATGAAAATTTCAGCCATTCTCCAGGATCCTCATAGAGCATTCCAAGAAATGGGAATGAGTTGCACTTGACGCATAAGTCTAAATTTGTTTACATTTTGTTTAGTCTGATGACTCATAGCTTTGTGTCTAGATGTGCTGAAAGAGAGAGGAACATAAGTGAAAGACTTTTATATATTGCAGTAAAGATTCAATTCATCAAGATCCCTAACAGATTTTTTTTAAAACTTGATTTCATTGAAAAAGAAGCAAATAAGACAACAAGGTCTTATCAGTGATTTATTCTAATAACTTCCTTGGTGTGTCTTGAAGTCAGTATAAATTTGCTTTAGAGCCGTACACTTTTACTCACACTCCTGAACAATCATAATTAATAACCAGGATGCTGCTTTTGAGGCTCTGTAGATTGTCAATAAATAGATACTTTTTTAGTTTACTGTGTAAACCACTAAGATTCAATTATATTCCTATATTCTTTATTTAGTATGCCGTAAAAATGGTTGAATACACATTATAATTATGGTCAACAATAAAGGTTGAGATGAAAAAGGATTTCAATAATGAGAAGACCCCATCTCCTGAGCATTTAGTTAAGCTTCTATTAATTTAGATCCCTCACTGGTCTACTTATCCAGCTTGCTCCTCCATAGTGAATTCAATGAATAATTAGTTTTTCTGAACAAAATTGATAATCAACATGGTAACTGAGGTATAGGAACTGAGCCTGTCAACCCAGGACCCAAGTTCAAATCCAAATTTTGCTATTAGTCAGTTATGTGAGCTAGTTAATGAATTTCCCCAGGCCTCAGTTTTCTCATCTGTAAGTAAGAATGACAGTACTCAAGGTAAAAAGCCGTTGTAAAAGTTAAATGAGATAATCTAAAAGAAAATGCTTTGCAACTGTAAATCATCACATGCCATTTTGTTATTCACACAAGTGGTGTTTTAAAGTCTGGAGAATTGTGTTGATCTCATACTCTTCAGAGTATCCAAATTACCTTGGTGCCTGAACCTTTATTTTTCTGAATTGTTTTAAACCTTTATTTTTTAAAGCACGTGAATGCTCTGTGTCTACTCAAACTTCCGTTGAATATTGGTACCAATTTCCATAGGATTTGTATAGATAAGGAATAAATGAAAGTACAAGAATACTTTGGCATTTGGTAATGATTAACAAAAAGCCTAAATGATAATGTGTTTGTATGTGGCAAATCCTCACACTTCGTAAAACTGTCCTCTTGGCTAGGTATCCAGATACTACATATGATGGTTTAGTTCCAAAAAATCAAATTCCCTACATAGTTTATTTTATTATTTGTATTTATTTTTTGCTTTCTTTTGAGTACTAGGCCAGTCTGCCTGTTTTTAATTTATATTCTGTTCCTTTTTATAGTAAGTTCAATGGGTGTTTCACAGGGAAATTGGTTAATTTTTTGAGGAGCATAGAAACTCCCATTGTTCCCACCTACCAGTCCGTCTGCAAGAGAGCAAAACATTTTCATCTGAACACTATTAGCCCATTGGACAAAATTCAAAAAGAAGTAGCAAAGACATTTATTGCCCAAATAATTTTAAGCTAAGCAGGGCCAGACTATAGAGAATGTCCTGGATGGAATAATGCTATAATATTGCTTGCACACCAAGAAGTAAAATTGATCTTTAAGTGAGCTTTTATTTTGCTTTCTGTCTGCTATGATTTAAAGTTTACTTTCACATCATTTGTTTTCATTCTTTGCAAGTAATTTATGATATTAAACTGCCAGTTTTCTGCCATCATAGGGCTAACCTGTATAATTGAAATGTACTGATAATCCTGAAGCCTTTTTTTTTAGTTTATATCTTTAATCTTTTTCCTCTTAAATCCACTTGAAATAAAAAAGACAGAGTTTCTAGTAAGCAGCAAAATGTGGTGCTTATGCTTCCCTCCTTCCCTTTTCACCCTACATTGGAGATGTTAATGAACAAAGACATACCTAAAAGCCAGACAGTCAGGAGGAGGAGATGTGGAGGTCACAGATAATCTGGAAAATGAATAATCAGCACCTTGATAATGAGAAGTGACTACTCTCATTCTATGATTCTTCTTAAGTGACACAAAGATCTTCCATCCTGCCTGCTACTCCAGGGGTTTGATTTCCTCTCCTCCTTAGGTAAGGGAGTTACCTAAGAAACTAGGGAGTTACCTAAATTAGGAACTGCCTGCCGCCTTGTCTACAAATCACCCATAGAGGCATAGAATGATAGAGATGGAAGAAATGTCACAAGTTATCAAGCAACTTCTTACGTTTTGAAGATGAGCAATTGAAATCCAGAGAGATAGAGAGAAATGACTCCTCCAAGGTAACATAACTGGTTAATAGCAGAACTGGGACTAAAATCCAAGTTTTCTAACTCATCAATCTAGAGTTCATTCCATCAATCTCAATACTTAATTGTTCTAAAGTAGTCACAGATAAATTAGTTCTGTTGATTTCATCTCTTCATTTTCCATCTGGGATGGAAGATGCTGGACATTCTCTCCTAACTTTCTTCTACTATATTCAGTTCCCTTTTTTCTATCCTCAATGCCAATGATTCTGTCCAGGCTGTCATTTCTTGTGCAAACTCTTGTGTTTGTCTCACAGTGTACCTCCCTACCTTAAATCCCCTTATATTCCATTAACCACTTCACTATTATAGTGGGTGTTTTAAATAAAATCTAATGATGATCTTCTTCTGATTAAAATCATTCAGACTCACCATCACTTATTTCACTTACTACAGCATGAAGTACAAACAATCTTCATCGTGGTCTCATCCTTAAATATTTCTCTAGCTTCATCTTTCATTGCTCTTCTTAACCTCCCACCAACTCTTCAGTGTATGATAGTTGTTGTTTTTTTCTCATCCCAGGAAGTTTATTTATTTATTTATTTATTTATTTAAATTAAATTTATTGGGGTGACAATTGTTAGTAAAATTACATACATTTCAGGTGTACAATTCTGTATTACATCATCTATAAATCCCAGGGGATGGTGTATGATAGTTTTAAAATAGTACTCACAGTGTTCCTAAGGTGCTGCGTTGGTTCTTATTTCTGAAATTTTGCATATATTATTCCCTGAGTAACCTCTTCCTTTCTTCATCCACCTAGTAAAATGCTCGTGCTTCAGGATCCAGCTAAAGTGTTTCCTTTTAACAAATTCTTCTCCATCACTCCAGCAGAGTTAATTGCACCCTTTTTGTGACATCACTGTACTATTTACATACATTCATTATTGCACGTATGATACATAATTTTTTGTATTTCCTGTATTGTATTGTATTGTAAATGTCTTGAAAGAAAGAAACGTGTCTAATTCCCACTCCCTTCCTACTGTACACAGTGCCTGAATGTGGGGCTCAATAAATAAGTACTTGATGTGGCCATGCTCAATATACTTTGCAGGTCACAAAATGGCCAAACATTATCTCTCTCTCTTTTTCTTATTTTCTTTCTTTCTCTCCCTTTCTTTCTTTCTACTTATTTACTTATTTATGTTTATTAGTTTCAGGTGTACAAAAAACATAGTGATTAGACATTTATATACCTCCCAAAGTGATAACCCCAACAAGCTTATTACCCATCTGACACGTACTTAGTTCTTAGAATATTATCGACTATAGTTCCCATGCAGTGCTATATATCCACGTGACTATTTTTTACTTTAATAAATATTGAGGATCCATTTTTTATAAAGTTGGGCTCTGTAGTTCTGGTTAATATGACTATCATGTTCATTTTTAAAAATATCAATCAATCATACTTTTGAAAATCTTGCATAGGAGGCAGAAGATAATCTATTTGATTAGAAAGCACATTTTCAAGGTAAACCCACAACAGAAAACTGTCTGTGCAACATGTTGCTTTTTAATAAGGTAAATATATAAACATTAGAGCTGCCTTTTCAATTCTGAATACCTAAACTTTACATCACCATCAGGAGCAAATATAATTAGATATCTGAAATGTGAAAAATTCTAGTACATTAACACTGAAAACCTCAATACATAGTTTTTCTTGGCACATAATTGGCAAACACTAAGGGAATACAGTGTTGTTTATTTATACCATGAACCTAATGCAACCGGATGATATTCTGTGTTAACAGCTAAACAGATTATTTAAGAACTGATGCTTGGGTATTTTTGTTTGCTTGTTTGTTTTGATTTTTTTTTTTGTCTGAAAGCTTACATGTTTGAAAAGTTACTAAGTATTGCCAATGTGGGGCCATTGCATATGGGCATAAATTTTTGTATGCACCACTGCTGCCTCTGCTTCTCTACTTCCTCTCCACCTCCTTCATCTTCTTTCAACATCGTTTGCCTTGTGAGTTCCATCAATTGCTGAAAGAACTGTGTGGCTCATGGTTATTTTAATGCTAATCTTGTGTATACAGCTGAGGTTCAGATTTGGGCATCACTCATCATGAATCTAGGAACTTACCTCTTTATGTTACAGAGGTTGCTGCATCTCTGGAGGTTTTTTTGCAGGGAAATTTAGAAATGAGTCAATATACCCATTTTGTCAGTGTCATAGCTTAAAGTACATCAATGAGGAATCAGTACCACCAAGTTTGTCCTCTATAGTTTAAAATGAATATGTAATCCAAAAATGACTCCTACCCACTTCATTAACTACTTGATGCAATCTTTATTTTTGGAGTGGTTCTAGCTACCGACGTTTAATGCTATCTTAGTGATAATTTCCTAGGCATTCATATATATCCTCAAGAGGTTAAAAATCCCAAGCATTATTTATTGGAAAAATGTAATAAAATTTTACCACATTACAGTGCCATGCCTAACGGATTTGTGACTCTCATACTAAGGGTTATGATATCTGTATATAAAATGAGAGGCTTATTTCACTTAGCATAATACCCTCTAGGTCCATCCATGTTGTCACAAATGGTAAATATGGCCGAGTATACACAATTCCATTGTGTGTATGGACCACATTTTCTTTATCCAGTCATCTGTTGATGGGCACTTAGGTTGCTCCCATATCTTGGCTATTATAAATAACACTGCAATAAGCATGACTTCACTTACACCAGGGGTGCCAAAAAAAAAAATATATATATATATATATATATACATGTGACTTGTATTCATCTCTTTTATCAGTATATATTGAGTAGTACAATTTTAACACAGCTTTTTCCTTTCTTAAAATGTGTATACATTATTTTGCCCCCTCTGTATGTGGAATCTGAGGAACAAAATAAATGAGCAAACAAAACTAAACAGACTCATAGATACAGAGAACATTTTGATGGTTGCCAGATGGGAGGGGGTTGGGGGGCTCGGTGAAAGAGGTTAAATGATTAAGAAGTACAAATTGGTAGTTACAAATATTAATGGGGATATAAAGTACAACTTAGGGAATATAGTCAATAATATTGTAATAACTATGTATGGTGCCAGATGGATACTAGACTTATCGAAGGGATCACTTTGCAAATTATGTAATTGTCTAACCACTATTGAATGTGAATTGTAATTAAAAAATAAAAAAATAAATTAAAAAATTGAAAACAATATAATATATATGTTAATGGTACATATCTGTATGAATGGTAGTGCTATTAAGTGAAATTCATTTTTATGTTCAGAATATATATATATATATATATATATATATATATATATATATATATTCAATTAAGATGCTTATATATTCATTTTACTCATAAAGTTATGAATTTTAGATGCCCAAGGGGTAGATGCAATCACTCAGCATTGGGCCTTTGGTATTTTATCAGTCAAATCACAGCTTGGAGCAATTCAAGAACAGGTTAGAGAATAGTTCTAAGCTATAGTGCAAATGAGAAGTTCTTATTCCTCTAATTCCACAAGCCTAGTTCTGGTTGTTTAAGTGAACAGAGGGAATTTTTTTTTTTTTTTAAATTTACTTAGTTTTTTCTTCTTCTTAGAAATAAATGACCTTAGAAGTGAAGTAATGAATGGATGAATAAATGAATGAATGAATGATGATGATGATGATGATGATGACAAATCTTTTATCCAGTACCAGGGTGATAGAATAGCACAGAATGTGGGGCCATTTAGCATTAAAGGGGGTGAGAAATAAAGGTAATTAGATCCTTTTGGGGAAAAGGAAAGTAGCACCTAGCTATATTCAAGGCATGTTCTGAGCATAGTGAGGAAGTTGGTATAGTTTGACTTAAATTCTTCTTTGAACATTTTAATGTATTATTTCCATATTTTCCCTATTTCTTGTGTACCTGTCCTTGGGAAGACTTTTGGCTCCCTGAGAACTATATGTAGTGATCTTCTCTAGCACATATCATTGCAATACTATAGACTTTTCCAGATCATTTTCATCACCTATATGTCTTGGAATCCAACTTTTAGGGGTCTTGCTCTCTGATGGGTCTATTGTGATGCTTTAACCAATTAATAGCTGAATGGATAAATTCCTCTTTAAAAGTAATGTTTGCATTTCAATTAAGAACTTCCAAGCCTTAAACTTAAGGAAAAATTATAATGGTAAATATTTCAATAAATATGAGTAGCAGACAAATTCTGTGTCTTGGCACAACTGTGTGTATAAATATATGAAGAAAACATAGTTTCTACACTCCAAGTTTAATGGAGAAATAGATATGGAAGTAGATTTATAACAGTGTGGTTTGTAAATTGCTATAATAGAGAGATGGACACAGAGGAAAGAGAAAGCTAACTCTGATTGAAGAATTGGGGTAAACTTCATAGGGGAAGTGAAATCTAATCTACTCTAAAAAGTTGTTAGTCATTTCAGCTTAATTTTAAAAAAGTGATTCTGGCAACAGAGGAGCAATTGGAAGAGGCAAACATTAGAAACTATTTTAGTGCTCCAGAGGAGAGGTGATAATCAGGTTAACTAAGAAAATAGAAGGGAAGCAAAGGAGAGTTGACAACTTTCATTTTAAATTTTGTAACTAAAATCAACAGGACTTGATTAGTGATTTTTTTTTTGTATATTAAATATGATGAAGAAGGCAGTGAGTATGACAAGTTTTAGGTTTCTGGTTTAGGGGGTCTGTGTGAATGTAAGAGCTACTAAGTTAGAGTAAAATTATACTAGAAGAAAGGGCAGGTTTGAGGTGTAGGGCAGTAAGACATTAGCTTTTCCCTTCCTGTCAAAAGGATGAATAATTCAGGATGGCAATAGTTGGTGGGCACATGTATGTCAATTCTCCAGCTCTTTTCCAGTTAGGAGTTCGGGACAAACATCTCAATTTGGATAGCATTATCCATATTGTTCAGATCCCTGCATTTGCATTTTTCACTGTTATAATCAAGCTATATATTATAAAATTTTATTTTGTTAAAGTATAATTAACATACAATATTATATTAGTTTCAGGTATACAACATATTAATTCAACATTTACAGACCTTACAATGTAATCACCATGGTAAGTTTAGTAACTACCTGTCATCATACAGGGTTATTATGCTATTACTAGTTATTTCCTTGATGCTGTACATTAATCCTTGTGACTTACTAATTTTATAACTGGAAGTTTGTACCTCTTATTTCTGCTAACCTTTTTCACCCATCATTTACACCCCTCCTCTCTGGAAACCATAATTTTGTTCTCTGTATCTATGACTCTGGTTCTGTTTTGTTTGTTTATCTTGTTTTGTTTAGGTGCCACATATAAGTGAAATTATACAACATTTGTCTTTCTTATTCACTTAACAAGATACCCTCTAGGTCCATACATGTTGTTGCAAATGGCAAGATTTCATTATTTTTATGGCTGAGAAATATTCCATTATATATATATATATATATATATATATATATATATATCTATATATATATCTATATATATCTATCTATCTCACTTCTTTGTACATTCATCTGTTGATGAATACCTAAGTTGTTTCCATATGTTGGCTATTGTAAACAATGCTGCAATGGACATAGAGGCACATATATCTTTTCTAGTAAGTCTTTTTGCTTTCTTTGGATAAATGCTTGGAAGTGGAATTGCTGAGTTTTATGGTAGTTCTAGTTTAAATTTTTTTGAGGAATCTCCATACTGGTTTCTATAGTGGCTGCACTAATATACAATCCTGCCAACAGTGCACAAGCGTTCACTTTTCTCCACATTCTGGCCAACACTTTTATTTGTTGTCTTCTTGATAGGAGTCATTCTGACAGATGTGATGTGATATCTCATTGTGGTTTTAATTTGAATTTCCCTGATAAGTAATAATGTTGAGCATCTTTCACATGTTTGTTGGTCATGGGTATGTCTTCTTTGGAGAAATGTCTATTCTAGTCCTCTGACCCTTTTTAAAATTGGATTTTTTTTATTATGTGGTGTTGTATGAGTCTTTTATTTACTGGGCGTGCCAAAAAATTTATGCAAGTGGGCACATTGATTAATGTTGCTCAAGCACTAGTTTGCCATAATCAGAAGTGTCTGGACGCTGATGGTAACTACTTTGAGCACCTCTTATAAGTGCACAAGTCAAACATGACTTGTATTCATCTTTTGTTATTGGTATATATTGAGCATTAAAATTTAATATAGTTTTCTTTTCTTAAAATGTGAATACTTTTTTTGGCACTGTCTGTATTTTAGACATTCACCCTTTATCAGATATATCATTTACAAATAATTTCTCCAATTCAGTAGATTGCTTTTTCATCTTCTTGATGGTTTCCTTCACTGTGAAAAAAGCTTGTTAGTTTGATATAGTTCCAGTTTTTAATTTTTTCTTTTGTTTCCTTTGCCAAAGGAGATATACCAAATATATATATATTTATATATATAAATATATATATATATATATATATATATATATATATATATATATATATATATATATATGAGCAATGTCAAAGAGTTTACTGGCTATGTTTTCTTCTAGGACTTTTATGGATTAAGGTCTTACATTTAAGTCTCTCATCCATTTTGAGTTTATTTTGTATATGGTGTGAGAAAGTGGTCTAATTTCTTTTTTGTGTACATCTGTCCACTTTTCTCAACATTACTTATTGAAGAAACTGTCACTTTCCTATTTTGTGTTATTGCTTCCTTTGTCATAGATTATTTGTACATATAAGCATGGGTTTTCTTTTGTGCTCTCCATTCTACACCACTGATCTATGTATCTATTTTTGTGCCAATACCATACTGTTTTGATTGTAACTTTGTAATGAATTTTGAAGTCAGGGAGCACGATACTTCCAGTTTTGTTCTTGTTTTTCAGATTGCTTTGGCTATTTGGGTTTCTTTTTTTTTGGTTCTATAAGAATTTTACAATTATTTGTGCTAGTGCTGTGAAAAACATCGTTGGTATTTTTATAGGGATTACATTGAATCTGTAAATCTCTTTGAATAATATGGACATTGAAACAATATTAATTCTTCCAATCTATGAACCTGGTATATCCTTCCGTTTTTTGTCTTATCTTCAGTTTCTATCATCAGTGTCTTATAGTTTTCAAAGGATAGGTCTTTTACTTCCTTGGTTACATTTATTCCAGTTATTTTATTTTATTTTTGATGCAATTGTAAATGGAAATATTTTCTTAATTTCTCTTTCTGATAGTTCATTGTTAGTATATAGAAACACCACTGTTTTCTGTATATTAATTTTGAATGCTACAACTTTACCAAATTAATTTATTACTTGTAATTGTTGTTTAGTGGAGACTTAAGGGTTTTTGATATATAGGATCATACCATCAGCAAACAGTGACAGTTTTACTTCTTCCTTTACAATTTGGATTCCTTTTCTATTTCTTTTTTTTTTTCTTCTAAATATTTGTGGTGGCTACAACTTCGAATGCTATATTGAATAAAAGTGGTGAAAGTGGGCATCCTTGTTTGTTTTCCCCAGATTTTAGGAAAAGGCTTTTAGCTTTTTACCGTTTAGTATGTTGTAACTTGTGGGTTTGTTTTATATATATATCCTCTATTTTGGTGAGATATGTTTCCTCTATTTCCACTTTTTTGAGAGTTTTTTTTTAAATCATAAATTGATGTTGTATTTTCTCAAACACCTTTTCTGCATCCATTGAAATGATTATATGGTTTTTATCTTTTGTTTTGTTAATGTGTATTCCATTGATTGATTTGTGGGTATTGAACCATCCTTGCCTCCCTAAAATAAATTACATTTGATCAGGGGGTATGATCCTTTTAATGTAATGTTTAATTTTGTTTGTTAATGTTTTATTGAGAATTTTTGCATCCATGTTCATCAGGAATATTGTGTAATTTTTTTTTTTGTAATGTCTTTGTCTGGTTTTTATATCAGAGTAATACTGGATTCATAAAATGAATTCGGAAGTATTTGATTTTCTTCCATTTTTTGGAATAGTTTGAGAAGGATAAGTATTAGTTCCTTCCTTGAATGTTTGGCAGAATATCCCTGTAAATCCATCTGGTCCTGGACTTTTGTTTGTTGGGAGTTTTTTTATTATTGATTCAATTTTGTTACTAGTAATCAGTCTGTTCAGATTTTCTGTTTGTTTCCTGGTTCAGTCTTGGAAGATTGTACATTTTAAAAATGTATTTGTTTCTTTCAGATTGTCAATTTGTTGATGTATAGTTGTTCGTAGTATTCACTTATAATCGTTCGTATTTCTGTGGTGTTGATTGTAACTTCTCCTCTTTCATTTCTGATTTTATTTGTTTTAGCCATGTCCCTTTTTTCCTAGATGAGTTTGGATAAAGTTTTGTCAATTTTGTTTATCTTTTCAGAGAACTAGCTCTTAGTTCCATTGATCTTCTCTATTATATTTTAGTTTTTATTTCATAAATTTCCACTCTGATCTTTATTATTTTCTTCCTTTTACTAACTTTTGCACTTTTTGTAGTTTCTTTTTCTTAATAGACTAGGAAGGTTTATTTAAAAAAATATTATATTTTTAAAACCAGGATACATGGGTGTACTTAATGTAACAGTGCCTTCTGAACCATAGGTTACATAATTTTCAGAAATGCAAGGATAAATCTCATTCTCTAAAAATTATACAGCAGACCTTTTAAGCTTAGATAGCCTTCAAAGTGGAGGCTGAAAGTGCTTGATGACAAGAAGTAACTCTAGAGTCTGATACCACAGAGCTAGTGCTGCAAAGTACACTACTACCACACAGCTTCAAACTACTGTTTATATTCACACAGCATTAAACAAAATGGTTTTGATTTCAATCTTTTCTAATGTCTTGGTGCTGCAAGAAAAAAGTTGAATGATATACAAAACTATTAAAAGTTACAACAGAATTATTTAAACATCTCCAAAATTGAGAAAAACAACCATGTTAAATTTTTAAAAAGGAGAAAAAAAGTCCAACAGAACACTCAAGCAAGTCAGAGGTCCTCTTCATAAGTAGTCAAGTAAAATTTACAGGAAATTTCAATACATTATCTTGAAACTATGGCAGATAACTAATTTTCAGACTCATCATGGAGGTCTACCCTTAAATGGCTTAAATCCAGAGCATGGCATTGCCACTGATTTGTCCGATATTATTAATTGGGGATGCATTAATTGCATGTTGGCTTATCATGCCTGCCCCTGTCTGGCTATCACCCATTCGCCTTGCATCATGATAGCCAGGCCCTTGAGAAGGTGGACCATGACACTCTTTCCTTGGTCCACTTGTGTTCAGTCCATGGCATTCAACCACATGTTGTTCTTCAGGATAGTGCTGTGCTTCACTTCCTCAATCTGTGATGAGTCTGTCTCCCTCTCTGTTTCCATAGCCTGAAGCATTGCTGTGACTCCCAGGGGAAGCCTTTCTTACACTGTGTCCTGACACATCTCTCCCAGATTGTTCTGGACTTTCAATTCTTGTTTCCCACTTGTTGTTGGACATGCCTCCTTCATTTTCCAGGTGATTGGTCTAGATGGATTGAGCCCTGCTTCTTTTAGATGTCTAGGGTGAATGATATTGGGTCTGTCATGAATGATTATAGTTCTCCTCTCATCTCATTCCCCTAGTACTTGGCCTGTCTGTTTCTCTAAGTTCGTTTATTGGTGGTGGAGGCTCATTTGTTCTGGAATCTCTGAAATGTTTGGGATACATTTCAAAACCTGGATCTTTTTTCTTCATGTAGTAGGATGTGTTTTTTTCTCTTCACTTTGACCAATAAAATATTCTTACCTTTCAAAAGATGAAGATTGTGCTTTTGAACTCTCAGGAAACCTGTCCTCTCTCAGTGATCAAGGTCATTAAAACTGTTCTGTAGGTGAGAGTAGTCAGATCCATGACTGAATCATGCATCTGTATCTAGATAGAACTTTTTATTTTTGCTCCAGTAAGGATCATCTCACCTGTGATCTACATCACATGCATATATCAAACAATTCCTTTTTTCTTGTTCCTAATGAAGCTGCTGCTGTTGTCTTCTCAGTTCCTCTCATTCTCGAGCAAAGCAACACATTCAGCTTTCTTATGACATTTCTATTCAATATGAATGCATTCCCTTTCCAAGTGTTCGTGTTCTATTGTCTCTCCCTCTCTAGTTTTTGCCTTTCAATTTCTAGAATCTCTCTCTTTCTCTCTCTGTAAGTGGTCTCATTCTTCCTGTTCATGAATTATTCTAATGTGTTCTCACTTTTGATGCTCTTTCTGCAATCTCTCTTTGTTTATGAAGTTCAACTGCTTGTCGCAGTCTTTCAAAACGAACTAAATGTTCTCTCAGTCTTTGTTCTTTAATCTTTTCAAAAGGTAAAATGTCTTTCCTTCAGTGGTCTTTGTCCCTTTTTTAAAAATCTAAGCTAGCTCTCTCCTTTTCCTTGATTCTTCCATGATTTTTCTCATATCTTCCTCTTCTTTATGGCTTACAGTTATCTTCTTTAGTTTGGTCTAGTACTACCAATTGTCCGGGACTCTGAACCTTCTATTTTCTTGGTATCCTTGCTTTCCTTTTCTTTTTTTCCCAGATTTCTCAGATGACATTTTCTCTTCTTCTTTGAGAAAGTCTGTGTCTTGCTATTTCTATCACTCATATATTTTCTTTTTTGTCTCCAGTCCTTCTTGAACTACTCTGTTCATCATTTTCTTTCTTCAATTCTTTCTTAGAAGGATCACCTTTAACTTTGTCAACAGAAATCAGTTGTCCATGCAGTTGAAGATGTGAGATGAAGATGTGCAATACATTTGCACACCTCTGTGCTTGAAGACATAGTAACTATGCCATAGCACATTGCCCCAGGACTTTGAGCATTTGTAACTACCTTTGGACTCAGAACCTTTCCATATTTGCCAAACAGGTTCTTTAAATGAGCAGCTTTGGTATTAAAAGAAAGTCCACTAATTCAGATATTTTTAGTAGAGCTTCCACTGATACCAGTAGTACTACTTGTACTTCCTTTGTTATCTTTAGGTGATGTCTTGCTGTCTTTAGATTCCTTTGAAGAGATTTCTGATTTTCTTTGTCCTCACCACCCTTGACAAAAGCATCATCTTCCACAGAAGCATCTCCACTTAACTCACCTTCTTCCTGATTTTTACCTTTGACTTTGGTTGATTTCTTGTTTGGAGCATTAGTTGAAACAGTTAATTCAACATTATGTGGATTGCCATCTTCCTCTTCAATAACCATCACTATAGGCTGGGGAGCAAGTGACTCCTGAGTTTCCATGATTGCCCTTGGGAGGCCGCACTGGCATTTGCAGCCCTTGCAGCCTTGGGGGGACATTGCAGAAGAGGGAGGGGTCCCACTGGGTTGTGGCAGCCAGTTGCAGACCTGGCCTGGCCTGTATTGCAGGGCCAGAGGCTCTGCAGAAGGTTCCTTGCTGACCCCTCATGTGCAGGCTCTGACTGTGGCTTCCCAATCTGCCTTGTCCCATCTGCTTTTTGTAGTTTCTTTAGGTGTATGCTTAGATTGTTTGTTTGAGATTTATCTTGTTTCTAGGGTAGGTTTGATCTCTATGAACTTACCTCTTAGAACTGCTTTTGATATGTCCCATAGATTTTAGAATATTGTTCTACTAGTCTTATTTATCTCAAGATATTTTT
Source organism: Rhinolophus sinicus (assembly GCF_057876585.1). Classification (NCBI taxonomy): domain Eukaryota; kingdom Metazoa; phylum Chordata; class Mammalia; order Chiroptera; family Rhinolophidae; genus Rhinolophus; species Rhinolophus sinicus. Next base: position 66,037,660 of record NC_142518.1, on the reverse strand, counting down.
TGAGCTACTCTTTGATATCTTTGTCAAACAATTGATGATTTAGTAGCATATTGTTTAACCACCACGTTTGCATTTTTCATATTTTTCTTCTTTTTTGGGATTAAAATATCTTTATTGGTCAAAAATTAGTACAGTGTATTTGAAATAAACACCTCAACTTCTGCACCTTTTTTTCTTCAAGTTTATTGGGGTGACAGTGGTTCATAAAGTTAGTTACAGAGATTTCAGGTGTATAATTCTGTAATACATCATCTATACATCACATTGTGTGTTCACTACCCAGAGTCAGTTCTCTGTCCGTCATTTGATCCCCTTTAGCCTCATCAGTCATGCCCCTCCCCCTTTACACTTGGTAACCACTAAACTATAGTCTGTGGCTATGAGTTTTTGTTTCTTTATTTTTGTTGTTGTTGTTGTTGTTGTTGTTGTTGTTTTCAGTTTTATATGCCAGTTATATCATATGGTCTCGACATTTTCTGTCTGAGTTATTTCGTTGAGCACTATAATCTCAAGATCCATCCATGTTGTCGCAAATGTTACTATTTCAACTTTTCTTATGGCAGAATAGTATTCCATTGTGTATATATACCACAGCTTCTTTATCCATTCATCTATCAAAGGAAATTTTGGTTGTTTCCATGTCTTGGCCACAGTAAAATAAGCTGCAATGAACATTGGAGCACACATGTCGTTATGGATAAATGTTTTTAGATTTTCTGGGGAGATACACAGGAGAGGGATTGCTGGGTCATATGGTAATTCTATTCTTAATTTTTTGAGTAACATCCACACTGTTTTCCATAGTGGCTGCACCAACCTGCATTCCCACCAGCAGTGTATGAGGTTTCCTTTTTCTCCACAGTCCCTCTAACACTTGTTACTATTTGTATAGTTGATGATAGCCATTCTAACTGGTGTGAGGTGATATCTCATTGAGATGTTTTTTACACTTCTCTGATGTTGAGCATTTATTCATATGAGTGAATGTTGAGCATTTATTCATATGCCTATTGGCCATTTGTATATCCTCTTTGGAGAAATGTCTCTTCAGTTCCTCTGCCCATTTTTTAATTGGATTTTTTGTTTTTTGTTGTTGTTGTTAAGTTGTATGAGTTCCTTATACATTTTGGATATTAGCCCCTTATTGGAGGCATTGCTTGCAAAAATCTTCTTCCATTTGGTTGTTAGGCTCTTTATTTTGTTGATGGTTTCTGTTGCTGTGCAGAAGCTTCTTAATTTGGTATAGTCCCATTCATTTATTTTAACTTTTACTTCCCTTGCCTTTGGAGTCAAATTCATAAAATGCTCTTTGAACCCAAGGTCCATAAGTTTAGGACCTATGTTTTCTTCTATACAGTTTATTGTTTCAGGTCTTATGTTTATGTCTTCGATCCATTTTGAGTTAATTTTGTTACATGGTGCCAGACAGCAGTCTAGTTTCATTCTTTTACACGTGGCTTTCCAATTCTCCCAGCAACATTTGTTGAATAGGCTGTATTTTCTCCATGTATGTTTTTGGGTTCCTGTCGAAAATTATTTGTTCAGATTTATGTGTTTTCCTTTCTGCGTTCTCAATTCTATTCCATTGGTCTGTGTGTCTGTTTTTCTGTCAATACCATACTGTTTTGATTATTGTTGCCCTGCAGTACAAGCTGAAGTCAGGGAGTGTGATACCTCTAGCATTGCTCTTTTCTCTTAGGATAGTTTTGGCTATTCGGGGTCTTTTGTGGTTCCATACAAATCTAATGATTTTAAAAATCTATTTCTTTAAAAAATGCCATTGGGATTTTGGTGGGTATTGCATAAAATCTGTATATTACTTTGGGTAATACGGCCTTTTAACTATGCTCATTCTTCCAATCCACGAACATGGAATGTCTTTCCATTTTTTGTGTGTGTCTTCTTCAGTTTCTTTTAAAAATGTCTTATAGTTTGCAACATATAGGTCTTTCACATCTTTGGTTAAATTTATTCCTAGGTATTTTATTCTTTTTGTTGCAATTGCAAAATAATTTTATTTTAATTTCTGTTTCTGAGATTTAATTGTTAGTATATCAGAATGCAATGGGCTTTTGTACATTGATTTTGTAGCCAGCAATTTTACTGCATTCATTTATTGTTTCTAATAGTTTTCTGGGGGAGTCTCTAGGTTTTTATATATAGCATCATGTCATCTGCAAAAAGTGACACTTTAACTTCTTCATTCCCAATTTGGATACCTTTTATTTCTTTCTCTTGCCTGATTGCTCTGGCTAGGACTTTCAATACTCTGTTGAAAAGCAGAGGTTATAGGGGATAGCCTTGTCGTGTTCCTGGACATAGAGCAAAGGGTTTCAGTTTTTCACCATTAATTATGAGACTAGCTGAGGGTATGTCATGTATGGCCTTTATTATGTTAAGATATTTTCCTCCTATACCTATTTTGTTAAGTGTTTTAATCATAAATGGATGTTGTGTCTTGTCAAACGCTTTTTCTGCATCAATTGATAAAATTGTAAGATTTCTGTCCTTTATTTGTTTTTTTTATGTGGTGTATAACATTGATGGGTTTGCGTATGTTGAACCATCCTTGTGCCCCGGGGATGAACCCGTCTTGGTTGTGATGAGTAATCTTTTTAATGCATTGTTGCATTCGATTTGCTAGAATTTTGTTCAGGATTTTTGTGTCTGTATTCATTAGACATATTGGTCCGTAATTTTCTTTTTTTGTGTTATCCTTACCAGGTTTTGGTAATGTTGGCCTCATAAAATGAGTTAGGGAGTACTGTCTCTTCAATATTTTGGAAGAGTTTGAGCTGCACTCGTATTAGATCCTCTTTGAAGATTTGGTAGAATTCACTAGTGAAGCCATCCGGTCCCAGATTTTTGCTTTTGCGAAGGTGTCTAATGAAAGATTCAATTTCGTTACTGTTGATTGGTCTATTTAGATTTTCCAGTTCTTCCTTATTCAGCCTAGGAAGGCTTTATCTTTCTAAGAATTTGTCCATTTCTTCTAAGTTATTGAATTTGGTAGCATGGGGTCCTTCATTGTGTTCTTGGATGATCCTTTGTATTTCTGTTGCATCCGTGATAACTTCCTCTCTTTCAATTTCTGATTTTGTTTATTTGTATCTTTTCTCTTTTTATCTTAGTAAGTCTAACCAATGGTTTGTCAATATTATTAGTCTTTTCCAAGAACCAGCTCTTTGTTGCATTAATTTTTTCTGTTGTCTTTTTGTTCTCTATTTCATTTAGTTCTGCTCTGATTTTTATTATTTCTTTCCTAATGCTGACTTTGGATTGCTTTTGTTCTTCTTTTTCTAGTTCTTTAAGGTATAACATGAGGTTATTTATCTGGGATTTTTCTTCTTTCTTGAGATAGGCCTGTAATGATATAAATTTCCCTTTTAAAACTGCTTTCTATGCATCCCCCAAATTTTGATAGGATGTATTTTCATTCTCATTTCTTTCTATGTATCTTTTGATCTGTCCTCTAATTTCTTCTTTGACCCAGTCGTTCTTTAAAAGTATGTTGTTTAATCCCCACGTATTTGTGGTTTTTTCCTGCTTTCTTTTTACGGTTGATATCCAATTTCCAAGCCTTGTGATCAGAGAATATGCTTGGTATGATTTCAATCTTCTTAAATTTACTGAGGCTAGTTTTATGTCCCAATATATGATTTATCCTTGTGAATGTTTCATGTACACTAGAAAAGAATATAGTCTAATGTCGTAGCATGAAGTGCTCTATAAATGTCAATTATGTTCATTTCATCGAATGTCTCATTTCTTTATTTATTTTCTGTTTGGGTGATCTTTCCATAACTGTCAATGATGTATTTAGGTCTGCAACTATAACTGTGTTGGGGTCAATTTCTCCCTTTACTTCATGTAGTAGTTGCTTGCTATATTTCAGATTGGGGCCGTAAATATTGATGACTGTTGTGTCTTCTTGTTATGTAGTCCCCTTTATTATTATGAAATGTCCATCTTTGTCTCTAGTTACCTTTTTTATCCTAAAGTCTGTTTCATCTGATATCAGTATTGCTACACCTGATTTTCTCTGGATACCATTTGCTTGGAGTGTCAATTTCCACCCTTTCACTTTGAGTCTATGCTTGTCCTTGTAGCTGAGATGTGTCTCTTGGAGACAGCATAGGGTTGGGTCAGTTTTTTGATCCAATCTGCTACTCTGTTACTTTTTATTGGTGAGTTCAGTCCATTTACATTTAGGGTGATTATTGATATGTGAGGATTCCCTGTCATGCTATCTTTGGTTTACTGCTAGGACTGTGTCTCCATTGTTTCTTTGCCTTTTTGTTGCTGTTTATTATTTCAGTGCAGTGGTATTCTATGATTTTTTCCCCACTGTTTCTTCTTTTATTATATTATATATTTCAGTTCTGGATTTTTTTTTTTTGAGTTGTTACCCTTAAGTTTATGTAAAAGAAAGTTTGATATTTAGAGTATTCCATTTTCTTCAGCATGCTTACTTTCTCCATTCCCTTATGACTGTTCAGACCTTTACTCTCCCCCCTTTTATGTTTTTGTTGTCACAAATTATTCATATTTTTGCTGGTTGAATATCCTCCTTCAGTATTTCTTGTAGTGCTGGTCTTGTGTTAGAAAATTCCCTCAGCTTCTGTATGTCTGGAAAGATCTTTATTCCTCCTTCATATACAAAGGATTTCTCTGCTGGATATATTATTCTTGGCTCATAATTTTTCTCTTTCAATAGTTTGAATATTTGATTCTACTCCCTCCTGGCTTGTAGAGTTTCTGCTGAGAAATCTGATGATAATCTAATGGGATTTCCATTGTAGGTTACTGTCTTCTTTTCCCTGGCTGCCTTGAGGATTCTTTCTTTGTCATTAATTTTTGACAGGTTCAATACAATGTGCCTTGGAGACAGCCTGTTGGGGTTGAGGTAATTAGGTCTTCTATTTGCTTCTTGGATTCAAGGATCCAGTTCTTTCCACATGTTTGGGAAGTTCTCATCAACTATTTGTTTGAATATATTCTCTGTTCCCTTGTCCCTTTCTTCTCCTTCTGGTATGCCCATTATTCTTATATTGCTCTTTCTGATGGAGTTAGAAAGTTCTTGTAGAGTTTTCATTTATTTTAACTCTCAAGTCTCTCTCTTCTTCCATCTGTGTCATTTCCATATTTCTGTGTTCGATATCATTGATTCTTTCCTCCATCTGTTCAGCTCTATTATCTAAGCTGGCTATTTCATTCTTCATTTCTTTTATTGAGTTCTTAATCACCAGAAATTCTATTTCGTTCTTTTTAAAAATTTCAGTCTCTTTGGTAAAATGTTCACTTTGTTCTTTGATTGTGTTTCTGAGTCCATTGTACTGCTTGATGTGTTTTCTTGCTTCTCATTGAGTTTTTTTCAGAAGTGCAGTCTTGAACTCTCCGTCATTTAAGTCACATATTTCCATGTCTTTAAGTTCATTTTCTGGAGACTTTTCATTTTCTTTCTGAGCTGTCTTGTTACCTTGGTTACTAATAGCAATTAGTGAGTTTATTTCTCATCCTTTGCAGCTACAGGAGTGCGTTCTGCAACAGGTTCATAAGAAGAGGTCTTTCCTTTGCTTTCTAGTAGACATTGGTAGAATGTTTTATTTTCTCTCCAACTGCAGCCTTTCATTTGCTCTCACACTCTAGTGTTATATTTTGTCTGCACTGTTCTGGCTTCTCAAGCAATGGAGGTATTCCCTGAAAGGTGGGCTTCTCCTCTGTAAGCAGGTTGCCTGGGTCTCAGGGCACCACCTCTGTGGGGAGATGAATAAAGCTTCTGAAGTTCCAAAGGTCTTCCATGCCCCAGATTCAGAGCCTGTGTGTTTCAGTGGCTCTTTTTTCCCCTGTAGGCATGGGTCCAGATAGGTGGAGGCGGGGATTGTTGTGGCCTTTGAGAGGTGGCCGTTAGCAATGCTAGTGGCCACCAGCACAGCCCCCAGGACTCCCTTCACTTCACCAGAACTAGTTGGGCTGTGAGACCATGGCTGTGGGCTGCAGTCTCAGAACTGCAAATTCTGGTCTTTTGATCTGACACTGCTACCGTTCCACTTCTAGCACATGGCAGGTGGGGATAGGACGATCTCTGGGAGGATGGGAGGGGTCGGCTAGGCTCTGTGCCTAAGCCTTGCTTGCATCCTCTGCTTGGCAGTGAGGGCTTAAACCTCTGTTTTCACCCTTTTTCCTCAGTCTTTGCTCAGAGGTCTCTTCCGTGAGCGTTGGGTTCAGCTGCATTATATGCTGATCTCTCAGGAGGGACTGTGGGCCATAAGAGGAGAACTAGCAATCAGAATTATTCCCTCTCCTGGAGCTTTGGTAGCTCCAGAATGCAGGGAGTTCAGAGCTCTGAGCTAGATCTGCGTCCTACGCCTGTGCGACTGGTATCTCTGCACTTCCCACTTTCCCTCTCCCCAACTCACCCAATTGCCCACCTTTAGATGTTTTCAGTTACATGTCTCTTAGTCTTGCCTCTCTGCTGTGTAGGAAGTCCTTTGTGGAATTACAGTTGTTCTGTTTGTTGTAAATTCCAGGGAAGATTCCAAGAGTCTCACCTCATGCCGCCATTTCTATATAATTTTCTTCTTGTAATTGATTTCTAGTTTCATAATTTTGTGGTCGGAAAACATGCTTGATATGATTTCAATCTTCCTAATTTTATTAAGGCTCGTTTTGTGGCTTAGCATGTGATATATCTTGAAGAATATTCCACATGCACTTGAAAAAAATGTGTGTTCTGCTCTTGTGGTTGGAACGTTCTCTAAATATCTGTTAAGTTGACCTCAACTAATGTGTCATTTAAGGTCTCTGTTTCCTTGATTTTTCTGTCTGGATGATCTATATCCATTGATGTAAGTGGGCTGTTAACAGCCCCTACTATTATTGTATTTTTTTTTCACTATCTTCCTTTATGTCTGTTAATATTTTCTTTATGTATTTAGAGGCTGCCATGTTGGATGCATAGATGTTTACAAGTGTTATACTGTCTTGCTGGATTGTTCCCTCTATCATTATATAATGTTCTTCTCTGTCTCTTGTTACAGACTTTGTTTTAAAGTCTTTTTTGTCTGAAAAAAAGGGAACAAATATGTCTACATGTAAGTATATAGAATAAAATTGGCCATATCACACAGATTTTAAAGACAAATTCCAATTTATAGTGTTTAAAATTTATATATATATATATATATATATATATATATATATATATATATATATATATATATTAATTCAGGCTTCTTTTTGTGTCCATTTGCTTGAAATATCTTTTTCCATCACTGCACTTTCAATTTGTGTGTCTTTAGATTTGAAGTGAGTCTCCTATAAGCAGCATCTGTATGGGTCTTGCATATTTTTGTTTGTTTGTTTGTTTGTTTGTTTTATCCATTCAGCCATCCTACTCATGTGCCTTTTGATTGGAGCATTTAGTCAATTTACATTTATCATTGATAAGCATGTACTTATTGCCACTTTGTTAATAGATTTTGATTGTTGTAATAGTTCTCTGCTCCTTTTTTCCTCTCTTTCCCTCCTTCTATTGTGAATTGATGAGCTACTTTAGTGGTCTGTTTGGATTCCTTTCTCTTTATTTTTTGTATCTATGATAGTTTTTAGTTTGTGGTTACCATGAGATTTACATATAACAAACTGTGTTTAAAGCAGTCTATTTTAAGTTGTAGTTGCTTAATTTGGAACACATTCTAAAAGTAATATTTACTTAACCCCCAGACACACACATATTTTATTTTTTTGATGTCATATTTTTCACTTTTTTTTGGTGTGTGTCCCTCCCTTAATTCATTATTATAAATACACATAATTTTATTACTTTTGTCTTTTATATTTCACAGTAGTTTTATAATTGGTTGATTTGCTGCGTTTAATAAATGTTTTCCTTTATTAGTGAGATTTTTTTTCTTTCTATGTTTTCTTATTTTCAGTTTTGGCATTTTCTTTTCCAGTTAAAGAAGTCCTTTTAGCATTTCTTGTAGTGTCATTTTAGTGATGATGAACTCCTCTAACTTTTGCTTGTCTGAGAAGTTCTTTATCTCTCCTTCAGTTTGGAATGTTAAGCTGGCTGGGGATAGTTTTCTTGGTTGTAGTTTGTTTTTTCTTTCTCTCTTTCTTCCATCACTGAATATTTTTTGCCAATCCCTTCTAGCCTGCAATATTTCTGCTGAAAAAATCAGCTGATAGTCTTATCGGGGTCCTCTTGTATGTAACTAGCTGATTTTCTCTTGGTGCTTTTAAGATTCTGTCTTTATCTTTAACTCTTGGCATCTTAATTTGATGAGTCTGGTGTGGGTCTCTTTGGATTCATTTTCTTTGAGGTTCTCTGTGCTTCCTGGACTTGGATGTCATTTTCCTTCACCAAGTTAGGGAATTTTTCAGTGATTATTTCTTCACATTGGTTTTCTGTCCCTTTCTCGCTTCTCGTTCTGGGACCCCTATGATATGAATGTTGTTAGTATGCTTGATGTTGTCCCAGAGATGCCTTAAGCTATACTTATTTTTTAAATTATTTTTTTCTTTTTGCTGTTGAAATCATATGATTTCTGTTTTTTTTTCCAGATTACTGATTTATTTTTATGTATCATCTAATCAGCTCTTGATTCTCTCTAGTGTATTTTTCATTTTGGTTTTTGTATTCTTCAGTTCTTATTGTTCTTTTTTTTATATATATTTTCTTTTTCTTTATTGAAGTTCTCACTGAGCTTATCCATTCTTCTCCTGAGTTCATTGAGCATCTTTTAACCATTGCTTTATCTGGTATATTGCTTGTCTGTTTCACTTTGTTCCTTTTCAGAGATATTGTCCTTTTTTCATTTCTTTTTTCTGTTTGTTTGGACCATATTCCTCTGTCTTTTCATTTTGCCTATCTTTCTGTTTACTTCTATATATTAGGTAGATTAGCACATCTTCTGGTCTTAAAAGAGTGGCCCTATGTAGAAGGTGTGTTGTGCATTCCAGTGGCGTAACCCCCCCCCCCCGCCCACACACACACATACACACCAGTCACCAGAATTAGGTGCTTTGCAGGTATCACCTGTGTGACTTCTGTGACCTTCTGTTGTAGTTGAGCTGCAATTTCTGCTTCCATGCTGGTGGGTGGGGTTCACCCTCATGTCAACTGCCTGCAAGTACTGGCTCTGACTGATGCAGATGATCTGGTATGTGGGGCTCACCCCAGAGACTGGGAGCTGCTTTGGAGGGGATCCAGTGCCAGCAGAGGATCCCTACTAAGTGTGTCAGTTGTGGAGCTATTTGGGTTGGGTGCTGGTGCAGGCCAAGGCAAGCTGCTGCATATATGGGGTCTGGAACTACTTGGGAAGAATTAAAATGCAAGCCAGGGCTGGCTGTCATGTGTGCTAGCATTGGTGCCACTTGACAGGGGCAACATGTAAGCTGAGGCCAATTGCTGTGTATGCCAGGACTGGAGCTGCTTAAGATGGGTTGTGGCCTGGGTGGACAGGTTGGACAAGGTGAAACCTCAGTGAAATGCCAGGTGAGGCTGAATAGTATTAGCCAGGTTAGTGGAGCGTGTCAGAATTGGCACCTGCCTGTGCCAGGCCAACCAGGTGGAAGGAGAGCACATCAAAAGAAACAAAGAAACAGCGGTGCCTGTGAGAACTTCCATCCATGGAGAGAGCTCCTCACTGATCCCTGCCTCTCCAGGATTCACCTTATAGTTAGTCAACATACTTTTTTGTTTTTCATGTATGACCCAGGTACTTTTCAAAATGCTGCCTCTGACCTGGATCTTGTAGTGAGTGAGATGTGCATGGGTCCTTTAAGACTAAAGGCTCATTTTCTTATAACTCTTTTGACCCTCTTGGATGTAAGCCCCCCCAATTATCAAAGCCAGATGTGGGCTCTCCTCTTCCTAGTGTATGTCCCTGGACTGGGGGGAGACATTGTGATGCTCAGACTTCTTGCTTCTCAGGGGAGACCATCACAGTCGTGATATACCTCCTACTTGTGAATTGCCACATCGGAGTTAGTGTCCCACCCAGATTGTGTCTCTGCCCCTCTTACGCATCACTAGTTGTAGTTTTAGTGTGTCTATGGGAGGAGGTGAGCTCAGTACCTACCTACTCTGCCATCTTGACCCCATTGCCATGCTATGTATTTGAAGCAAGTATACCCAAGACTAATTTTCAATAGTGTGGACTTGGAGAAAAACAAAACAACGAAAAAGAAAGCAAACTCATTTACTAAAAAAAAAATAAAATAATAATCTTGTCCACTGTTCTGTCACAGTGCATGAAATCCCCTGCTATTTATTATAACACTTTAGGCTTAAGATACTATAGTACCTGGTAACAAGTTAGACAGAATTTGTTTATTTTTGTAAATGAATACTACTACCTTGAGGGATTAGATTTTGAGAAGTAAGAAAATGAATTTGAGAACACAGATGGTCACATTATAGGTCCAAGAAGGGCCTTTGTGTTAGGAAAACAAGGGCTGTATGGGAGTAGCTTGTAGGCTCTTGTAGGCTTGTAGTGCCCGGCAGAGGAGGGACACATTGAAGACAATCTTTGTCCAATTTTCAGTTTTGCTTGAGGCTCTATGAATATTTCTTTTTATTAGAAAGCTATCTGTAAGAGTGCTATAAGATTTTATTAATAGTTATCAAATGATTTGCTAAGATAATGTCATGTATAAATTATTTACATTTGCAGCGGAAAGCAACTAAGACTCTGTTAGGGAATATACCCTGAATTGTTATTTTGTGCTGTAGAACATGGGAGCAGATATGAAATAAATCTGAGGATCAGAGATATAGGAATGGTTTGAAAAAAAGCTTATATATCTCAGGTCAGAGGGTAAATTCCCTGTCAAGGAAAATTGAGGAATAGTGGAGAAGAGCTTGGTCTGATTTCCTAAATGCACAACATTGATCTTCCAGGAGTTGGCTGGCTAGTTTGACATTTGAAATAAACTGGGTCCTCAAATATTGGGTCCATTCAAATTGGCTACAAAACGCCAGATCAGAACCAGCAGATTTCTGGCTCATTCTCTCAGACAAATTGAAAGCATTTTCTTTTCTTTCTTTTTTTAATGTCTTCATTCTCTACAATCAATTCCTTTAAGTCCATATGTTCAACCTCGAGATTATCTCTCTTATCTGTCCTTGTTTTCCAGTTCCTCTCCATCTTTCCTCGGGACCTCAGAAAGTTTTAATTGACATATTATGATAATCTCCTAACTTGTTTCTCCACTACTCATTTTTCATATTAATTATCAATTTTTGGAGAACTCTATTAAGTATTACTTTTTGGAGAAACCTATTAAGTATTACAGAACCCTATTAAGTATTTCTCTGTACAAATTTGTACAGAGAAATAGGCTATGGGTTAAAATCATGAGCTCAATATGAACTTTTAAATATTGTTATTTACACAAAACCTTACCTTAATGCTACTTTGGGAGTTGATAGGGATGGTATTTTTTATCATTAACATAATAATACCTAGTAGGGATACAATAAGACTGCATGAAATGATTTAATATTGCTTTGTACTATTCTTCCCCTATAGAGAACAGAAATAGAAAAATGATCTAATATGAAGATGGCATAGCTTTGAATGGCTGTCCTGGTTATACTCCTCTTCTCCCTGCAGATCCGTTATCTTCCCACATCCACCCTCTTTTGTGCCTTGGATGATGGGCCTCTTTGGACTGTACTAACAGTCTCTCTTCTGCTCTGCTTTGGCTTCTTGTTGCATACAGCGAATGAGATGCACTTACAGAAGATCAGAAGGCTGTAGAAAACACAGATCAGGCCAAAAGTTGCCTGTGATTTTATTTTTTTCCCCCAAGGGATAGAGCTCCTGCTTTACCTGGATTATGGAAACCATGTTATCTCCTTTACCCCTTTAGCTCTAGGAGGCTGATGGATCTACACTCTTGCTAGCCTGGGATGTTAACGAGAACTTGTTGGTTTTCCTTACCCTATTATTATTTTTTAACCCTGTGAACACTTTTATAAAGTCTCTTCATAAATCTTTTTCAATTAGCCCGTTTGAATATATGCTATCTGTTTCCTGCCAGGACCCTTAATGATACAATGGCTTTACTCAACTTTGGACTATTTAGTGTCAGAAAGAAGGAATTCACAGAATATTCAAAAATCAAAACTTTTTTTAATAGTACATGTTACCCTACACTTACTGGCATGGAAAGTATCCTATATGGTACATCAACTCCTTCAGTGATTTAGAACTACATGTTGTAACCAGTTTATCATGGAGCTCATAAGGGAAATAAACTTTATATGGATGCTGTATTTGTCATGATAGGTTAAATTTATGTAGCAGTAATATATCTCATTGGATTAACCCAACAAAAGTTTATTTTTCACTCAGTTGAAGTCTGCTGGGGGTTTGGGTAATTTCTCAATGTATTCCATGCAATAACTCAACAATCTAGCAATCTTATGATTTCATGATCCCAACCTAAGGTCTTTTCCCTGGTATCGTAACAGGAGAAGAGAGAGATTATAGAATTGTCCAGAGATTTTTTGCTACTTCAGCCTATAAGTGACACAATGACATTTCATTGATGAATGCCAACCATATAGCCCTGCCAAATTTCAAGAGGGCTGGGAAGAGGTTTTTGTATATTCAGGAAGGAGGGTTGTATGCCCAGAAAATGAGATTTTGTGAACACATCTATTGCAGTTGCTATAATAAGACTGGTTTTATAGTTGAGGTGTGTATTTGGTTACACATACTTACATTTTTTCCAGGTTAAAATTATTATAGCTTTGATCTTCCATTTGTCTCTTAGGGTAAAGCCATTTTTTTTTAATTAAAGTTTATGGGGGTGACAATGGTTAGTAAATTTACACAGGTTTCAAGTATACACTTCTGTAATACATCATCTATGTGTCACATCATGTATTCACCACTGAGAGTCAGTTCTCCTTCCATCACCATATATTTGATCCCTTTTACCTTCATATACCACTCTCCTCCTCCTTTACCCTTTGGTAACCACTAAACTGTTGTCTATGTCTATGAGATTTTGTTTGTTTGTTTAATGGATCAGAAACTTTAACTTTCCCTTGGTACCCTCTTGGCATGCTCCCAGATGGAGTTAGGGTTGTCTTTTTTTATTAGGTGGATGTCCTTGTAGGATATTTAGCATGCACCTCTGAAATTAAAATAAGAGACCAGAACAGCTCCATAGCTCCATTCCAGGAAATCATAAAAAAGTATAGCCTTAAAGTCTGCACATGGGATCTTATAAGAAATTACTCTTTGAAACTAGCTGTTGTATTTCATGTAAGGTTATTTAGATAATTGTTTACCACATTTCATACCACCCTCCTTATGAGGAACCACAGATAAATTATTCTCTTGATAAGAGGAAAAGTGGAGCTTTATTGAATGGCTTAAGATAGTTTCAAAGACAATGCAAATTGTATGCATGGCTATGTTTCCCTTTCATGTTGGCTGCTAATTTACTTGAAACCAAATTTATTATTTCCTTCCAGCAAGTATACCTTTCTTCACAATATACATTTGGCTTTACCTCTCGTTTCATCTTATTTTTTCTACAATTATTTTTTTGTCCTGATTTTATCACAATTTTATTTCCATTTTGTATTGCTATACTGTTTACATGTTTATATGCTGTCTTACACAATAGCATATAACTACATATAAAGCCAAATTCTGCTACCTGTATTAGTCCCTAAATGCCAAAATTTGCCACTAGCTAGTTTGGTTTCAGGTTCTGGAAAATTTCTTTTTGCAGTGGAAATTTGTTATTTTGTGATAAGAGCACAAAATACTAGAGTGTATTTTTAAGCCTAAGTAAGCGGACTCACTATAAACATCAGGTTAGTATTTCATGCAAGGGTGTCAGGAATAAGATCCAAATTTGCCCTATTATCTAACATAATATGATTAAATAAGCCCATCATTAACTAAGATGAAAATGTTGCTAAATACGTGAAAGGATGCTCTCGTTTACTTTGGGCTTTGTAATGATCTCAAAAGTGAATGATTTCACTCAGGTGTTAAAACTTGAGTTATAAACAACAATAAGCAATTTGAGGGCTGGCTCCTAATGTATCTGGCTCCTAAATTTCTGATTCAAAGCCTGGGACATATATTTGTAGGGGTTTTGGACATTGCTTCATTGATAGAAGCCTGATCTTCCTTGCTGCTATTACTGAGGAAAATAAAATAAAGCTGTATAAACATCTCTATGTATCTAAATATCATCTATCTATCTATCTATCTATCTATCTATCTATCTATCTATCTATCAATCATCTATCTATTTATCTATCTCTCTATCTGTAGCTTTGTTTTGTTTTTGTTATTCCCTTCCTGTTCTCTTAGCTTGATGTTTTTCTCCCCTATTCTGTCTCATTTACTGATATAATTTTCTTCCCTGTGTTCAGAATCTCTTTTACTTTCAGTCTTGTTTCTCTCTGTTTGATATGTATTTCATTATTTTCCCTTTCAGTTCATTGGCCTTTCTTCCATATTATCTCCCAAACTTCAGATAATGGGCAGCATGTAGCTTGGTTTCTACCCTTTTCCCCTTTCTCTCTGCCTTCTCACTATGTTTGCTGCCCAGCTGAATTGGTTACTGCAACAGTGTTTTCAAAGGCAGAGCCATTTGATGTACAGAACTAGTGGATTGTGTGAAAGGAAGGGAAATGGTATCACTGTCTGACTTCATTTTTTAAGGGACTGTCCTATTTGCTGTTAGATTTCCTATATTGGGGAAAAATTTAACCTAATGTATTTTTCTTCCCAGAACAACTTGAAAGAAGTTGTTAACATTTTTTTCTTCTTACCATGGAAACAGGCAAATTAGGAGAATTCATGCTCCCCATTCCCCATGTAGCAGTTGACTTTTAAAAATAATCTGACCTCCTCCTTCTACCCTCTGGTAGTCTCTTTATGTAAAAGGATACACATTCACAATAGTTTTCTAATTCAGGGGTTTGAGAGAAATGCTATGCCCATCATAAATGAAAAATGTATTCTTTTGTTGGATTTAGTACCCTGGGGAATTAGCCAAACTTCAGCGTGCTACCTAAAAATGACTAAGTCAGTTGTGTTCTTTCTCACCTCTTGTTAAATCTACTGAGCTGTGTGGAAGCTTGGTGGTCTGCCTGTTACATTTCTTTTTTAATGTGGCTGCATCCCTGAAGAGGATGAAGGTAGGGAAAGTTGATTCATGAAGCTTAGGAATTTTTAAAGTTACAAAACACTGAGTTACCCAGTTGAGTCGAATAGTGGATTGCCCCATCAAAGTTCTATCCATAATTTTACTTACCTGAAAACGTATTAATTCATCCACGAATCATTTACTTTAGCTCTTACAATATTTACAATATGCTAGGCACTTGCCTAAGTCTAAGACAGAGAGCCTACCCTCTCAGAGCTTAAGGTCAAGAGTTCTCAGTCTAGACCACATATTGGAATCACCTGGGGAAATAAAAAAAGTACATAAATCTGAGTCTCACCCTTAGTGATTCTAATTTAATTGGTCTAGGTGAGGGATGGGCACATCAATTTGTAAAAATTCTGTAGATGATTCTAATGTTTAACCAAGGTTGATATTCGTTGGCCTCGGGCCGTGATTTTCAGTGTGTTGTTCCGTACTAGAATCATCATCGTTATCACCGGGGATCTTGTTAGAAATTCACATTAGGCCCAACTCTTAGCCTACTAAATCAGAATCTCTAGACATGAAGCAGAGCAATCTCTTTTAAGAAGCACTCTAGGTCAGCTGTCTGAAAACATTTTCTATTAAAGGACATATATATTTAAGGCTTTGTGGACAATAGGTCCCTGTTGCAACAACTAATCTCTGCTGCTATAGCATTAAAGCAGCCATAAACAATATATAAAAAGAGAACTGTGTCTGAGCTCTAATAAAACTTTATTTAAAGACAGGGATCTGGGCTGGTTTTGGTCCTTGAACAGCCATTTGTTGATCCCTGCTCTAGGTGATTTTGATACATGCTAAAGTTTGAGAACTATTGGTACAGAAGAAGTGACAAATGAATAATCAGAAAAATACTATCAGGTATAAATATTTGCTAGGGAAGTACAGGGTGCCAACACTGTATTAGAAGACACCAAACACAGATTTTCTGGGTAGGAAAAGGATTCTAAGAGAATGTATCAACTAGTTAGAGTTAAATGAAAAGGCAAGGAGAGAACATTCTTGGCAGGGTTGGCGGAGGTTTCATTCAACTTTTCTTGGATATGTACTCTACTCTGTTCAGATCTGCCTCCTTACTGTCTTATTCAACTGTCATGGATATACATTCATCTATGATTTTGTTTATACTACTTCCCCTTCTTGGAATATCCTTTTTCTTCTTACCCATCCCTTTCAGTTCTCCTTTTTCTCCAAGGTCCAGTTCAAATTGCAAAGGGAGTTTACAATGTCCTTTCTGTCACCATACATACGAGACATCGATATGTCAGAGAGGCTCCAGCTGCTCATGAGAAGTTAGATACACAGCCTTTAGGTTAAAGAGCTGGAGAGCTTCCAAAATCAACTGTATATTTGCAGAGCATATTGGAAGGAGGCAACGACTTGGGATGAAATTGATGGGCAAATATTGAGTATTCAAAGGTCTTAAGAAAATGACAAGACACTTCTATGGTTTGTAATTAGAAATTGCAGCAAGAAGGATCTATTCCAGAGAACAAATTATAACGTATGAGATTAATGTTGGACCCACAAAAGAGAAATCAGGCTAGACTAAACTAGTCCAATAACCACTTTAAACAATTGTAAGAATTATTAGTGCTTCTTTAGTGAGGAAACATGAAGGCTGGTATCTAAATTCATTCTGAGTCTTTTATGGATTTAGTTTTTGTCTATTCAGGATAAATTGTTTTTACTTTTCATTATAGACAGTGAATGGGCATTTTCAGTAAGTACTTTGGTATCAAAATAAAATTCTATGTTGAAATACCTTTCTAGATACTTTTAAATGAATATGCCTATGTTGGGCAGACACTTCCTGACTATTAAGGACTTGGTTGCTTGGATTGAATAAAACCAGATAAGCAGCCCAATTTATAGGATTCTGTCTTAATGAGGCTTATTGCACTTGGGTCTGCTACAAGTTACACAAAAACATGGAGAAGACAGAGATAGAATGAGAGTGAGAAAGAAAGAGGGAGTGTGTTTAGAAGATTAATTTAACACACTGTTAATATAGGGCATAAGAAAGTGAAGCATTATATTATGGTGGGAGAAGAAGGCAGGGACTAGAAAATATTGAACTTCATATATTATGCAAAGTTGTTTGGACTTTATCCTGACAGACATGGTGAGTCATTTATATTTTAACATTTCAGTGTAGTGATATGATTCATCTTGTAATTTACAATGATTCTCTAAAATTATGTAATGTAATAAACTTGATAAAGGTGATCCTGGGCAGGGAGAAGATAGTAAATTCCATTTTGGATATGTTGTATTGAGGTGTACCTCTGGAAATTACCTAACTCTTCCCTCACCATCCCACAATTTCCTATATCAGTTTATCAACTGGAGCTCTGTAGTCAAACTAAATCTTTCCTGGCTTCAACAACTCACTTAATGAACTGAAAATCAACTATTCATAATCACATATGCATATAGAGAAATTTAAAAAAGCATTAAACAAAATATAATTTAGAGAAATCAGCTAGTCCATACTCCTCATTTTACAAGTAACAGTTATAATTATAAGAAGCTTTACATAAGTCTCATGGTAATCACAGAGAAATAACCTGTAGTAGATACACAAAAGTTAAATATAAAGGAATCAAAACATTCCACTAAAAAAAAAAAATCACAAAGAAAGACAGCAAGAGAGGAAGAAAAGAGCAAAGGAACTATAAAACAGTCAGAAAACAACAGAGTGACAATAGGAAATCCTTACCTATCACTAATTACTTTAAATGTAAATTGATTAAATTCTCCAATCAAAAGACATAGAGTGTCTGAATAGATAAAAACAAGAATCAATTAAATGTTGCCTACAAAAGACTTACATTATCATTAAGGATGCACATAGGCTGAAAGTGAATGGAGGGAAAAAGATATTCCATGCAATGGTAATCAAATGACAGCAGGGGTAGCTATGCTTAAATCAGACAAAATAGACATTAAGTCAAAAATTGTCACAAGAGGCAAAGAAGGTCATATATAATAGTAAAAGTGTCAATTAATCAACAAAATATAAGAATTATAATTATATAGCACCTAATTTAAAAAAACTTTAATGTATAAAGTATGTATTAACAGAATTGAAGAAAAAAATAGATAATAATAGTTGGGGATTTAAATGCACCACTTTTATCAATGGATATATCATCCAGACAGAAAATCGATGATGAAACTGCACTGTATACCAAATAAATGTAACAAACATATGCAGACCATTGTACCCAACAGCAGCAGAATACACATTTTTCTCCAGTGCACAAGTAACATTCTCCAGGATAGATCAGATGTTAGGCCCCAACAAATGTCTTGAAAATTTAAGAAGATTGGAATTATATCAAATATTTTTGTCCAACCTCAATGGAATGAAACTAGCAAGTAACAACAGGAGGAAGACTGAAAAATTCACAAATGTGTGGAAATTAAACAACATACTTCTGATCAATCAATAGTCAAAGAAAATAAATCAAAAGGGATATCATCAGCATTCTGAGACAACTGCAAATGTAAACACAACATAAAAAAAAACTTATGAGATTTAGCAAAATCAGTTCTAAGCAGAAATTTTGTAGTGATAAACACCTGTATTAAGAAAATGAAAGATCTCAAACAAACAACCTAACTTTTTACTTCAAGGAAATAGATAAAGAAGAATCACATAAGAACAAAGATCAGAGAAGGAAGGAAATAATAAACATCAGAGCAGAAATAAATGATGTAGAGACTAGAAAAACAATAGAAAGAGCAAAAAACTAAGAGTTGGTTTTTTGAAAAGACTAACAAAATTGACAAACCACTAGGTGGAGTAACTAAGAAGAAAAGAGAGAAGGCTCAAATAAATAAAAGAATATAAACGAAAGAGGAAACATTACCACAAAAATAAAAAGGATTATAAAGGACTACTATGAACAATTACATGCCACCAAATTGGACAACCCAGGAAAAAAATGGATAAATTCCTAGAAATACAACCTACCAAGACTGAATCATGGGGAAATAGGGGCTCTGAATAGACCAATAATGAGAGAAGTGATTGAATGGGTAATCAAAAACCTCCCATCAAAGAAAAGCACAGGAATAGATAGTTTTACTGGTAAAGTCTACCAAACCTTTAAAGAAAAATTAATACCAAAGCTTTCCAAAATCTTCTAAAAGTTGGAAAGTAGATAAAACTTCCTAACTTATTTTATGAAGCTAGCATTACCCTGATACCAAACCCAGGAAAGCACACTACAAAAAAAGAAAATTACAGGCAAGCATCCCTGATGAACATGGATGCAAAAAATCCTCAACAAAATACTAGCAAACAAAATTCAATAGCAAATTAAAAAGATGATAGACTATGATCAAATAGGATTCATCCTTGGGATGCAAGGATGGCTCAATGTATACAAAGAGTAAATGTGACACACTTTATTAAAAGTGTAAAGGTTAAAAATCACATAATCATTTCAGTAGATGCACAAAAAGCATCTGACAAAATTCAATGTCCATTCAACAAATTAGAGAAGGAATATATCTGAACATAATAAACATCATAGATGATAAGTCCATATCTTATATCATATTCAACAGTGAATAAAATGAAAGGTTTTTCTTTAAGATCAGGTACAAGACAAAGATGCCTACTCTCACCACTTCTATTCAAGATAGTAGTGGGAGTCCTAGTGTGAGCAATTAAGCAAGATATATAAACAAAATGCAACCCTATCAGAAAGGAAGAAGTAAAATTGTCTTTGTTTGCAGAAGACATGATCTTATACATAGAAAACTCTAGACTCCACCAAAAATGTGTTTTAACTAATAAACAACTAAATCCTTTGCAGGATAAAAGCAACATACAAAATTAATTTGCATATTGATACACTACAACAAACTATCCGAAAAAGAAATGAAGAAAACATTCCAATTTATAATAACATTAAAAAAGAATAAAATACTTAGGAACAAATTTAACCAAGGAGGTGAAAAATCTGTACTGTACACTGAAAACTATAAACCATTGATGAAAGAAATTGAAGAAGGCACAGATAAATGGGACAGTATCCTATATTCATGGATTGGTAGAGTTAGTATTGTTAAAATGTCTATACCTAAAGTGATCTACAGACCCCAAATAGCCAAAGCAAACCTGGAGACACCACATTTCCTGATTTAAAATTTTGTTATAAAGCTATAGCAATCAAACAGTGTGGTACTGTCATAAAAATAGACATGGAGACCTCAAGAATAAAGCCACATATATACTGTCAACTAATCTTCCACAGTGACAAGAATACAAAATGAGGAAAGGATAAACTCTTTAATAAATGAAGCTGAGAAAACTGGACATGCATACGCAAAAGAGTAAAATTCAGCTCATATTTTACACCACACACTAAAATCAACTCAAAATAGATTACAGACTTAAATGTAAAATTTGCAACTTTGAAACTCCCATAACAATACATAGGGAAAAATCTCCTTGACATTGGTCTTGGCAATGATTCTTTTGGATATGACACACACACACACACACAAAATGATACAGGCAAAAATAAATAACTAGAATTACATCAAACTATAAACTTCCACACAGCAAAGGAACAATCAGCGAATGAAAAGATAACCTATTAAAATAAAATATTTGTTAGCGATATATCTGATAAGGAACTCCTATAACTCAATAGCAAAAACCAAATAACGCAGTAGAAAATAGACAGAGAGTCTGAATAGCCATTTCTCCGAAGAAGGCAAACAAATGGCCAAGAGATACATGAAAAGGTACTGAACATCACAAACCATCAGGAAAATGCAAATTTAAATAACAATGAAATATAACATACTTGTTAGGATTGCTATCATCAAGAAGACAAAAGATAACAATGTTGGCAAGGATATAGAAAAGGGAATCTTTTTGCACTGTTGGTGGGAGCCTAAATTGGTGCAACCATTATGGAAAACAGCATGGAGTTTCTTCCAAAAATTAAAAATATAGCTGCCGTATAACCATCAATCTTACTTCTAGATATTTATTCAAATGAATTGAAATCAGAACTTCAAAGAGATACCTGCAATCTCATGTTTGTTGTGGCATTATTCACAACAGCCAAGATATGGGAACAAAATAAATGTCCATCAATGGATGAATGAGTGAATAAAATATGATATCTCTATATCCATATCATCTATATCTATACACACAATGGAATATTATTCAGCCTTAATAAAGAAGAAATTCTGCCTTGTGCAATAACCTGGATGGACCTAGAGGACATTTTACTAAGTGAAATAAGCCAGACACAGAAAGAGAAATTAGATCCCTCCATGATTTATATGTGTAATCCAAAATAGTCAGTCATAGAAGTAGAGTGTAGAATGATGGCTGCCAGAAGCTGGTGGGAGGAGGAAATGTTCAGTGTTGGTCAAAGGGTAAAAGCTTTAATTATGCAAGATTAATAAGTTAGGATATGCAGCATAGTGTATATAGCTAACAATAATATATACTTAAATATTGATGAGATTGTAGATCTCATGTTAAAAATTCTTAGGAGAAAATAGTAGTAGAAATAATAATTTTGGGAGGTGATGGATATGTCTATGGCCTTGATGGCAGTGATGATTTCACAGATGTATATACTTACCCCAAACTCACTGAGTTGTGTACATTAAGTATGTACAACTTTTTACATGTCAATTATATATATCTCAATAAAGTCGTTTTCAAAAAAAAAAAAAAAAAGAATTTGAGTCTCAGGGAGATTAAATAGCTTGTCCAAGGCCACACATCTAATAGTCATATATGAGTAGAGAAACAGTATTTTTCCTTCTATTTGAGTTTATTTTTTTATTATATCACCCTACTTTCTGTATGTGTGTATATAGCTGTGTGTGTTTGTGTAGCAAGAAATATGCAGATAGACATAAATATACACTATTTTATATAGAAAACATCATAGGTACTATTCAGCCAAGGTTAAATTCTAACAACACCTGGATGGCTCTGTTACATTTAATAGAATTTCAACCAACAGAAAAAATTCTTCCTAGTGTATTATTATGGTTGTACTTTTCATGATTGATTCAATAAATTGGATAATTTTTTCATCAAAGGGAAAGATTTATTTCTTTTCCTTAAATTAAAGTTTATTGGGGTGACAATTGTTAGTAAAATTACATAGAGTTAAGGTGTACAATTCTGTATTACATCATCTATAAATCACATTGTGTGCTCACCACCTAGAGTCAGTTCTCTTTCCATCATCATACACTTGATCCCCTTTACCCTCATCTACCACCCCCGTACCCCTTTACCCTCTGGTAACCACTAAACTATTGTCTGTGTCTATGAGTTTTGTTTCTTCATTTGTTTTTCTTGTTCTTTTGTTGTTTCCAGTCTTATATACCACATATCAGTTAAATTATATAGTTCTCCACTTTTTCTGTATGACTTATTTTGCTTAGCATTATACTCTCAAGATCCATCCATGTTGTCTCAAATAACACTATTTTATCTTTTCTTATGGCAGAATAATATTCCAGGAAAGATTTATTTCGTGAATTTCAGATTACACTGAATATTATCCAGTCTCTGGCTAACATTAGCCGTTAATCAATCATTGAACATTGGCTCTAATATATGTACACATCACACATATTCATTACATAGATAAGTTTATAAACATTATGGAGCACTTGAGAAGTTCTGATTATACAATTTAAAATAAAAATTTTACAAATTTTGTCAAAATAAAGACCTAAGAAAATAATCTTACCTTATATAGAAAATAATTCTATAGAATTAGAAGTTAGTTGGATTTGTTCAAATTATTGTGAGATGGGTGTATTTTTGCAAATGAACACATCTTTGTAATCTGACATAATATACAACGTCTGCAAATTAAGTCCGTGAACTCATCCTAGAAAAAGTCCTGCATACCTCATTGCTGAATATCACTATGGTCACCTTTGAAGTACTCCCCTTGGGAAGCTATGCACCAACACCAGTGCCCAGTCCACCCTTCAAAGCAATTTTGGAACTCTTTACTGGAATGGCCATCAGAGATGTCTTTGTATTGTACTTGATGTCCTGAATGTTATCAAAATGTCTTCCTTTCAATATTTCCTATATCTTTGGGCAAAGAAAGAAGTCATTGGGGGCCAGATCAGGTAAGTGGGGGGGGGGTGTTCCAATACAGTTATTTGTTTACTGGCTAAAAACTCCTTCACAGACAGTGCCGTGGGAGCTGGTACATTGTCGTGATGCAAGAGCCATGAATTGTTGGTGAAAAGTTCAGGTCATCTAACTTTTTCACACACTATTTTCAGCACTTCCAAATAGTAAACTTGGTTAACTGTCAGTTGGTACAAATTCATAATGAATAATCCCTCTGGTATTAAAAAAAAAAGGTTAACACCATTGTTTCAACAAAGTCGTGAATTTAATTGTCAGACCTCGTATATGATTTGTATATTCAAAATCAGCATTTAAAGATAGAATCTTTGGATTCAAGATGGAAAGAATGACCTCCCAAACACTTGTTCAGTGTATAAGGGAGGGAATTGAGAAAAGCAATAGAAGAAAACTAAGGCATTTATGTAGAAGTTCCTGAAATGAATAAATATTGCCCAGGCTGACAAATCCTGAGTACAATGTGTTATTTAACTGATAGTTTTCTGTTCTTATCAGGAGGACTCAAATTATCTGAACTATGTGGATGTTAATTTTGGGGAAGTGACATATTCTGTCTACACTTATTCTTTTGCCTCTAAGGTTTTCTTTTTTTTAAAGCACACTTTTGGGGCTAAATGACACCAACAAAATAAAAAAAAGTATAAAATTGGAATTTATAATGTGTAACACATTATTTATTTGGACATGTAAAATGTGTGCAGTTATGTATAGAGGAGAATTTCATCCTCGAAGCTGAGATTTTTTTTCCCATTTTTATACCTTTAACAAAGATGCCCACCTCATTATCAAGGTACCAAAATTAAAGATAAACCATATTATTATCTCTTGGATCCTCTTCCACGTTTATCTAGCAGTATGTGCCCAGTAGCAAGTGGGCACATTTCAGTCATTTCCCCTAGCCATAAGTTTTTGGGTTTATTCTTCATCTGTGGCAGAAAATATTCTTTTTGAGACTCAGTTTGTTCTTCCCTCTCTGCTTGATTTTCTGCTTCTCTAGGCTCATTTCTTCTTCCCCTCCAACATGGCTGTTTTCTTCATGTAACACCTTCCTTTGCAATTTCAGTTAGTCACTATTAGTACCAAAGCATGCAAATTGCTTTTACCCCAGGAAAACAACAACAACACTATTTATAATTTTGGTCAGCCTTCTAGTAAGAAGGTTTCAATGAAAGCATGATTATTCTTTTTGTTTCAATTTTTCTGGCTTGGATTAGCTTACAGCATATCATTTCAAACACATGCTGTGTTTTATGCATTTCTTCTTCATCATGTAGTTTCAAAGAGGAAATGAGAAACCCATCTTAAGCATAACCTCATATAGTTTAAGAAAAGGACATAACAAAGACAGATAAGAATTTTTAAAAGTTTTCTTCCCTTTGTCCTTTTGAAATGTCTCTAGTTTCCTTTCTGGTTCCTAGCAGGGGATACCTTGTCAGCTTTATTTCTTGGCCTCGAACACATGGATTCAAATAAAATCCCTTTTTGATTCAAGTCTGTTTCATCTACAGGAAGACTAAACGGAAAAAAGTCTATTTTCTCTTAAATAACTTTAAAATGTGCATTCATGGCTTCTTTAACCAACAAATACTGGTTGTGCCCATCTGGAACTGAGCTAAGAACAGGAATGACTTCCTTTTCATTTCTGCTTTTCAAGGTTAAGAAATTAAGTTTTTAGGATGTGTCAAGATGCTTGACATAAATCAAAAATCATTTTGGCTTTTATATAATGTGAAAATTGTCAATATTTATTAACATGTTCAGCAACTGTCTAAGAAAAGTATTTTCAAAGAAGAGAACATTTCCTTCCCTAACAAAATCTTCCTTTGTTTCAAAACCAAGGATGTTGAAATGCACAGAGAAACTGAAATTTTCCATAAAGGGATATAAATTTCACAATCAAAATTGTCTTTTTAAAGAAAGTATTCTGATGAGTTTTTGGTTCTCTTTTATTAAATCTATATGGATTATACCTTCAAAGCTTGTTTGATAGGCAGTCCACTTGAAGTAGTTCAAGATAACCATTAATTCATGAATCAGTATCCGTGGCAGTGACACCTGCGTTATCCCTTCCCCTTTTTTTAAACAATGAAGTACTGACCATCTGGTCTTTACAAACTATCCATACATTTAGGAGGAAAATAAATTGCAAAGACATTCTAAAAATATTTCTGCCAATATGTGAATATCTAAAAATATTCTGCTTATTGGTTTTCATATCTATATTATCTAAATTATTTGGCTGATATGAGTCTGTGTTAGTTGACTCCTCAGGGTTAACTTGTGTTCATTTCATTTGTCTGGTCAGAGATGGTGCCTTAAGAAGTATTCAAAATTCGTCCATAAAAGGTGTTTGTTTAATTTACTTCTGATCTTACCTCTGATTCTTTTTTTTTTTTTGGTTATAAATTATGTTTCAGTCCAGTAATTTGTTATTTTCTATTCCCAGTCTTTCTTGCTGTCCCTTCAAGGACTTTTATTATGATTTTTAAGCAAAGAAGTGCTCCAATTAATTATAAGAATGTTAAGATTAAGGCTGGGCGTGGTGCACTTTTCCAACAGAGTTGACAAAGATGGGGCTAAGGTGGAAACAACATGAAAGTACCGGGTTTATGAGGAGTTGAATAGGCCTAGGACAGGGGGTATCTAAAGAAAGGGGCAAAATAATGATAGGCAAGATCTTGGTTTTCAATATTATTCTCTAATAAAAGGAGATAGGGCTCTGTGAAGAAATGGCTCACACTAGGACTGGGGCATGGGACATATAAATGAGACTGGCACATCTTGTAGTACCATAAATTAAGAAAGTGCTCAAAAAATGATGGGGGTATGTCAAAGGGACACAGTCACCAATCTGAAAGGGCTCTCAGTAACCAAAGTCAGGATAATTTGAACGAAATAAATAATATAGTATTGGATTATGACCCTAAATATAAATAAATATACATGAATCCAAACTGATATAAATAAATTTTTAAATAAATAAGTAAATAGATGAATAAATAAAGAATAGACAAATTGCCCATGCATAACTTATGTAGATAAATTTCCTTCCGAGTGGTGAAACTTAATTCTACCCCCTTGAGTGAGGGCTTGATTTAGTGACTCAGTTCCAAAAAATAGAGTATGGAATGAAGAGGAGAAGTAATTTTATAATGATGGAACCTGGAACATACTGTCTAAGTCAGGTGATCAAGGCTAACGTCACCAGTGATAAGACATGTTGATCACATGTACCCTGTGTATGATGGGATGAATATGGCATTTCACCTCTATGATCTTACTTCCCTAAACCCATAACCTCAATCTAACTATGAAAAAAAACCACAAAAAAAACATCAGGCAAAACCAAATTGATGGACATACTGTAAAACACCAGACAAGTACTTCCCAAAACTGTCAAACTCATGAAGAAATGTAAGCAAAGATTGAAAAATTGTCACAGAACAGTGGAAAATAAAGAGGCATGATTACAATATGTGCTGGTGTTGTGGGAACCTCAAATGGAAAAAGGACATTAATGAAAAATTAGTGAAATCTGGATAAAGTCTCAAATTTGGCTAGAGTAATGTACCAATATTATTTCCTTAGTTGTGACAAATGAAGCATGATTATATAAGATGCTAGCAACAGGAGAAACTGAGTAGATGGGGACATCTGTACTATCTTTGCAACATTTCTGTAAATCTAAAATTATTTCAAAATTAAGTTTGTTTTAAAAAGTAAATGGTAAAGAGACCTTCCAAAAGGAATAGACCATAGTCATAAATTTTGCATGTCATAATTATCACTTTGAGCCACATCTGTTTGTTTATATGTAATAGAAGATTAATTAATGGTAAGTATTCTCAAGCAAGATTTTAGAGAGTATGATAAAATTCCTAGATAATAGATGTTGAGATTGTGGTGTGTATTTCTAGTACTTGTAGCACGTGTGGGGAGAAAAGAGAGTCTCAAATGAAATGAGGCTCTGGATAAACTAGATAACTACTTGAAGGCTCAAAATCAAGGATAGGTAGGATCTGCTAGAGAAAAAGAAAGAGGAAGGGGAAAAAGAGGGAACGAGCAAAAGAGGG
This sequence comes from Rhinolophus sinicus, assembly GCF_057876585.1. Lineage (NCBI taxonomy): Eukaryota > Metazoa > Chordata > Mammalia > Chiroptera > Rhinolophidae > Rhinolophus > Rhinolophus sinicus. Next base: position 66,010,207 of record NC_142518.1, on the reverse strand, counting down.
AGAGGGGGAAAAGGGGAAATAAGAAGTAGAGGGAGACGGAGAGACAGGGAGATTGGGGGATCAGAGAGAGAGGGAGAGAATGGGGGAGAATCAGAATTGTCTCCCCTAGGAATAATCTTGGCATTGTGATATGTTTATAATTGAATAGGAGACCAAAAAAGCTAGAGCAGAAGTCAATTGTTGCAGGGAGTAGATTAGGGAAATGGAACACAATTTTGAAAAGTACATGTGCAGGTGAGATATGGGAAAAATTATGATACTTTAATTTCTTTCCAGATTGAAAGAAGGATAAAGGGGATGATGTAGGTGCATAAAAGGGGGGAAATATTGTTTAATAAAGCTACAGTGAAAATCCAATCAAGCAAAGATTCTGTCTGCTATGTCAGACATTTAGGCAAATGATCCCATATTTGCCAAGATTTAAATGATTGATATCTTGGGAATGACCCCAAGGTTTATATAGTCATCCAGTTACCAGGTCTAGAGGAGACTGAGACAAATTTAGATCTGTAGTGATTTAAGAGAGTCAAAATCGTTAAAACATTGTTGTGGTAAAGTCTCTGAATAAATCTGTTGGTTTTATTGAGCAATGGAACAATGGCATTAGGAAAACTCATGATTGAAATTGTACTGAAAGATATTAGCAGAACAGTTGGATTAAGGAGTAAAAGTAAAAGAAAGAGTTGAAGTCAGGGGAGGACAGATTTTTTTTTCTCTGGGAGTGGGGATTATGAAAATAATGGACAGTATTACATATTTTAGCATGAGTCAAAAAAATAAAAAGCATGCATTATAGTCAGCTTCAGATATGGGACGGTCTTAGTACACAAATTTGTTCAAAAGTTCCAGAAAAAGGATCAGAAAGGTAGTAGAATGTCTGCCAAAACACTATTTTATCTAATAGTTATCAAAGAGGAGAGCAATCTGCTTCAACTTTTGATGCTCTATGGGCTAGTTTTACCAGAACCATGATTAAATCCTAACAAGAACTAACTCCAAATTCACACATTTGGTGTAATATTTTTTAAATTATGCAGTGGCTGAAAATAATTTTAAATCGGTGAGTTCAGTAACTTATTCTGAATTTTCTATCATCTTTTAAAGAGTACTTTGAAAACAGTTTATATTTGTGCTAGGCTAATTCTATGAAAATTTGTATTTTTGCCTTTTGGAAAAGGAGAATTGAGTAGCAAAGCATATTATATTCTCCTTTTTTCATCTATGGAGGTTGTTCAGAACAAACTCCCAGTCAAGGTCCTACAGTTGGTGACAACATGTCTGAATTGATGGCAATAAACTCATGTGGAAATAGCTCCCAGAGTATTGGTCTTGCAAACTGTCAAATCAGAGAAAATACAGGAACCTTGCTAAGAGTGTATTGAGTACTCAGAATATGAGCAGAAGAAGGAAGTGCTTTAAGAGACTTAACAAGTGGTGATAATAAAAAGAGCTTAAAGTAAGAATGGAAGAGAAAAGAAAGACAAAGATGCAAACTAGGGTTTTCAGGCAGGAATTCCCTCCCGTTCTCAGGAATGTTTTTCTCTTTCCTGTTCCCGAATCCCAAGGTATAAACTGTTTTCTGTTCTCTATGGTGAATCATTTCCACAAAGTGACAGCCCATAATACCAACCACCTGGGTTCAAGGAGCCGGATTTTCCAATTTTCTCACCAACTTTTCTTGGGATTCAGGAATGGAAAAGCGAAAAAAATTCCAGAGAACAGGCGGGAATTCCCGCCCAGAAACCGTAGTGATAAATAGGAAAAATGTCTAGAGAGACATTGTAAGTAGTACGTTTATTTCCCACTGTGGGTATTACTGAGTTCAAGGCGCCTATTTTTCCGATTTCCTGACCAACTTTTCTTGGAATTGGGGAATGGGAAAGCGAAAAAAATTCCTGAGAACAGGAGGGAATTCCCACCTGGAAACCCTAATGCAAACAGAGGCAAAAGAGAGAATGCTGCAGGAACTCACTGTGAAATCTTTCCCTGTAAAAGCAGGATAACATATAGGAGGAAAGAGGTCACCTGTCATTTGTGGTAGGAGGATGAAGACGGAGGTGAGTAAGAAAAGGCCCAGGTAAAGAAAGGCTGGCCACAATGTTCAAGGGCTGTCTGAGCCATTTCAGAGATGTTTCCTCTTAAAATTGCAACCGTTTTCATTTGAATGGGCCTTTAGGGCTAGTTTTAAGGGAAATCCTTCAGATGTACAATTGAGAAGAATTGCAAAACCTCCATTTTGGAGGTTTCATCTTATGCTCCACCTGGTTTGCACTGGCTGAATCTCACAATGCCTACCTTTCCGTACTGCTTGTCTTAGATTCACAAATTGCAAGACTGTTTCATGAATACGAGAGAGCAAGGTAAAGGCATTGCAGCAGCTTGAGATTTATGTAGAGACTGTCATCAAGGCTATTGTTCCCTCTTCCCCTTTTATAAAGTGTATAGATAACAGGACACAATTCTGTGGGGATTTGTAAATCAGCTAAAACATAATAGTTATGTTTGGATCATTTACTGAGTTTACTGGACTTTTAAATAAAATATTTTTATTTATTGTTTAAATTTATTGGGGTGACAATGGTTAGTAAAATTACATAGGTTTCAAGTCTAGAATTCTGTAATACATAATCTATATAACACAAAAGACGCATTACAGCTGATGGTCTGGCTAGGTCTTATTTTGGGGCAAACACAGTATTTCTTTTACACCTGGAAATTTGGGCCTCTTATTCCCCTCTTGCCCCCCCACTTTTAAAAATTTTCAATTAAAGTTGACATTCAATATTATTTTGTATTAATTTCAGGTGTATATCATAGTGGTTAGACATTTGTATAATTTTAAAAATGATCCCCCTGACTAGCCTAGTACTCCCCTGGCACTATACATGGTTATTGCATTATTATTGACTATATTCCCTGCATTTTAATTTACATCCCCATGATTATTTTGCAACTACCAACTTGTACTTCTTAATCCCTTCACCTTTTTCACTCTGCCCCCCAACTCCCTCTCATCTGTCACCCCAACACATCTAGTACCCATTTGACCCCATACATAGTTATGTGTATTACTGTGTAACAACCAGTTTGTATTTCTTAATCCCTTCCCCTTTTTCACTCACCCTCAACCCTGTCCTATCTGGCAGCCATCAATAGTTCTCTGTATCCATGAATTTGTTTCTGTTTTGTTTGTTTATTTTGTTCTTTAGATTCCACATACAAAGTGAAATCACATTGCATCTGTGTTTCTCTGTCTTATACTCCACTTAGCACAGTACCCTCCAGGTCCATTTATGCCGATGGCAAGAACTCATTCCCTTTCATGGCCAAGTAATATTCCACTGTATAGATGTACCACCTGCTCTTTATCCATTCTTCCATCAACAGACACCCAGGCTGCCTCAACATCTTGGCCATTGTAAATAATGCTGCAATGAACATAAGGATGCACATGTTCCCTCGAAGTAGCTTCTCGGTTTCTTCAGATAAATACCCTGAAGTGGGATTAATGGGTCCTTCTTTGTCTCTTGTTACAGCCTTTGTTTTAAAGTTTATTTTGTCTGGTATAAGTATTACTATGACAGCTATTTTATTTTTTCATTTCCATTTTCATGAAATAACTTTTTCTATCCCTTTACTTTCCATCTGTGTATGTCTTTTAATCTGAAGTAATTCTCTTGGAGTTTTTAATCCATTTATATTGAAAGTAATTGTTGCTAAATACAGAGTTATTGCCATTTTATTATTCATAATTTTGATCTTTTTTTCCATATTAAAGAAGTCCCTCTGATATTCCTTGTGTACTGGTTTGGTGGTGATGAACTCCTTTAGCTTTTGCTTGTCTGGGAAGCTTGTTATCTGTCCTTTTATTCTAACTAATAGCTTTGCTGGGTAGCGTAATCTTGGTTGTAGGTCCTTACTTTTCATCACTTTGAATATTTTGTGCCAATCGCTTCTGGCCTACAAACTTTATGTTAAGAAATCAGCTGACAATCTTATAGGAGCTCCCTTATAAGTTATTAGTTGCCTTTCTCTTGCTGCTTTTAAATTTCTCTCTTCGTCTTTAACTTTGCCATTCTGATTATAATGTGTCTTGGTATGGGTCTGTTGGGTTTATCTTGTCTGGGACTCTTTGCACTTCCTGAACTTCTGCATCTATTTCCTTCACCAGGTAATGAAAGTTTTCAGTCATTATTTCTTCAAGTACGTTCTCAATCCCTTGCTTTCTCTCTTCTCCTTCTGGTACCCCTATGATATGGATGTTACTCCTGCTGTTCTCCCAGAGGACTCTTAAACTCTCCTCATTTTTTTTTTTATTCTTTTTTTCTTTTTGTTGTTCTGATTTGGTGTTTTCTGTTACCTTAACTTCTAAATTGCTAATTTGATCCTCTGCTTCATCTGCTAGTGATTCCTTCTAGTGAATTCTTCATTTCAGTTACTGTATTCTTTACTTCTGATTGGTTCTTTTTTATGGTTTCTATGTTCTTTTTTATGCTTGATACCTATTTGTTGAAGTTCTCACTAACTTCCGTGAGCATCCTTACAATCATTGTTTGAACTCTGTATCTGGTACATTGCTTGCCTCTACATTGTTTAGTTCTGTTTCTGGAGTTTTCTTCTGTTCTTTCATGTAGGACATATGTATTTGTTTTCTCTTTTGGCTGCCTCTCTCTTTGTTTCTATGCATTAGGTAGATCTTCCATGTCTTCCAGTCTTGGCCAGGTGGACTTATGTAGTAGGTGCCCTGTGGGGTCCTGGCACAGTCTCCCTGGTCACCTGAGTTTGGTGCTCTGCAGTGTCCCTTGTGTGGGTTGTGTGTGCCTTTTTGTTGTAGTTGAGCCTTGATTGCTATTGGCATGTCAGTGGGTGGGATTGACCCTCAGGTTGATTGGTTGTGGAGTTTGGCCACATCCACAGCTTGTGGGCTGCTGTGCAGGGAGTTTACCCCACTGAGTGGGATTCACTCCAGTGTGCTCTGGTGTCTATTGAGACAGCCCTTTAGTTGTGCCATTTGTGGGGCAAACTGAGTGGTGATTTGCTGTGATCTGAAGCCAACCTTCAAATATGTTGGTTCTCGGTCCTCTTGCAAGGCGCTCTGGTGCATGCCCAGGTCACCCACTGCATGTTACCAGCTTTGGTCTACCCGGTAGGACCTACAAAGCAATGCATGGTTGTTCACTCCCTCTGGTAACGCTGGAGGCATGTGGGAGAAGCCACACTGCAAACTGAGGATGGATGCTACCAGTATCAGGCCTGGGATATCTGCACAAAAAATCCAGACACCCAGAAGCCTGCTGCTACCTGCCAGCTCTCTTAAGGTTCAGGCCCTGATAAAGCCTTGTGCAGTACATGAATTGGGTGAGGCAGGGTCTCAGGGAGTCAGTAGAGTGGGAAGAGTTGTGGTCACCAGGTTAATGTAGACTCTGGTTTGGTGCCAGTGATGAGCCTGGAGCTACTCACCAAAAGTCTCAGAGCACACTGAGGCCAGCTGCCACCCACCTGGTTCCTGCAGACTCTCATAGTTTTTCAAGAAAGAGTGCAATGCAGGTAGGGCTAGCTGCTCATGGAGAAAGTTCCTTAGGTGTTGGGGGAGTTCGGTGGGGTAGGTTCCCAACAGAGCTCACCTGGCCAATCAGGTTCAGATTTGGCCATGTGAGGGAGGGCTCAATACAGGAAAGATGGTGTCCATATGCCAGCAGCATTATAGGAGGACCACTACCCATCGAACTTGGTGACTGTCTTCCTCACTCCTAAGCCTCATATCTCAGTCGGTCCCCCATATGCTTCCAATGCCCCCCAAGTTACTGTCCCTCTGCTGGAGCACAAAGTTAGTGCCTGCAAGTGAGAGAGTCTCTGTGTGTGTGCCATTTAAGAGGATGTCTGGATTTCTCACAACCTCCCATCTCACCCGGATGGTCGAAATCCCCATGGTTTTTAACAGCCAGATGTTGTGGGGTATCCTTTTCCTGGCACCAGAACTTTAGGCTGGGGATGCCAGTGTGGGGCTGATGTCTCTCACTCCTTCAGGGTAATCTTTGTGGCCAAGATATTCTTCCTGGTTCTCAACTGCCGCACAGTGGTTTGGGGCCAGCCTGTTTCATGTCTCCACCCATTCTACCAGTCTTGACGTGACTTCTTCTTTATATCCTTAGTTATAAAACTTATGTTCAGCCAGTCTTCAGATGATTCTCCAGGTTGATTGCTCTACAATTTAGTTGTGATTTTAATGTGTTAATGGGAAAAAGCAGGCACAGTGTTTATCTACTCTGCCATCTTGGATCTCCTCCGTCTGGAGCTACTTTTTTCAATCTTAGAGCTTTACATAACCCTTTCTTGCATGCACTGTGAATGACTTTGTAGATAGATTCATAAATTGCTTCTGGTATGCAGAATATATGGAAGGCTGAGAGCACAGTCTTGGACCAATACCTGCACGTTCAAATATGTGAAGACAGCTGGAACATAATCTGTGCAAAGGCAATCAGAACCTTCAGTTCCATTCAATACTAAGGACATCTAATGAGAATTGCAAAAATCTCATTGAGTTAAACATTTATAAATTCAGTAATTTGTCATCCTCCTCTCTATTTTCCTCTCTTTCATATATTTTGATCTATAACATTAAGATTACTAGAGCAACTTGTCTTTGATATGTTGGGCTGCCTTTCCAGAATATGGTAAGCTACATTTGTCTTCGTAAAAATTGTATGCATGTGTCTCTTTTATGATGAGGAGGAGATCTTGGAGAAATCTTGGTTTTGATTTTGGTTTCTTTCGTGCCAAAAAGGATAGCAGCAACTGAATGCTGCAGTATCTAAATTAAATCAACCTTGTGTCTCTCTTTGTTTAAAATGAACTCTCCAAAAGTGTAGATGAGACAGATCCATAAGTTACATTGTTGGCTTTAATATTATTAATGGTTTCTCTTAGCATATTAATTACTCTATTTGTGGAAGATAATTGATGTTGGAAACTGTATTAATTCCTTTGTGCCATCTATCAAAGGACTATATAAACTAAGATAAGAGCTTCACAGGGCTTCTAGTTATCCCTTTGGAAGGTCCCAGAATTTTAGGTTGTCAAAGACCTGCCTTAGGATTGTTCTAGTGAAGTGTGGTCACAGGTCTACTCCTATTCTTCAGTGGCCCTTTGACTTAAGTCTAGTTGGCTACAGGTAGAACTTCTGAAGGGATCCAGGTTGTTGGGACCTCAGATACAAATTCTTAATGAAGTTTCAGAAGTTCTTGTTAAATAGTAAATCACCAGATTAAGAAGTCAGGGATATGGGGGAGTGAGTGTTTCATTTTCACTTGCAAGTCTATCTGACCTCTTTGGCCTCATCAAGATGAGATATTTCAGAGTCAAATGACCAAAATGACCAAAGGTAAATAAATGGAAAGTTTCCAAACATGAGATTTTTGTGTGATTCTCTGAATAAAGTTATGAGTGGGGGAATACCCTAAAATTAAAGGTGATTAGCTCTATGGTTCCCCCAGAGTGGATGCTTTTAGTTTGCTAACAGTCCATGAGTCCCTTAGGTTGGTTCATTCAATTTTTTTCTCTGCTTGATTATACATATTGTTCACTTACTGTGTATAAAACTATGAAAGACTGATTAATGAAATATATATACATATGTATATATGTATATACATATATATATATATATATATACATATATATATATATACACACACATATGTATATATATTTCATTATATATATGAAAGACTTGTATTCATCTTTTGTTATTGGTATATATTGAGTATTATAATTTTAATACAGTTTTTCCTTTCGTAAAATGCGTATACATTTTTGTCACCCTCTGTATATATACATACACACACATATTTTTTTCGTGCTCCAATAATAAATTTAATTTTGCAATTTAACTCAGAACTGTAGGTTTTTATATAGTGTAGTTAATATAATGTGACATTTCTGCTATAAATACTAAAGGCTATATGTTGTCTACAGTCCACATGGACAGAACCTCAGTATATACTGAATCAAGTTAGGCATATACATCATGAGTCACATGAAAAAACCATCACTGCTACATTAAGGAGACAATTTGGATTCTTTTTTTCTTTTCTTTAGTGATGGTTTGTGTAAGCAGCTATCTAGTCTCTGTTGAATCTCAGTGTTGTACAGCAGTCCTATGGCTATTTACTTTTTATTCTGAGACATATCGGTCCAGTTATCTCATTTTGTTGAATGTGATATATTTGGCAGATATAATATTACATATTATTTTTCATGTTTGTACCATGCCTAGAATGTGGAAATGGCCCACACATCTTAGGCTCAACCTGTTGAGCTCATGTTCAGTATTATCCCTTTAATGCTTGACTATAATACCTTCACACTTCATATAAATCTATAGGTAAATGTGACTTCTATCAGGATACAATAAATATTTGCTTCTATGGACTGCTGTTGGGAAGTAATATCTAGGCATTTCATAAAATCAGCATGATGGTTTTGTCTGGAGAGCTGCATGTGTTAAGCATTTTAACGTGCTTTGGTTAACTTTTCATTATTTATAGATATCCAGGGCTGGAAAGGACTTGAGAGGTCACACAGTCCACACTACAGACATATCAGCCCTGTTTCTGCCTTGAAGTAGCACCACAAAGGCTTCCAACTTATGAGGAGCTGATCTGTTTTCTTAAAGATCCTTGGTAAAGGAGATTTCTGGCTTCCATTAATCATTCATTTCTATAACTAATAATCTTTACTGTCAGGGAATTCTTTGTGTTAAACAGGCTTGGCAAGTTTCTGTTAAAAACAGCTCCTTTTAATCTGACATAGTTGATATGGGGAATGGTTACTTTTGGGTGAAAAACAAAATAAAAGCCATGAAAACAATTACAAAACAATGCTTAGCCCTCTCTTCTCTGGTACAAAGAATTTTAATTCTTCTCTACATCTTATTTGAATACATTTTAGTTACATTTGTCCTTATTTTCTAGATGCTATTCAACTTCTTTATAGCTATTTAAAAATGTGTATTCCAACATTGGACACAGTTCTCTGAGATTAATATATGGGTGGGAAGGAATCCCATCTCAAAATCTCAATTCCCCAGAGCATTTTCCCACTTCGGCCAACCCCAACCTGCTGAAATCCAATTAAATGGAGAAAAAAACAGTGCTGCCAATACTTTTTCTTGCTTCAGTCTTCCTCAATTCCAAGTCTGTATATACGCCTTTTTTTCCATTTCAATTTTTAAAAACTGCTTCAGAAAAGAAAAAAATGCTGACACGTTTTCTTAATTTATCCCATTTTGCACAATATTCAAATAACTCCTCACTGTCTGCCAAGTCAGTGATTCAACAAGGACCTTTCAACTCCAAACTATGTATGTGGCACTGTGCTCAGTGTATCCCTATGCTAGCTTAAATTGTGTGGTTACCTCAAGAGTTGAATTTGGCTTCGAGTCTTGGCAAATTTTGAAGTAAATTTGCTGTTGTGATCAGATGCCATTTTGGAGATGTAGCGTGTTTATACAGAGGTGGTACTGTTTCTCTGAATCTTTGTATATGAGAAATATAGGGTCATTGATTCATTGATGTATTCAACGTTTATTCAGCAAATGCTATATTCTAAACATGATTTAGGTGCTGTTATTCAATGGAGAACAAAAATACACATGCAACTTTCCCTCATGGATCTTTTAATTTAGTGGAGGAGATAGACATTAATCAGATAATCACATAAATGAATGAATTTCAGAAGAATGAAAATATTGTAAAGGAGATTTGTAAGATGTTATGAGAACATGATAGTGGTACTTGACCTGTCAAAGAGGGGAGGGGAATCTTCACTGAGGAAGGAGTTCTTGAGCTGAGACCTGAAAGACGAGCATGGGGGCACTAGATCTTCTCTGACCTCCATAATATCACTGTACGTGCTCCAAAAGTCATTAGAGTTTGGGGGAGGAAGGTAGAGGTCAAATATGGAAGGTTAGAGCCAGGATGGTATTTGCATGTTATAACTGAAAGTACAGTAGCACTGGAGGGCCAGAAAACAAGTAGCAAATATGTAGACAAATAGCTACTTATACATATATATTTTTAAATAGAGGACAAAAAGGAAAATTTATCTGCCTGAGATGTTCAACCTGGAAAGAAGATGAAGCAATTAAACATGGGTCCATAGGTGTGAAGACCAGAAAGCAAGTATGCTTGATGGTGGATTTTGTGATGACTATTTTTTCTTCTTAATTGGTAGAGTTGAAAGTTGATATCACCTATCAATTTTTTAAATTTAGTTTCAGGTGTACAAAACAATGTAATAGTTAGACATTTACACCCCTCACAAAGTGGTAACCCGCCGACCCCAATCTACTACCCCTGTAACATCGGATATAGCTGTTACAATTCCATTGACTCTATTCCCTATGCTGTACTCCACATCCTGTAACCTATCAATTTTGAGGAATGTGATTTTTGATAATGAAGTGCTCCCATGATTTCTATTAGCTAGACTCTAACAGGATGATGGATTTATAGGTGAAAGTTAAAGCTAAATGTTTCAGAATGAATAAAATAATTGTTTAGTGTTCTTTAGAGCATTACAACAGAGGGTTGAAGAAACAACTAATCAAATACGACTCTTTTCTCTTAATATGTTAAATTTGAAAGTTGAATCACCAGTTGTGCAAGAAGAGTTACATTTGGTAAACTGAATATCTAAAGTCAAATGGTACAAGAAGACAAAAGCAAGTTGTCACAAAAGGTTTATAAAATACTCTCCTGAAACAGCAAAGCCTGAGAGGGGACATGACAAATCTAAATAAGGTAGAAAAGTGAGAACAGATTCATTTGTCAACCTTAGGAATGACTTTAAAGTGTGAATAAGGAACTCTGAGGACAAGAAGGAATGCTTCTTCAGTCTGGGCAACATACAGATACAATTCATTACCTAAAAATGTGCTATAGAAAAGTATTGCAGATGTTTTTCTAAGGATTGGGAAAAATTTTGGTTTTAGTTTAGTTTAGTTTTCAGGTTTTTTTTCTTATTTTTACTTCAGGATTAAAGCATATTTTTTCAGTTTTAAAATTTTGCTTTTTAATTTCAAGCTATATCTTTTAAATAAGCTTTTTCTTTAATTTAAACAATATTGAAACAACATTTAAATCTCTCTTGTTTTAATTTTGCTATGTTAAAAAATAATATAGTTTTCAAGCTCTCATTTGTGTGACCTATAATCTAGCATAATGTTTAAGAATCTTGAGTCAGGCTTGCCTGAGTTTGATTTCTGCACGTACTACTTACTGATTATGTGACTAGCAAGTTGCTTAATGTCTCGGTTCCTCAGTTTCCTTACAAAAAAAAAAAAAAAAAAAAAAAAAAAAAATGAAGCTAAGAATAATATATACCTCATAGGGTTGTTTTAAGGCACAAACCTGTTAATATATATAATACCCATAGAACATGCCTAGCCAACAGTACGCACGCTATGGTTATTAGTAAGTTCCAGATATTGTTCTAAATCTTTTAAAATGCACTTTTTCATTAAATTCTCAAACTACCTGATTTAATAAGTATAATCCTTATTTTATAGATTAGGAACTTGATCACAAAGAGGTTAAGTGACTTGTCGAAAGTTACAAAACTGGCTAAGGTGAGTGTGAAACCCAGGATGTTTGACTCAAGAATCCATACTTTGACTATACTTTATGCCTTCTAAGTTTCATCCATGTACGTTTGTACTCTATATAGTCTTAGGGTACATATGTGAAACTTATTTTTCCTATTATTAATAAAAGTTATATTGTGAATAATATTGATAATGCTACATTGTGGTTGCAGTTGTTACTTTTAATTTATGAAAAAAATAGTCTATCATGTTTATGTGCCTCCAATTTATCTCACCATTGCATTATTATTTATTAGCCTTTTAAGTTGTTCATAGAATTTTGCTTTTAAAAATAGCATCATTATGGTTATCTTTGTAATATAGCTTTTTATTATTTTGAATTATTTTATTAAGAAAAGTTCTGAGAGACTTCCGGAAAAATGGCGGAGTGAGGTGAGCCTCTGTAAAGCTCCCCTGGAATTTACAACGAATCGAACAACAAAAACTCCACAAAGGACTCCCTGCACAGCAGACAGGCAAGACGAAGAGGCCCACTACCGACTGAAATCACCTACAGGTGGGAGATTCGCGCGAGTGGAGGGAGGAGGAAAGGGAGAAGTGAGCGGAGACGGAGCCACGCGGGCGCAGGACGCAGACCTCGCTCAGTGCGCGGAGCTCGCTGCTTCCCGGAACTACCGCAGCTGCGGGAGAGGGAAGAACTCGGACTGCTAGGGCTCCGCTTGTGGCCCACGGGGCTTAGGGGACAGCATATAACACAGCTGAACCCAACGCTCATGGCAGAGACCTCGGAGAAAAGACTGAGGGAAAAAGGCTGAAAACGGTAGTTTAAGCCGCACTGCCGAGCAGAGAACGGAGCCTTAGGCACTGAGACTAGCCGCCCCCTCCCTCCCCTCCCAGAGCTCGCCCCGCCCCCACCTGCCCGGTGCTAGAAGCGAAACAGTAGCAGTGTCAGATCAAAACAACAGAAAATTTGCTATTTTGAGAACTGTGTACCGCAGACACAAATTCACAGCCCAACTAGTTCCGGCAAAGCAGAGGGAGCTGTGGAAGCAGGATCGGCTGTGGTGGTGGTCGCCGCCATTGCTCTGGGCCACCTCTCACAACTCACCCCGCCCCTGACCCCACCTATCTGGGTGGATCCCTGCAGGAGTAAACAGAACTGCTGAAACATACGGGCTCTGAATCAGGAGCTGGAAGAGCTTTGGAACATCAAAAGCTCTCCGCATACCCACCGGGACACTGCGCCCTGTGACCTAGACGAACTATTAACAGAGGTGAAGCCCGTCTCCCAGGGAATCCCCCCATTGTGTGAGAAGTTGGAATAGTGCAGAGAAAACAGCACTACCGTGTGGGAGAAGAAAAATAAGTTGCAGTTGGAGAAATAATAAAACATTCTACCAACAAGTACTGGCAAACAAAAGAAAGACCGCTTTCTATCAACCTGTTGTAGAAGTCACTCCTATAGATGTCTAGGAAGAGAAATAGTAAACCAGTAATCGCCATGAATAACCAAGGAAACAAGATAGCTCAGAAAGAAAGTGAAAAATCTCCAGAGAAGGGACTTAAAGATACAGAAATATGTGACTTAAATGACAGAGAATTCAAGATTGCAGTTCTGAAAAAACTCAACGAGATACAAGAAAACACAGATAGGCAGTTAAAGGAACTCAGAAACTCAATCAAAGAACAGTATGAGCATTTTACGAAAGAGATTGAAATCTTAAAAAAGAACCAAATAGAATTTCTGGAGATTAAGAACTCAATAGAAGAAATTAAGAATGAAATAACCAGCTTAGGTAGTAGAGTTGACCAGATGGAGGAAAGAATCAGTGACATCGAAGATAGAAACCTGGAAATGACACAGATAGAAGAAGAAAGAGACTTGAGACTTAAAAGAAATGAAAGAACTCTACAAGAACTTTCTGACTCCATCAGAAAGAGCAATATAAGAATAATGGGCATACCAGAAGGAGAAGAAAGAGAGAAGGGAACAGAGAATATATTCAAACAAATTGTCGATGAGAACTTCCCAAATTTGTGGACAGAACTGGACCCTCGAATCCAAGAAGCAAATAGAACACCTAGTTACCTCAATCCCAACAGGCCTTCTCCAAGGCACATTGTATTGAAGCTGTCTAAAATCAACGACAAAGAAAGAATACTCAAGGCAGCCAGGGAAAAGAAGACGGTAACATACAAAGGAAAGCCCATTAGATTATCATCAGATTTTTCAGCAGAAACTCTACAAGCCAGGAGGGAGTGGAACCAAATATTCAAACTATTGAAAGAGAGAAATCATGAGCCAAGAATAATATATCCAGCAAAGATATCCTTTAGATACGAAGGAGGAATAAAGACCTTTCCAGACATACAGAAGCTGAGGGAATTTGCTAATACACGACCTGCACTACAAGAAATACTAAAGGAGGCTATTCGACCACCATCAACAGGGACAATTTGTGGTAACCAAAACTCAAAAAGGGGGAGAGTAAAGGCCTGAACCGGAATATGGGAATGGAGAAAGTAAGCGTGCTGAAGATAATGGAATACTCTAAATATCAAACTTACTTTTATATAAACTTAAGGGTAACCACTCAAAATAAATCCAGAATTGAAATATATACTGATATAAAAGAAGAAACAGAGGGAAACATCATAGAATACCACCACACAGAAATAATAGACAACAACAAAAAGGCAAAGAAACAATGGAGACACAGCCTTACCAGAAAACTAAAGATAGAATGACAGGAAATCCTCACATATCAATAATCACCCTAAATGTAAATGGACTGAACTCACCAATAAAAAGGCACAGAGTAGCAGATTGGATCAAAAAACTAAACCCAACCATATGCTGTCTACAAGAGACACATCTCAGCTACAAGGACAAGCATAGACTCAAAGTGAAAGGGTGGAAATTGACACTCCAAGCAAATGGAACCCAGAGAAAATCAGGTGTAGCCATAATGATATCAGATGAAACAGACTTCAAGGTGAAAAAGATAACAAGAGATAAAGATGGACATTTCATAATGGTGAAGGGGACTGTACAACAAGAAGACATAACAGTTATCAATATTTATGCCCCCAATCAGGGAGCACCAAAATACACCAAGCAACTACTAACAGAACTAAAGGGAGAAATTGACCAAAACACAATTATACTAGGGGACTTAAATACATCATTGACAGCTATGGATAGATCATCCAAACAGAAAATAAATAACGAAATAGTAGCCCTAAATGACACATTAGATGAAATGGACATAATTGACATTTATAGAGCACTTCATCCTAAAACATCAGACTATACATTCTTTTCTAGTGTACACGGAACATTCTCAAGGATAGGCCATATATTGGGACATAAAATCAGTCTCAACAAATTTAAGAAGATTGAAATCATACCATGCATATTCTCTGATCACAAGGCTTTGAAATTGGATATCAACTGTAAAAAAAAAGCGGGAAAAAACACAAATACATGGAGATTAAACAACATACTTTTAAAGAAGGACTGGGTCAAAGAAGAAATTAGAGAAGAGATCAAATGATACATAGAAACAAATGACAATGAAAATACATCCTACCAAAATTTTGGGGATGCAGCGAAAGCAGTTTTAAGAGGGAAATTTATCTCATTACAGGCCTATCTCAAGAAACAAGAAAACTCTCAAATAAATAACCTCATGTTACACCTTAAAGAACTAGAAAAAGAAGAACAAGTAAAACCCAAGGTCAGCAGAAGAAAGGAAATAATAAAAATTAGAGCAGAACTAAATGAAATAGAGAACAAAAAGACAATAGAAAAAATTAATGTGACAAAGAGCTGGTTCTTTGAAAAGATTAACAAAATTGACAAACCCTTGGCTAGACTTACTAAGATAAAAAGAGAGAAGACACTGATTAACAAAATCAGAAACGTAAAAGGGGAAGTTATCACGGACACCACAGAAATACAAAGGATCATCCAAGAATACTATGAAGGACTATATGCCACCAAATTCAACAACCTAGAAGAAATGGACAAGTTCTTAGAAACATATAGCATTCCAAGGCTGAACCATGAAGAACTGGAAAATCTAAACAGACCGATCACCAGTAACGAAATTGAATCAGTCATCCAAAACCTTCCCAAAAGCAAAAGTCCGGGACCAGATGGCTTCACTAGTGAATTCTACCAAACCTTCAAAGAGGATCTAATACCAATTCTGCACAAACTCTTCCAAAAAAATTGAAGAAGAGACAGTACTCCCTAACTCATTTTATGAGGCCAACATTACCCTGATACCAAAACCTGGTAAGGACAGCACAAAAAAAGAAAACTACAGACCAATATCTCTAATGAATACCGATGCAAAAATCCTAAATAAAATTCTAGCAAATCGAATACAACAATGCATTAAAAAGATTATTCATCACGACCAAGTGGGGTTCATCCCCGGGGCACAAGGATGGTTCAACATCCGCAAATCCATCAATGTGATACATCACATAAACAAAATAAAGGACAAAAATCATATGATTATATCAATTGATGCAGAAAAAGCATTTGACAAGATACAACATCCATTTATGATTAAAACACTTAATAAAATGGGTATAGAAGGAAAATACCTTAACATAATAAAGGCCATATATGACAAGCCCTCTGCTAATCTCATAATTAATGGAGAAAAACTGAAGCCCTTTGCTCTACGTTCAGGAACACGACAGGGCTGTCCCCTTTCACCTCTGCTTTTCAACATAGTGTTGGAAGTCCTTGCCAGAGCAATCAGGCAAGAGAAAGAAATAAAAGGCATCCAAATTGGGAATGAAGAAGTTAAATTATCACTCTTTGCAGATGACATGATGCTATATATAGAAAACCCTAAAGACTCCACCAAAAAGCTATTAGAAACAATCAACGAATACAGTAAAGTTGCTGGCTACAAAATCAACGCACAAAAGTCCATTGCCTTCCTATATACTAACAATGAAGTCTCAGAAAAAGAAATACAAAAAACAATTCCTTTTGCAATTGCAACAAAAAGAATAAAATACCTAGGAATAAACTTAACCAAGGATGTGAAAGACCTATATGCTGAAAACTATAAGACATTTTTGAAAGAAATTGAAGAAGACACAAAGAAATGGAAAGACATTCCGTGCTCATGGATTGGAAGAATCAACATAGTTAAAATGGCCATATTACCCAAAGCAATATACAGATTCAATGCAATCCCCATCAAAATCCCAATGGTATATTTTAAAGAAATAGAACAAAAAATCATCAGATTTGTTTGGAACCACAAAAGACCCCGAATAGCCAAAGCAATCTTAAGAAAAAAGAACTATAATGGAGGTATCACACTCCCTGACTTTAGCTTGTACTACAGGGCCACAATAATCAAAACAGCATGGTATTGGCAGAAAAACAGACACATAGACCAATGGAATAGAATTGAGAACCCAGAAATAAAACCACATAAATATGGACAGATAATTTTTGACAAAGAAGCTAAAAACTTACAATGGAGCAAAGACAGCCTCTTCAATAAATGGTGCTGGGAGAATTGGATAGCCACATGCAAAAGAATGAAACTGGATTGCTATTTGTCACCATGTACCAAAGTTAATTCAAAATGGATCAAAGACTTAAGCATAAGAGCTGACACAATAAACTGCATAGAAGAAAACATAGGTACTAAACTTATGGACCTTGGGTTCAAAGAGCATTTTATGAACTTGACTCCAAAGGCAATGGAAGTAAAAGCTAAAATAAACGAATGGGACTATATGAAACTTAAAAGCTTCTGCACAGCAAAAGAAACCATTGACAAAATAAAGAGGCCACCAACTGAATGGGAGAAGATTTTTGCAAACAGTGCCTCCGATAAGGGGCTAGTATCCAGAATATACAAGGAACTCATGCAACTCAACAACAAAAAAACAAACAACCCAATTGAAAAATGGGCAGAGGACTTGAAGAGACATTTCTCCAAAGAGGACATACAAATGGCAAATAAACATATGAAAAAATGCTCAACATCACTAATCATCAGAGAAATGCAAATCAAAACCACAATGAGATATCACCTCACCCCAGTCAGAATGGCTATCATCAACAAGACAAATAGTAACAAATGTTGGAGAGGCTGTGGAGAAAAAGGAACCCTCATACACTGTTGGTGGGAATGCAGACTGGTGCAGCCGTTATGGAAGGCAGTGTGGAGGTTCCTCAAAGAATTACGAATAGAATTGCCGTATGACCCAGCAATCCCTCTCCTGGGTATCTACCCAAAAAATCTGAAAACATTTAGAGATAAAGACACGTGTGCGCCAATGTTCATTGCAGCTTTGTTTCTGGTGGCCAAGACATGGAAACAACCAAAATGTCCTTCGATAGATGAATGGATAAAGAAGTTGTGGTACATATACACAATGGAATACTATTCGGCAGTGAGAAAAGATGATATAGGAACATTTGTGACAACATGGATGGATCTTGAGAGAGTAATGCTGAGCGAAACAAGTCAGACAGAAAAAGCAGAGAACCATGTGATTTCACTGATATGTGGTATATAAACCAAAAACAACAAAAGAACAAGACAAACAAATGAGAAACAGAAACTCATAGACACGGACAATAGTTTAGTGGTTGCCAGAGGGTAAGGGGGGTGGGGGGGGAGGTGAGGGTAAGGGGGATCGAATATATGGTGATGGAAGAACTGACTCTGGGTGATGAACACACAATGGGATTTATAGATGATATAATACAGAATTGTACACCTGAAATCTATGTAATTTTACTAACAATTGTCACCCCAATAAATTTAATTAAAAAAAAAAAAAAAAAAGAAAAGTTCTGAGAGACTGGAATACTGAATCATATAGTACAAATATTGTAAAATACTTAGGAAATTGAAAGACACAAAACACACACAAAAGTAAAAATCACCTATAATTCATCCTTATTTATTTTTATTGTATATGAATTTAAAAAAATTCTCTTTTCCTCACCTAGCAACCCATAGCACACAGGAAATCACTGTTAACAGTTTAGTGTACATCAGGACTAAACTTTTCAGGACACATATGCGTTCACACACACACACACACACAAACTCACATACCCATATATACAAACACAAACAAGCTTTATGTTTTTAAACGAAAATGTGATCTTGCTAAATGGTAAAATATTTGTATATGAATAATTAGTGTTTGTTAAAATATATGAGGCCAAATTTCCTACCAAAATGAGTTTATCAATTGATGTATCACTGGCAGCATATAATCATATTTGCTTTACCAGTGTCAGATTTTCATCTTTGATTTTTTTTTAATTTAA
This sequence comes from Rhinolophus sinicus, assembly GCF_057876585.1. Taxonomy (NCBI): domain Eukaryota; kingdom Metazoa; phylum Chordata; class Mammalia; order Chiroptera; family Rhinolophidae; genus Rhinolophus; species Rhinolophus sinicus. Next base: position 65,991,263 of record NC_142518.1, on the reverse strand, counting down.
AATTTTGTGCAGTTAATTTTATGAACCTAAGACTGCATCGTACTCCTATTGAATTATTTCCATTCACATCATTTGATTCTTTTAGTGCTTTTTTTTTTAATCTTGGCTTTGTCCTTTGTTTTGGGTATGTAAGGCTTGGTTTCTGACAGGTCTGGATTTGACTCTTGCCTCTATTATTTAATGTGTGCCATGGGTAAATAACTTAATTCCTCTTAAACTCAGTCTCCTCATCTGTAAAATGGGATTCTGAGGGTCAAGTGAGACAGTTGATATTTATGTAAATCCCACAATGCCTTGCATGAAATAAGTTCTCAATAAAAGTTTATTAACAGACCTCCTTTCATTTTGATTATCTGCAAATTGAGTAACTATACCACTCTGATCTCATCCAAATCATTGAAGAAAATGTTATATGAGATAGGGCAAAGAAAAAAATCCCTTCACTATCCTAAAAAGAGATTTCATCTGGGTTGACATCAATTATTAAAGAGTATTTGTGAGTATATTTATGACTCTATATCAGAGATATTCAAACCTGGTTGTGCATCCGATTTACACATGGCATTTTAAACATACAAATGCCTGGGGTCTAGACTGGATTTATTAAATAAGAATCTGGATAACAGGACTACATTGTGCCTCTTTAAAACTCCATACATAACTTTGAGTAGCCAAGGTTGAGAACCAATCATTTACCTAATAATATTATTCAGGTTGCCTTTCATTACCTGTCCTCAAATACATCACTCATTCAATAAACATTTATTGAACCACATTATATAGGTAAGGTTTTAGGCACTGGGACTGTGAGGATGAAAATAGCATATACCCTACACATTAGGAGCCCACGTTCAGTCAGAGAAGACAGAAATTTAATCATATGAATGAAAGTACATTGTGGTGACAAATAAGGGTAAAGTGCTCTGGGAATATAGAGACTAGAATAATCGTGTCTGACAAAAGTGGAGAAGACATAATTGAGGAACTGGCATTTGAGCTGTATCTTGAACATATGAGTAGGGGTTTGTGAAAAGTAAGATGCCCCAGGCAAGAACAGTCATTCAAAGTATGGTGTTAAGAACAGATTAGGTTTAGCAAATGTTGAACATGAAATGTGAGAGAGATGTAAGGTCTGTAAGTTCTGAAAGGTGGACTGAGTAACAGATAAAAGGTAATAATTATGGAAAGAAAACTTGATGTCAGGGTGTGAAAGGCCATTCACCCAGTTTTCTAAGTAGGACAATCAGATGGATGTCCAAAAGACACTTTCATATAAAGATATAGAGCTCAGGGGAGAAATTTGAACTTTAGACATCAATTTGGGTATCATCGGTATATGGATGAGAGTTGAAGGTATGGTAGTTAGTAGATGGAATGCTCCAGACAGGTTGCAGAAACAACTGACAGAGTTTAGGAAAACACCAGTATTAAGGGGTGTTCAAAAGAAGGGTCATATACAAAGAGGAAAGGAGTGGTTAAAAGAGAAATGAGGAAATCCAGAGATGATAGTGTTACCATGGAAGACAAAAAAGGAGAGCATTTTAAGAAAGTTCCTTTTTTAAAAAAAAAAAAAAATTGTGTTTGCAGAATAAGGATGAATTGAACATAATTGCAGGCGCAGGGGGAAAGAATCCAGTGAGGTGGCAGATACTGAGAACCTTCAAAAATGCCTTTCAGAAATCCAGATACACTGTGTCTAAAGTATGTTTATGAGCTACCAGCATAATAACTATTTAAAAAGGAAATGAAATATAAAAAAAATGAAGTAGCAAAAGGACAAAAATAGAGGACCCTCACCAAACTTTGAATGAAGAACTTTTAAAGCAGAAAGACACTGGAAAATAAATAAAAAGACCAATGAATTTGACTACACATTTTTAAAGCTATCACATGTCGACAATATAGAAACAGAATAAAAATACTAATTGAGGAAACATTTATAACAAGTATGACTGGAAAAGTATTATTTTCATGTTTATTTTATGAACTTATCCAAATCAATAAGAAAATATCAAGACCCAATAAAAATGGTCAAAGGTCATGATCAGACAGATCAAAAAAGAAGAGTTATATATAATGATTAAATATAAAAATGATGTACAATTTCACTGCTGTACAAAGAGTTGAAAATTTGGAAATGGTATTATTTGTTTAAACCAATCAATTTGTCCAAGAAATAAACAGTATTGACAACTGTTCAGTGAGATGGACATCCACTTACAATGGTGAGAATAGGAATTGATGGTACTATTATGGGGAAACAATTTGGCAATATATATCTAAGGTATTAAAATACACATATTCCTTGACTTTATTTTTAACAGCATTATTGAGTTATAATTGATTTACAAAGAACTGCATATATTTAATGTGTACAACTTGATGAATTTGAACATATGCAGAACATGTGGCAGCATTATCACAATTAAGGTAATAGACATATCCAACACCTCTCAAAGTCTCCTTTTGTCCCCCCTTTCTTTGTGGTAAGAAAAGTTAACATGAGACCTACTTGTCTCAAATTTTAAAGTTCACAATGCCATATTATTAGTTATAGGCACCACATTGAACAACTGATCTCTAAAACTCATTCATCAAGCATAACTAAAACTTTATGCTCATTGAACAATTCCCCATTTCCTCTACCCCACCCCAGCCCCTGTTAACCACGACTGTATTCTCTGCTTCTATCAGTTTGACTGTTTTATATGTCTCATACAAGTGAAATCATGCATTATTTGTCATTTTATGATTGGTTTATTTCACTTAGCATCCATTCATGGTTTATTTGTGTTGTCACAAATGACAGGATTCCTTTCTTTTTAAAAGCTAAATAATATTCCCTTATTATACTAAAAATACCACATTTTATTTTTTAAAGGTTTTTATTAAAAATATAGTTAGCATACAATATTATATTAGTTTCAGGTGTACACAATAGTTATTCAACATTTATATACCTAAAGAAGTGACCACCATGATAAGTCCAGCAATGATATGACACCCTACCACGCTATCACAATATTACTGAATATTTTCCTAATGCTGTACATTACATCCCATGACTTATTTGTCTTACACCTGGAAATTTGGACCTCTTATTCCCCTTCACCTTTTCCCCCCTTTTTACATTTTTCAGTTACAGTTGACATTCAGTATTATTTTAAATTAATTTCAGGTGTACAGCATATGGTTAGATATTTACATAATTTAAGAAGTGATCCCCCTGACTAGTTTAGTACCCGCTTGGCACTATACATAGTTATTACCATATTATTGACTATATTTCCTATACGTTACAGACTCATGATTATTTTGTAACTACCAATTTGTACTACTTAATCCCTTCACCTTTTCACCCTGTTCCCCAAACCCCCTCCCATCTATCACCCTGATAAATCTAGTACCCATCTAACACCATATGTAGTTATTACAATATTATATAATCCTTATACTACACCCTACATATCCATGACTACTTTATAACAACCAATTTGTACTTAATCCCTTCCCGGTTTTCACCCATTACCACATACCCTCGCCTGTCTCCAACAATCAAAATGTTTTCTGTATCTATAAGTCTGTTTCTGTTTTGTTTGTTTATTTTTTCTTTAGATTCTACATATAAGCAAAATCACATTGCATCTGTCCTTCACTGTCTCACATACTCCGCTCAGCACAATACCCTTCAGGTCCATCCATGCTGCTGCAGATGACAAGAACCCATTCCCCGGCTGAGCAATATTCCACTGTATATATGTATCACCTCCTCTTTATCCATTCTTCTATTGATGAACATCCAGACTGCCTCCACATCTTGGCCATTATAAACAATGCTACAATGAACATACGAATGTACACGTTTTCTCAAAGTAGGGTTTGGGGTTTCTTCAGATAAATACCCAGAAGTGGGATTACTGGATCTTTCTTTTGTCTCTCATTATAGCTTTGTTTTAATGTCTATTTTGTCTGGTACAAGTATTGCTATCTCAGATTTGTTTGTTTCCATTTTAATGAAATATCTTTTTCCATCCCTTTATTTTCAGTCTGTGTGTGTCTGTCAATCTGAAGTGAGTCTCTTGTAGGCAGCATATCTAAGGTTCTTGTTTTCTTATCCATTCAACCACCCTATGTTTTTGATTGGAGCATTTAATCCACTTACATTGACAGCAATTTTTGATAGTTGTTGCCATTTTATTATTAATAATTTTGATTTTCTTCCATGTTAAAAATGGGCCTCTAACATTCCTTGTATACTGGTTTGGTGATGAACTCCTTTAGCTTTTTCTTGTCTGGGAAGATCTTGATCTGTCCTTTGATTTTAAATGATAGTCTTGCTGGGTAAAGTACCCTTGGTTGCAGGTCCTTGTTTTTCATCACTGACTTTTGTGATAATCACTTTTGGCCTGCAAAATTTCTGTTGATAAATCAGCTGACAGTCTTACGGTAGCTCCCTTGTAGATAACTAACTGCTTTTCTCTTGCTGCTTTAAAATACTCTCTGTCGTTAACCTTTACCATTTTAATTATAATGAGTTTTGGTGTAGACTTGTTTGGGTTCATCTTGTTTTAGACTTTCTGTGTTTCCTAGGTTTATATGTCTATTTCCTTTAGCAAGATAGAAAAACTTTCATTCATTATTTCTTCAAATAGGTTCTCAATCCCTTGCTTTCTCTCTTCTCCTTCTGGTAACCCTGTGATGTGAATGTTGTTATGCTTGATATTGTCCCAGAGGTCTCTTAAACTATCCTCATTTGGGGGTATTCTTTTGTCTTTGTGCTGTTCCAATTGGGTATTTTCTGCTACCTTATCTTCCTAATCACTGATTCAATCCTCTGCTTCATGTTGGTGATTCCTTCTAGTTATTCTTCATTTCAGTTACTCTATTCTTCACTTCTGACTGGTTCTTTTTCATGATTTCTATGTCCTTTTTTATACTTGCTGTCTCTTGTTGTGATTAAGTTCCTTGAGCATCATTATAACCATTGTTTTGAACTGTCTCTGGTAGGTTGGTTGCCTCCATTTCATTTAGTTCTATTTCTGGAGTTTTCTCCTGTTCTTTAATTTAGGACGTATTTCTTTGTTTCCTCAGTTTGGCTGCCTCTGTTTGTTTCTATGTATTAGGTAAAGCTGCTATGTCTCCCAATTTTGCCAGGTGGCCTTATGTTGGGGGTCCTGTGGGGCCCAGTGGCACAGTCTCCCTGATCACCTGAGCTGGGTGCTCTGGAGTGTCCCTTGTGTGGGTTGTGTGTGCCCTCCTGTTATAGCAGAGCCTTGATTGCTGTTGGCATGTCAGTGGGTTATATTGACCCTCAAGCTAACTGGCTGTGGGGTTTGGCCACATCCACAGATTATGGATTGCTGTGCAGAGCCTTAGCCCATGGGATCGAAATTTGTCCCAGTGAGCTCTGGTGCCTGTTGAGACTGCACTTTTTGTGTGTCTCTTATGGGGCTATTTGAGTGGTGCTCTGCTGTGGTCCGAAACTAACCTCCAAGTATGTTGGTTCTGGGGCCTCTTGGAAGGTGTTATGGGGTAGGCCCAGATCAGCCACTCCTTGTGACTACAAGTACCTGGTAGGAGCTATAAAGACATACATAGTTGGTCACTGCTGCACTGTACCTAGAGCACATGAGAGAGACCACACTGTGAAGCCAGTGTGGCTGCCACTAGTACTGAGTCTGGGGTAGTTCCACAAAAAGTCAGGACACTCTGAGGCCTGCTGCCACCTGCGAACTCTTGTAAGGTTCAGCAGCTGATAGTCTCTTGTGGTTTGCAAGCTGAGTGAAGCAGGGTCTCAGTGAGTTAGCAGGGTGGAGTAGTGGAGCTCATCAGGCCAGTCAGATTCAGGTTTGGCCTGTGTGGGGTGGGTTCAACACAGGAAAAATGTCACCCTTCTGCCAGCTACATAGGAGGAGACCCCACACACTCGGAAAATGGAGACTGCCCCTTCCATCCTCACCCCGAAGTTACATAACTCAGTCTCTCCCCATATGTCACTGACACCCCCAAAGTCACTGTCTCTCCACTGGAGCCCAGGGTGAGTGCTTGTGAAGGCCCTTTAAGAGGATGTCTGGGTTTCCAGCCACCTCTGTCTCATCCAAATGTTGGGAATCCCCACTGTTTTTGTTTGTTTGTTTGTTTGTTTTTCCCAACAAGAACTTCCCAAACTTGTGGCCCACTGTTTTTCAAAGTAAGATGTTGTGGAGGCTCCTCTTGCCAGCACCAGTACTCCAGGCTGGGGAGGCTTGTGTGGGGCTGCGGTTCCTTGCTCCTCTGTGGGGAACCTCTGTGGCCAAGATATTCCTCCCAATTTGCATCCTCCACACGGTGGTTTGGGGCTGGCCTATTTTGCGTCTCTGCCTCTCCTACCAGTTTCAACGTGGCTTCTCCTTTGTATCCTTAATTATAAAACTTCTGTTCAGCATGACTTCAGATGGTTGTCCTGGTTGATTGTTATATAATTTAGTTGCTATTTTTATTTATTCATGGGAGGAGGCAAGCATAGTGATTTTCTACTCCACCATCTTGGATCTTCCACATTTTCTTTATATGTTCACCTGCCAATAGACAATTGGGTTGTTTCCATATCTTCGCTATTGTGAATAATGCTGCAATGAACAATGAACATCAGAGTGCAGGTAGGTATCTCTTCAAGATCCTGATTTTAATTATTTTGGATATATAACCAGAAGTGGTTAATATGGTAGTTATATTTTTACTTTTTGAGAATCTTCTGTACTGTTTTCCATAGCTGACATACCATTTTACATTCCCACCAACAGTGTACAATAGTTATAGTTTCTCCAAATCATTGTGAACAATTATTTTTTTTAATAGCCATCCTACCAGGTGTGAGGTGATAACTCATTGTGGTTTTGATTTGCATTTCCCTCATAATTAATGACTGAGCATATTTTCATTTGCCTGTTGTGCATGTATGTCTTCTTTGGAGAAATGCTTAAGTCTTCTGTCCATTTTTCATTTAGATTTGTTGTTTGTTTGTTTGTTTTTGTTTTACTATTGAGTTATAGGAGTTCTTCATATATTTTGGATATTAACCTCTTATCAAATATATGGTTTGCAAATATTACTCCTATTTGTAGATTGCCTTTTCATTCCTTTTGCTTTGCACTTGTCTATTTTTGCTTCTGTTGCCTGTGTTTTTGGTGTTATATCCTAAAACTCAATTCCAAAACGAATCTCAAGAATATTTTCCCCTATTTGTTATTTTTTCTAGGAGTTTTGTAATTCCAGGTGTGAAGTTTAAGTGTTTAATCCATTTGAGTTGATTTTGTGTACAGTGAAAGGTAAGGATCCAATATCAATATTTTGCTGGCGGATATCCAGTTTTCCAAATACCATTTGTTAGAGACTAACCTTTGCCCATTGTGTATTCTTGGCATATAGAGTCAAAAATCAGTTGATTATATATTTGTGGGTTTATTTCTTATCTCTCTATTCTGTTCCATTTGTCTATATGTCTGTCTTTATGCCAGTATCATACTGTTTTAATTACTTTAGCTTTAATAAATTTTAAAATCTGAAAGTTTGATTTCTCTAGCATTGTTCTTTTTTCTTCAGATCACTTTGGCTATCGTGGTTCCATATGAATTTTGGATTTTGTTTTTTAAATTTTTGTATAGTATGCCATTGGGATTTTGGTGGAGATAGCAGTGTATCTGTAGATTGCTTTGGGTATTATGAACATTTTAACAATATTAATTGTTCCAATCCATAAGTGCAGATGTTTCCATTTATTTGTGTTAATCTTAATTTCTTTTATAAATGGTTTGTAGTTTTCAGTGTACAGATATTTTACTTCCTTGGTTAAGTTTATTCCTAAGTATTTTGTGATTTTTAGTGCCATTGCAAATAGGATTATCTACTTAATTTTCTTTCTTCATAGTTCAATCTTGGTGTATAGAATTGCAGTTGATTTTTTGTATGTTGATTTTGTATCCTGCAAATTTACCAAATTTGTTTAGCTCTAACAGTTTTTTTTGGTGGAGTCTTTACAGTTTCCTACATATAGGACATGTTATCTATAAACAGAGACAATTTTACTTCTCCAAGTTTCATGTCTTTTATTTATTTTTCTTGTCTAATTGCTCTGGCTAGGACTTCTAGGACTATGTGGAATAAAAGTGACAGAAGTGAGCATTGTTGTCTTATTTCTCATCTTAAAGTATCCCTTGACTTTATAATCACACTTCTTAGAAACTGTCCCAATGATATATTCAAAAGTCAGAAAAAAGCCTTGTTACCAGCATATTTATTATAAATAACATTGCTTATGACAGCAAACAATAGGAAATGATTTTTAAAGATCAATGAGGGAAGGGTTGATTAAAAAATGATACACATACATAATAGAATATCATTCAGTTATTAATTTATGATTTTTGATAAATTATAATAAGTGGGAGGATAGCTTATAATGAAACATTTTGTGCTCAGAGTAAGCACATTACCTGGTATATAATAGGAATTAACTATGTATTTATTAGATGAATACTGAGGTAAATGATAATAAGTAAAAAAGCAGGGCACAAAATTGTAAATTTATAATATATCAACTATATAAAATATGTAATTTTTTTTTTTTTTGATATATTCTTTTTTTTTTTTTTTTTTATTAATCAGTTTCAGGTGCACAAGACAAAGCAAAACTTAGACATTTATCATTTATAAAAGTCTTAATTACACCAAGATATTAATAAATAGTTATCTCTAGTTGAGTGTAAGGGTAAATTATGAGTTATTTATTGCTCTTATTTATAGTTTTGTATTTCCTAAAATGTATATGTGTGATTTTTATAATCAGAAAAATGTTTGTAAAAAGTAAATGAGGTTGTGTATAGTTGGCATGACCTGTTCTTGATGAATCCATGTTAACTCTGAATAATCACTGCTTCCTTTATTAAATGCCCACAGATGTTCACTTAATACATTTTATAGTCATGCCATGAATAAACTCCAAGCTCACAGTTTGTCATATTTGACATATGCCTTATTGTACATCCTGAAAGTTAGGGATAAAAGTGAACTGTCATCTTAAGATAATTAACCATAGAGCTGGGAGGACTATGGGTGTAGCTGGGACCCATGTTAATTTTCTAGTCCTGACTTCCTGTTAAAATTTATGGTAACTTCCGGGGCAGGGATGCTAATAAATAGAGAAACCATCTTGGAATCGGGATATTTGCATGTGGGCAGCCTGTTGGAATACCGGCCAGCAAGTGTGTGTTCACACACTCCTGGGGTGAACTCAGTTTCATTTTCTTTTCCCAAATAAATAATTATTTTGGTGGATTTTCTGGAGAGTTATTTTTGGCCAGTCGACATTTTAGGGGTTCCTGTCTGGGATACAGAGAGGAACAGAATTGATGGCTTCTGACTGGTGAGCAAACTATGGCGCCTAACTGAGCTGTTTCAGCTCAATTCTTTGCTTCCTGGCTTAGAAGCCTCAGGTGAGTTTCTCTCCTGGATCTGAGCCAATGGGCTTTTGTGTCTGGTGCTCTCCAGGCTTTATTCAGGAATTGTTTTTAAAATTTTTGTTTGTTTTGTTTGTTGCTGTGTGTGCATGTGTGAATGCTTTAAGGCCTGTTTTTTTGTGTTGTCTGAGTACTTGTAGCACGTCAGCTTGAATTCTTCAGAAAGCAGGCTGTCGTGCAGGAGACCCTGCTCGCTGCACCATTTGTCGTGTGGAGCGGCCTGCGGGGTCTCAGCTCCCACTCTCCACACAAGAACACAGGACATGGTGAGGCCAAAAAGGAACACCCACGGAGCCATAGGTAGGGGAGTCATACCACTATGGTCTCACTGGAGGCTGGGTTCATTGGACGTGCGACCTGCTATCCGTTTTTCTGCCAACCGACCGACAACTCTCCTCCATTCTCCTCGGCTCTCTTCCGTAGCCACAGCAGTTATATTAGCGGCCAACTGGCTAACTGGCCACAGCTGATGGCCATCTATTACCCAAGCCAGCACCTTTCCACGTGAGGCTGAGAGCCTGTAAACTACTTTCTGGGGCTCTGTCCCCACACAGGCTGTCCTTTGAGACAAAAAACTGGCCATCACCTAATGCCCCTTTGGAGATAAGAGGTTATTTGTACTGAAATTGGTCAGTTTTAGCCAGGATTAGATCGTGTTGTCTCATTGAGAAAGTTAACGGAGTGCCCCCCAGCTCAGCTTGTAACAGAACTCCCTCAGAGTTGGTTATTTGCCTGGAACTGTCTCTAGCTTTGGTCTGATACATAGTGATCAGACTGTTCCAGAGTGAGAGTGAGGTGAGCTAAAGAACTGCAGGTTATTCAAGTAGTAAATTGTTTGGACCCAGTGTTAAAAATGAGATCTCTGATGTCTAAGACTTCTAAAACTGTCCCTCCTCCAGGGACACCAGCCAAGTATATGTTTAAAACCTATGGGGAATTTTCGTGTGTATATTTAACTAAATGGACAAATCTGAGTAAGAGTAATTTTAAAAATCAGTGGCCACTTTGGGGAACTTTTTAGATTCCCAAACTTAATTTTCTTAAAACTAAATTGGATAGTAGAGTGTTGTAACTGAGAAAAAGGAATGGAATTCCTATTTGGAGTGGTATATTGAGGCTTCCAAACAAGACTGTAAATCTAAAGTTGTCTTTTTACGAAATAAAGTCTCAAAGCTAATGAAGACTGTTAAAAATTCTGAAAGAGACAGAATGGCACCTGAAACCTGGTACTTTTTGTCTACAGCGCTGCCTTGCCCTTCCCCCACTGCTCCTTTGTCTTAAACTCCACCTCTGACGCCATCTTGTCCCTCATTGCCGCCTCCTCCACTTTCAACTCAACCCCCAGGGTCACTTCTCAAATCTACTACTCTCTCTTCTTCCTCGGAACTTATCAGTACTTTTTCATTTAAGATTAAACCCTCTGGAGATCCTAATAAACCTCACATTTTCTACATCCCCTGGACTAAAATTGAGTTATGAGCCATTGTAAAGGAATTTCCTAAGGTAACTGAGGATTCTAATAAGTTTAGTGAGGAATTTGATATTACTATTCAAGCCTATCAGTCAGGGTTTTCTGATTTGTACCAGCTAATCCATATGTTAGTTGGTGAAGGCCAAGCTAGACATTGGATGAGGATTGACGGATGAGAGCATCCTGATAGGGATTTAGAAAAGCAAACCTCCAATTACTGGGAGGAAGCCAGGGAACTTGCACAAAAACTACAGTGAGCAATTCCTGAGGTTTTTCCAAGGTCTATCAATTGGAGCAAAATTCATACTTGCTCACAAAGGCCTGACAAATCTGTTCTGACTATTATAATAGGTTGCAAGTAGTTTTTTTTTTTTTAATTAAAGTTTATTGGGGTGAGAATTGTTAGTAAAGTTCCATAGATTTCAGGTGTACAATTCTGTATTACATCATCTATAAATCCCCTTGTGTATTCACCACCCAGAGTCAGTTCTCCTTCCATCACCATATATTTGATCCCCTTTACCCTCATCTACCACCCCCCATCCCCCTTTACCCTCTGGTAACCACTAAACTATTGTCTGTGTCTATAAGTTTCTCTTTCTCATTTGTTTTACTTCAGGTAGTTTTTAACAAAAATTCTGGTCTTCCTTCAGATGTTGACACCACACATGTAACTTTTAATTCTTTGTTTGTCAACAGGCTAAATGAAAACCTTTCCCTCCTGTTTATGAGATCCAGAGTGGGATGGGGAACTATGCTTATCCTAGACTTGGTAAACTTGGCTAATGAGCTTGCTAGTATTCTAGATGAGCCACCTAAAGGCAAGATTGCAAAGACTTTTGAGTTTCAGCTGTGGCAAATGGGAGACCCTATGGGAAATCAGAGAATTCCAACTTTTTGCCTACAACTGCAAGGAGCAAGGACATTGAAAAGGGATTGCCATAAGTTGAAACATACAAGACACTCTCTGCTAAATAACCAGTCTCTTTCAGGCCTTCCTAATTCCCTGTGATGGGCTCTGAGGAATTAGAGGGGCTTTTTCCAGTCCTTCCCCTTAATCATCTTGGAGAAACAGTTTTATGTATCTGAACCTATTCCCTTTTGTCTAGGTCCCTTAAGAGGTGAACATTAACGTAATTTTCTCCTTAGTTCTTCTGCCCTTACCCATTTATTAGGCAGAGACTTCTTAGAGAAGTATCACGCTGGATTTTGTTCATTTTGAGACAGAGGAAGCCCCTCATGACTGCCTGACATTAACAGATCACCTTCTGACTCCTCGTGATGATTTGCAGAAGAGTCCTCTGGGTAAAGCTGATTTGTCATGGTTTACCGATGGTTTGTACTTAAAAAAAGACAATGGTGAGTACTGTGCTCATTATGCTATTGTAACTTTCTGAAATCATTGAGGCAGCACCCTTGTCTCTGTCCACTTTAGCACAGCAGGCTGAGTTATATGCCCTCACTTGAGCTTGCATTTTAGCAAAGGGTAAAGCTGTCAACATTTATACTGACAGTAAATATGCCCTTGGGGTGGCCCATGACTTTGGAATGTTATGGAAACATACCTCCATTTGAGGTCTGGCAACTAGACTTCATATAGCTTCCACCATCTCATGGATACAAGTATGTTCTAGTCATGATATGTATGTTTTCTCACTGGACTGAAGCTTTCCTTTGCAGACAAGCTACTGTTACAAAAGATTATTCCTACATGGGGAACTCACCTTGAACTCCACAGTTATCAAGGAACCCATTTCACTGGTCAGGTGCTAAAGCAAGTCTGCACTGTTTGGCCAGTCCTACAACAATTTCACTGGGTTTACATCCTCAATCTTCATGATTGGTTGAACGCACTAATAGTATTATTAAGACTCAGTTGGCATGATTTACAGAAACTCTTCAAATACCTTGGCCAAAAAGCATTGTTGTTAGTCCTTTGAAATCTCAGATATACCCCTTTTGGGACCCATAAGCTAACATCCTTTGAGATAATTATAGGACGTCCTATGCATTTAGCCCCTGCCACATAAGCTAGGTTGCTATGTTGTTCTAATTATACCTTTAACTTTGATCTATCTAAGCTCTGCTCCTGATGCTGGTTGACACTGGATACCAGCTGTTTCCCGATCCATGCACTCTTCCCCATGATGTAAGAGATGACACCCAGAGGAGGCCCTTCCAACATTGAGGGACGAAAGGCTGAACAGACATCGGGGGACAAAAGGCTGAACACTGGAAAACCCAAGACTAGAAGACCTGACTGTTGATCAATAATCTTTCAGAGAAATGATCTTGATCAAGAGGAAGTAATGATAAAAGTGAACTGGCATCTTAAGATAATTAACCATAGAACTGGGAGGACTATGCATGAAGCTGGGTCCCTTGTTAACTCTCTAGTCCTGACTTCCTGTGGTAACTTCCAGAGGAGGGATGCTAATAAATAGAGAGGACATCTTAGAATCTGGGCTTTATGCATGTGGACAGCTGGTTGGAACACCGGCTGGCAAGTGTGCATTCACACACTCTGAGGGTGACCTTGTTTCTTTTTCTTTTCCTGAATAAACCATTCTTTTGGTGGATTTTCTGAAGAGTTATTTTTGTCCAGTCGGCATTAGGATAGTTGCCTATCTCCATATTTCTAACATATACCTATCCAGGTCTCCATGATTTCTCAAAATTAACAGCAGTAATTTTTTTTTTTTTATTACATTGAAGTTACATGGTCACTTAAGACCCTCAGATGTAACTCTCCTGGGCCAGGAGATTTAAATTCTTTTACAGCAACTAGGTGTTTTCTTCTGACATATTATAAACTTCAGTTTTCTCTTAGAGAATTTTATTCTGTTTCTGTTTAAAATCATTACCCTTGATGGGTAAGACAGAAGTGGCGCAGTTCTTTCTCGTTTTATCTGGGCAGAGGGTCTATTCTGTTTCTTTATCTTGTTTTGAAAAACCACAAAAAGAACCAAAAAGTCCTTTATCTCAGCCTAAATGTCTTACCTTTACCTTTCTGATTCTGTGCTTTATAGGTCCATACAACTTTTTTTTGTTTACTTTTTCCTATTGAAGAAGTGGAAAGAAAACCTGGCCTGAGACTTGATTTTGCCATTTGTAAGGAAGTTGCTTTCTCTCCTAACCTGAACATTGGTTTCCCTGGCTGTAAAATTCGGATCATAATAATTGTCTTACTTGTTTCTCAGGCCAACGATGAGACTGAACTTGGGCAATAGGTGTGCAAACGTCTTTTAAATCTTGTGTTAAGAGCACATGGAGTACAAATCCATGTAATGATTTGTAAATGTTTTGCTGAATTGCTCCCTTTTGTTAGTTTCATTGGTTCCTAATTATCATTCAAGAAAGCATCCTCTCTTTCAAACTTTTCCAGTCATTTGCATGTGTCTCATTCCTTAGCTTCCTTCAAGGAATAGTTATTTTTCTTCTGTACTCTTACTGATTACTTATATAGCTAAAACATATAAATCACATTATTTTATTGTGTTGTAATTGTTTCTTTGAATGCCTGCCATCCCTCTCCAAACCCAAACTCCTAGCTTAGGCTTTGAGTTCCTTGAGACAAATTCTGATTCATTTTTGTAACTGTCCCATTGCTTACATAACCAACATTTACTGAGTGAATAAATCAATCAATGAACTAATTAATGAATGATAATAGCAGCTATAAAATGCTTTACACATATCAGAAATTTTTCTTGGTTGTTTCTTTTTCCTATTATTTTTATATACTTTCTTTAAAATTAAATAAGCCACATAGTAGAACTAGATTTGGAGTAACAAATCCTCCCTCTTGCCTAGATCAACTTCTGAGTTTTACTCATTCCTTTTAGTAACCAAGTAGTATTGTATTGTAGGACTACGACACATTTTGTTTATCCATACATCAGTTGATGGACATTTAAGTTGTTTTCATCTTTTGGCTATCATAAATAATGCTGCTATTAAACATTTGCATACAGGTTTTTTAAGGACATGTTTTCAATTCTTTTGGGCATATACCTAGTGTTGGAATTCCTAGGTCATGTGGGAATTCTTTTTTTTCTTAATTAACATTTATTGGGGTGACAATTGTTAGTAAACTTACATAGATTTCAGGTGTACAATTCTGTATTACATCATATATAAATCCCATTGTGTGTTCACCACCCAGAGTCAGCTCTCAGTTCTCCATCACCATATATTTGATCCCTTTTACCCTCATCTACCACCCACTCCCCCCTTACCCTCTGGTAACCACTAAACTATTGTCTGTGTCTAGGAGTTTTTGTTTCTCGTTTGTTTGTCTTGTTCTTTTGTTGTTTTTGGTTTATATACCACATGTCAGTGAAATCATATGGTTCTCTGCTTTTTCTGTCTGACTTACTTTGCTTAGCATTATAATCTCAAGATCCATCCATGTTGTCACAAAGTGTCATATTTCATCTTTTCTTACAGTTGAATAGTATTCCATTGTTTATATATACCACAACTTCTTTATCTATTCATCTATGGAAGGACATTTTGGTTGTTTCCATGTCTTGGCCATCGTGAATAAAGCTGCAATGAACATTGGAGCTCACGTGTCTTTATGGATAAATGTTTTCAGATTTTTTGGGTAGATCCCCAGGAGAGGGATTGCTGGGTCATATGGTAATTCTATTCGTAATTTTCATGTGGTAATTCTATGTTTAACTTTCTGAGGAACTGCTAAACTGTTTTCCATAGCAGATGTACATCTTTACATGTCCATCAGGAGTGTATAATGGTTCCAATTTTTCCACATCCCCTCCAACAGTTTTTATTGTATTTTTAAAAATTATTATAGGTATAGTAGTGGTTGTAAAGTTGTATCTCATTATGGTTTTGATTTGCATTTCTCTAGTGGCTCCTGATGTGGAGAATCTTTTCATATAGTTATTAGATATTTGTGTATCTTTGGTGAAAGATCTTTCCATATTCTCTGCCTGTTTTTCAATTGGTCTATTTTTATTTTTATAATTGACTTTTAAGTGTGCTTAATATATTCTGGATACTCGTCTGTTACTAGATATATGATGTGCAAATGTTTTCCCCTGTTCTGTTGAATGTCATTTCATTTTCAACATAGCATCTTTTCAAGCACAAAATTTTAAATTTTTGAATTAAATTCATTTCATCCATTTTTCCTTTTGTTTCTTGTGTTGTGGTGTTATATCTGAAAATCATTGTCTATTGCAATGTCATGAAAACTTACTCCTCTGTTTTACTGTAAGATTTTTAGCTTTTACATTTAGATCTTTGATTTATTTTGAGTTAATTTTTGTATATGGTGTGTGGTAGGGATCCACTTTCATTCTTTTGAATGTTTCCCATGTTTTGTTAAAAATAAAACAACAAAAAACAAACAAAAATAATTTTTCTTTCTTCCATTGAACTGTCTTTGTGCATTTGTCCAAAACAATTGACAAAAATAAATGTAAGGGCTTATTTTTAGACTCTTGGTTTTATTCTATTTATCTATGTTCCTAGCCTGAATACCACACTGTCTTGATTACTATTGTAGTTTGGTAAGTTTTGAAATTCTAAAGTGTGACTCATTAAAATTTGTTTTTCTTTTTCAAGATTGTTTTGACTATTTGGGCACCCTTGCATCTCCATACTAATTTTAGGATCAGCTTGTAAGTTTCCTCAAAAAAACTACCTGAGATTTTCATGACTCTGTAGATCAATTTGTGGAATACTGACTGCCATCTTAACAATGTTAAAGCTTCCAATCAATAATGATGGGATACATGTTTATTTACTTAGATCTATAATATCTTTCAATGATGTCTTGTAGTTTTCAGTGTATCAGTCTTGCACTACTTTTGTTAAATTTATCCCTAAATATTTTATTTTTGTTGCTATTGTAAGTAGAATTGTTTCTTAATTTATTTTTTTATTGTTCTTTGGTAGCGTATATAAATATAATTAATTTTTAAATTCATATCCTTCTTCTTTGCTCAACCAGTTTCTTCATTCTAATAGAGTTCTCTTTTTAATGGATTCATTAGGAATTTCTAAATATGAGATCATGCCATCCTCAAATAGAGATCATTTTACTTCTTACCTTCTCTTATGAATATCTTTTATTGCTTTTAGTTGCCTAGTTGCTCTGACTAGGACCTCCATTACAATGTTGAATAGAAATGGCAAGAGTAAACATCTTTATATTGTTTTTAATCTTAGGGGAAAAGCATTTAGTCCTTCACCATTAAGCATTATGTTAGCTGTGTGCTTTTTCTAGATGATTTTTATCAGGTTGAAGGACAATCTCTTGCATTCCTATTTTGTTGACTTTTGTTTTATCATGAAAGTATATTGGATTTTGTCAAATTATTTTTCTGTTTAGGTTATCATGTGGCTTTTGTCTTTCATTCTATTATTATGGTGTGTTACATTGATAGATTGTCATGCATTAAACCTATGTTGCATTCTTGAGATTAATCCTACTTGATTATCATTTACAATCCTTTTTACATGTTGCTGGGGTTTATTTGCTAATATTTTGTTGAAAATTTTTGTGTCTATATTCCTAAGGCATGTTGTTCTATAGATTTTATTATAAATTCTTGTGATGTTTTTTCTCTGGTTTTCGTATCAGGGTAGTATTGGTCTCATAGAATGAGGTGGAAATTGGCTCCTCTTCTTCTAATTTCTGGAAGTGTTTGTTAAATGTTGGTGTTAAATATTCCTTAAGTATCTGGTAGAATTCACTAGTGAAATCAGTTGGGCCTGGACTTTTCTTTGTGGGAAGTTTTTTGTTTTTTTTTAATTATCATTATCATTATTATTAAAGTACTTTATCTCTTATATGGTTATTTGATGTTCTATTTCTTCTTTAGTAAGTTTTGGTAACTTGTGTCTTTCTAGGAATTTTGTCCATTTCATTTAGGCTATCTAGTTCATTAGCATACAGTTGGTCACATTATTCTCTTATAATCCTTAAAGTCAATAGTAATGCCTCCTCTTACATTTCTGTTTTTCATAATCCCAGTCTCTTCCATGTTTTTTGGGTTAATCTAGTGAAAGGTTTTTCACTGTTACTGTTCTTTGTACAGAACCAATTTTGGTTTTATTAATTTTCTCTGATGTTTTACTATTCTCTGTTTCTTTTATTTCTTGTCTAATCTTTATTATTTACTTTTTTCTGTTGGCTTTGGGTTTCGTTTTATCTTAGTTTTCAGTTTCTTAAGGTGAAAATTTGTTATTTATTTGAAATTTTCATATTTTATTTACTTATTTATTTATTTATTTTTAAAGATTTTATTGGGGAAGGAGAACAGGACTTTGTTGGGGAACATTGTGTACTTCCAGGACTTTTTCCAAGTCAAGTTGTTGTCCTTTCAGTCTTAGTTGTGGAGGACACAGCTCAGCTCCATTATTAGTTGCAGGGAGCACAACCCACCATTCCTTGTGGGAGTTGAGGAGTTGAATCGGCAACCTTGTGATTGAGAGCCTGTGCTCCAACCAACTGAGCCATCTGGCCACCCGGGAGCTGAGTGGCAGCTCATTGACTTCATTCTAGTTGCGGAGAGCACAGCTCGCTGGCTCATGTGGGAATCGAACCAGCAGCCCTGTTGCCCAGAACTCACGCTCTAACCAACTGAGTCACTTGTCCGCCCGGTATATTCTTTTTAAATACAAGCATTTATAACCATAATTTTTTTCTAAGCACTGCTTAGCTGCATCCCATAAGTATCAGTATGTTGTATTTTTGTTTTCATTCATCTCAAAGCCTTTACTGATTTCCCTGTGATTTGTTCTTTGACCCATTGTCTAGTTAGGATTGTATAGTTTAATTTCCATATATTTGTAAGTTTCCCCAATTTTTCTTCCATTGTAGTTTAAGAGCATACTTTTTTATTATTTCAGTTTTGTTAAATTTATTTAGAATTACTTTATGACCTTACATATGGTTTATTCTAGAGAATGTTACATGTACACATGAGGAGAATGTATATTTTTCTGTTGTTGGATGAATTGTTCTATTGACTTCAAATCTGCTGTCGAGTGCGCTAAGTGAAATTTTCATTTTAGTTACAGTACTTTTCAATTGTAAAATTTCTGTTTGATTCTCCTTTATAATTTCTATCTCTTATTAATATTCTTTATTGGTAAACATTGTTCTCACTCTATTCTTTAATGCTTTGTTCATGATTTCCTTTAGCTCTTTGAGCATACTTAAGATAGTTGTTTTAAAGTCTTAGTCTAGTAATTTCAATGTTTTGGTTCGTCAGAGGCAGATTTTTTTAAACCTGTGTGTGCATCATACTCTCCTGTTTCTTTGCATGTGTCATAACTTTTTGTTAAAAAGTAGGCACTTAAAATATATAATATGGGAACTCTGGAAATGTGATTTATCCGTGGTCTAGGAATATTGTTGTTTCTGTTTGATGTTGATGTTGTTTGATAGTTTAGTTTTCCTAAATTTATTCTGTAAAGTGAGCATTCTTGTCATGTATGACCACTAATGTTTCTCCTTGGTTATCTTAGGGGTCAGCTAATGACTGAACAGAGATTTCCTTAAGCACCTTGAACCAATATTTCTCCCTGCTTTCGCCAAAGAGTTCTATATGTGTTTTGGGGGCATGTTCCCTGCTTGCACAGAATATCAATGTCAAACATATATGAGAGTTTTAGGGCTTACTTATGTCTTTCCTGGGCTTACACAAAGCCCTGAACATGCATATGGTTTTCTAGTTTCATAAGAGTATACTGAAGTTTTATTAAAGTCACAAGTGACATTTAATTGCCAATTTTTTTTGTCATACTTTTGTTACCCCCAACTGATATTGCTACCTCAGGCAGCTGCCATATTAAACAAGTGCTGCTAATTGTTTTTGATAGGAATAGGGCTGTTTGCATAGAGTGAGCTCTGAGTCAGATCAAAGAAAGAAAATCCTTGAGAATGGAGCTTTTCAGGGAGTCTCCAGACAGGTGGAATGATGACAATTAATTTGAAAAATGGGCTTTTAGGAGCTATAAACCCATTTCCCCCTCCAGTGTCTGCTGGGGTGTTGGTTTCCACAGCTTCAGTCATTGTGAGGCTGTCAGTTTTCAAGGTTACTGCAGAGCTGGAGAGAACGAGGATAGAGTAAATTGAAATACCATAAAACTCACTGATCTTAGTAACATTCAGCCACTTTTTTTGAACAAACACTCCTTGGATTGTTGCAAACCTTTGGTTAATTTTTATTGTTCTGAAAAAATTGACAATTTTTTTTTGCCAGTGTTACGGTGCTTTTATGGAAAAGCAGATTTTCAGGAGTTTTTACTTCACCATCTTCAGGAAGGGCAACTTTAGTTCCGAGAATTCAAGTAAAGTAGTCTTAAGTTGTCATGATAGGGTAAAAATACCATAGGCTTTTGATTTAGACTGATTCCTGACTTGGTTACTTGCTTATTTTGTGATCTTAAGAAAGTGACTAAGCATGATGTAATACAGAATTGTGCACCTGAAATCTACGTAATTTTACTAACAATTGTCACCCCAATAAATTAACAAAAAAAAGAACTACTTTAAAGTTAAAAAAAAGAAGAAGAAGAAGAAGAAGAAGAAGAAGAAGAAGAAGAAGAAGAAGAAGAAGAAGAAGAAGAAGAAAGTGACTTATCCTCCCTGCATTTCAATTTTATTAATTCAGTGAGGATGATAATACCTACCGCATAGCATTGTTGTGATAATTAAATAAAATAATTGATACAAACCTTCTGCTACATAAAAAGTAGTCAATGCATGTTAAGTTTGCCACTTACCTTTCTGATTAACTATAAACTCAGTGATTTCAATTTCAGCAAGTTCTGTGTTGGAGTTGACCAATTTATTTGGTACAAAAATATGTAATAATTGTACTAGGATGCTTAGCCAGTGGATACCACCCCATTAGCTGTCACCTTTTAGCTACATAGTCATTTGCAAAGTGCGTTTAGGGCTTAGTTGTTGCACGACAACTCCATTTTCATTTGTGCCTCCCAGCACTGGGTTGGCCTTACTAACAGTGATACTACATTGTTCACTTATTTTCAGCCTCTATTTATCACCATGCCCCGTAGATCTTTTTTAGCCCCACTTACACATGGCCAGTTATTTCCTTTATTTATTATTTATTTATTGTTAGATTTATACAGTGCTTTCTTCCCTAAAAGCTTAAGGCACTGTACAGAGAACTTAAAAACATGGCCCATTGAAAATTACACATCTAAAATAAAATAGAAATGGGGAAAGTAGATAAACAAACAGGAATGGAAAATCTGAGGGATAATGGATGATCAGAAAAAAGGGAAGAAGGATGTATTGTGCAGTTCATTTTTCTTCTTTTGGTATGCCACTCTGAAAATCTAGCCTTGGTGAGATCTTTTTGTTTTGTGTTTTTTGAGGTCTCTAATCCAGTCTCAAGATGCCTGAGGTCATTTACAGTTCAAAAGATATAGGCATGTTTACCTGCACAGATTTGAGTAAAATAAAGCACAACTCAATGTGTATTCTCTTCTATTGCCCAAGTCATACATTTAAATGGCAAATAACATTAGTCTCCAAATCGTTTCTTTCTTGACAGGGGACAAGCTAATGAATTATGAACTGTAGGTAGGAAAACTGTCTTGTATGGATAGGTTTGTTGTATTCCATGTTTAATGATGGCAGACAATGCTAAAAGGAACATGGTACTTCATACTCTGTGGGTCACTAAGAGCTTTACTCTGACCTAAGGTATAGTGAATTATGAATATTACTGGGGATAATTGTAAGGAAGAATGATAATAGTGCCTTTACTTGCTGTCCCTCAAACTCTGGCATCCTACAGTAAATATACACTTTCAGTTTACAAGCATAAGTCAAATGGGTTTGTAGTTTAGAATACAGATATGGTATGATAGAGTGTATTGAGAGGCATGCATGAATTGATATTGGGCTACTGCCTTTCACATTGACTTGCAGAGAAATCATCATTTGAGATCACCCACTAGACATTCTTTGTTTAATATCAGTGTTTGATATACATACACACACACTCTTGCCTCTAGAGCATTAAAGTGTGGCTTATATGATCAGAGTTTATTATTCATTTTTGAAATTTTCACTATCATTAGTTTTATCCTAGAGGGGCTAAATCAACTCAGGTAAGTCACTGTCTCATTTAGCAGACAAATAGGAGAAGCATTTGGAATTAATTTTTCCTTTCTCTTGTTACCATGAATGAGAGCAAGTTGAGTTTTTTCCACAATTCCCAATGGGTTGGGGGATCCAGAGTTTTGATGATTATTTCATTAAATTGCAACTTGAGAGAGATTTTTTTGTGAATTTTACTTAACAGAGATGTGTCACAACAATGTTAAAAAAATACAGACTAATAAAGGAAAAAAATACAGTCCAAATTTATTTTCAAAAACTAAACAGATTTTTCACAAGGCTTCTACTGTGACTAAAGCCCTGGATAAGGATCTTTATCTGGATAGTCTTGGATCCAGGCCTATTTCCATTTTTCTCTCTGTTGGATCCCAATACACCATTATTGCTCTCTGTAGCATCCTGTTCCTTCAGGAAAAATCATTGAGTTCCTTAGAATCTGGTTATAATCCCAAAGGGCATCCTGCTCTGAAACAATCATGGCAGCTATAGTTGCATCTCAAAGGCTTGGCTATTATCCTGAATTTTGGTTTTGATTCTTCAAGGAAGTTAAACAATGTCTTGTATAATACTTTAGTATTATTGTGAAATGCCTAGGATATTTAATATAATCATCTTATCAAACATTGTAGTTAAGCCAAAAAAAATTATTCCTTTTCCTTTCTCCAATGCCATGCAACCAAATAACTTTATTTTGAGAGATACAGGGTCCTAATACAGGGTAAAAATGGATTGCTTTAGTATTTGTGATGAACAACTGTACTAATGAATTCATGCTGTCATATATCTTTAAAATCCACGCTGATATGGCCTCAGTTCTAGTATAAGACAAAATTGGTGAGCTCTTTAAGTTTCATTAGTAAACAATAAGTATATAATAAGCCAATATTACAGACCATTGTAGAAAATATTTTCACCTGACATTTTTTGCTGCTCAAAAGAACTTTTATCCTTTACACTCTCTCTTTATTTCTCCTCATTGGTTTGGAAGGGACTAAAAATACATCTTTTCTCCATCAGCCAAATTAAAAAAAAAGTAATTATATTCCTATCTTTCTATCAACATATTCAAAATTATACTCTTCTCTGGTTCATAGAAAAAGTAAAATAGTGCTCGCTTCGGCAGCACATATACTGAACAAAAGTAAAATAATTGCCATGGAATTTGTTATTTATTTAAAAATATTTTTCTCAGTTATAGTTGACATTCAATATTATTTTATATTAGTTTCAAGTGTACAACATAGTGATGAGACATTGATATAATTTATGCAGTGATCCCCCCAATTGTTCTAGTACTCACTGACACTATACATAGTTATTGCAACATTATTGATTATATTATCGATGCTGTACTTCACATCCCTGTGACTATTTTGTAACTACCAATTTGCATTTCTTAATCCCTTCATGTCATTCATCCAGCTCCCCAAACTCCCTCCTGTTTGGTAACCATCAGTTTGTTCTCTGCATCTATGAGTCTGTTTCTGGTTGTTGTTGTTTTTTTGTTTGTTTGTTTGTTTATTTTGTTTTCTTTTGTTGCTGTTATTCTTTCATTTTGTTCTTTAGATCCCACATATAAGTGAGTGAGATCATATGGTATTTGTCTTTCTCACTCTGACTTATTTCACTTTTCATAATACCCTCTATGTCCATCCAAGTTTTTGCAAATGGTAAAATTTCATTTTTTTGTATGGCACAGTAATATTCCATTGCATATATGTACTACCTATTCTTTATCCAATTATCTATTGATGGGCATGTTGGTTGCTTCCATATCTTGATTCTTATAAATAGTGCTACAGTGAACACAGGGATGCATACATATTTTTGAATTTGTGTTTTGGATTTCTTTGGATAAATACCCAGAAGTAGGATTGCTGGGTCATAAAGTAGTTTTATTTTTAATTATTTGAGGAACCTCCAAACTGTTTTCTATAGTGGCTGCATCAATTTGCAGTCTCACCAAACATGCACAGGGGTTTCCTTTTCTCCATGTCCTTGCCAATACTTGTTTTTTGACTTATTGATGATAAACATTCTGACAGGTGTAAGGTGGTTTCTTATTGTGGTTTTAATTTGCATTTCTATGATGCTTTGTGATGTTGAGCATTTTTTGATATGTCTATTGGCCATGTGTATGTCCTTTTTGGAGAAATGTCTACTCAGGTCCTCTGCCCATTTTTTGATTGGATTGTTTGGGGGTTTGATTTTGTGTTGATTGTGTGAGTTCTTTATAAATTTTGGATATTAACCCCTTATCAGATGCATCATTGGTAAATATCTTCTCCCATTCAGTAGGCTGTCTCTTCATTTTGTTGGTAGTGTCCTCTGCTGTGCAAAAGTTTTTAGTTTGGTGTAGTCCCACTTATGTATTTTTTCTTCTGTTTCTCTTGCCCAAGGAGATGGATCAGTAAAAGGTATCACTAAGAGCAATGTCAGAGAGTTTACTGCCTATATTTTCTTCTACCGTATTTCCCTGAAAATAAGACCTAACCAGAAAATAAGCCCTAGCATGAATTTTTTCAGGATGCTCATACTATAAGCCCTACCCCAAAAATAAGCCCCAATTAAGATCGTCAGCCAGATGGACACATTTAGTACATCCGTTGCAACACACGATGGATGCATTGAATTATAAAATAATATTAATATATAATTAAATACAAATAAATAATATTATTGACATTAATACTTAAAATAAATGTAACATAAGTTATAATTAAGTGTTTGTAAATATCCAAGCAGGCGCCTCTGGATGAGAGGTAAATGCCTATGTAAACAGATGAACTCAAGACTTGTTGCCTAATGACCAATCGGAGTACAGACACAACGTATGAATAACATGTGCATTTGATA
This sequence comes from Rhinolophus sinicus, assembly GCF_057876585.1. Lineage (NCBI taxonomy): Eukaryota > Metazoa > Chordata > Mammalia > Chiroptera > Rhinolophidae > Rhinolophus > Rhinolophus sinicus. The sequence goes on along the minus strand of NC_142518.1, from coordinate 65,966,302 downwards.
ACGAACAGACGTCGTTGTGTCTAATATGAATCTTCATAATTCAGTACGTTGTGTGTGGTAATGGATGTACTTAATGCACTCATGTGAAATAAAGAAACGTTTTCTGAATTTTGGTGCCTGCAATTTTTCGTCGCTTTTGTGTGGACCATCATTCTTAACTGTCATCATTTTTGTTGCCACTCCTGTCTCATAAATCTTCAATTAACACTTGATTTGATGGTAGATTTAAAGGGAATAATATTTTGGCCCCCAGACAAGATGAGTGCAAAAAGAAAGGGCTATTCCGTCAAATACAAGAAAAGAATTGTGGAGGACTCCCAGGGCAAGCATCTTATGGCTTTCTGCAAAGAGAAGAAGTAGGATCTCCGAATGGTCTGAAAGTGGCGAGCAGAGTACAATAACCTCAGTCAACAGGTGGACGAGGGAAATGCTAAGAAGCGCAAGTGTGGATCAGGTTAGCAACCATTATTTCCTGAGCTGGAAGACATCATCTGTGAATGGATTGCTGACAGGAGAGCAAAGTCTTTGGTTGGGCGCAGGGCTGTTATTCAAGCATTTGCCCTTGCAATGGCAAGGCACAGTTAGAAATGTCCCCAAAAGAATGCAAAGCATCACAACACTGGCTGAATGGCTTCCTTCAGCAATGACAACTGTCTCTAAGAAGACTGACAACACTGTTCAAGCTGGAAGATACTGAAGTTATTAAACATGCACTTGCATTCAAGTCCTTTGTTGATGGCATCAACTTTTCTAAATACCAACTCTCAATGTGATTGCTATGGATGAAACTGCAGTGTTTATGGGCCAAGGATCTCAAATGACAATTTATCAGAGGGGTGCCTCATCAATATACTACATTCCCTCCACTTGCTACAAAAGTGCACGTGTTACCTGTATTTTGGCAATTCATCTGGATGGGAAGAAAGCCCCACCTCTAATCATCACTAAGGGCAAGAAAGATAAGGTTGAATATGTTTCAGGCTTTATGTTCTTGAAACCGAAAAAGCCTGGTACACACAAGCAGTTATAAAGAAGTGGGTCAATTTAATGCTTCCACTTGTTTTGCGAGGTGGCCAGAGAGGTCTGCTAGTCTGGGATTCAGCCATCACTCACTGTGCTAAATACATGAAGAACTTCCTTGCAGAGAGAAGAATAGATCAAATAATGATTCCCGTGGGAATGACTGCCTATCTCCAGACTCATGATATTGCAATAAACAAGCCATTCAAGGACCATTTGCACATGGAAATCAATGACTACATTGAAAATAGAATTGAGAGAAATCAGCATGGAAACTTTGTAAAGCCTAGCCTGCAAGAGGTCATGACTTGGATGAAGAATCCATGGGATAAAATCACTGACAGCTGTGTTGTCAATGCACTATGAGCAGGCTAAACTGACAAGAAGAGCTCATTTAAGGAGAGCTCTATTGCTGGACATGAGAGACTGGGGCTGATGGTTCTACAGGAAATGGAGTTGCAAGAAATTCAAGCAAAAATTTGGGGTTTGGAGAGTTATGATGATGTGCCAGAAGATGACATGATTGTATTTTAATAAATGTAGATTTTTTTACATGAATAAATGAATAAATGTAGATTGTTGTACATGAAAAAAATCAGACATCCCTTGAAAATAGCCCTAATGCATCTTTTGGAGCAAAAATTAATATAAGATCCCATTTATTTTTGGGGAAATACGGTAGGTGTTTTATAGTTTCAGGTATTACATTTAAGTCTTTAGTCCATTTTGAGTTTATTATTGTATATGGTATAAGAAAGTGGCCTAGTTTCGTTTTTTGCATGTATCTGTCCAGTTTTTCCAACACCATTTATTCAATAGCCCATCTTTACTCCACTGTATATTCTTCCCTCCTTTGTGATAGATTAAATGACCATATAGGCATGGGTTTATTTCTGGGCTTGCTATTCTGTTCTATTGATCTATGTGCCTGTTTTTATGCCAGTATCATGCTGTTTTGATTACTATAACCTTGTAGTATTTGTTTGTGATACCTCCAATTTTGTTCTTTCTAGAGATTGCTGTGGCTATTCAGGATCTTTTGTGGTTCCATGTAAATTTTAGGATTATTTGTTCTAGTTCTGTGAAAAATGCCACTGGTATTTTCATAGGCATTTCATTGAATCTATAGATTGCTTGGGTAGTATGGACATTTTAACTATGGTGATTCTTCCTAACCATAAGCACAGTATATGCTTCCATTTGTTTATATCTTCTTCAGTTTCTTTCTTCAGTGTCTTACAGTTTTCCAAGTACAGATCTTTTACTGCCTTGGTTAAATTTACTCCTAGGTATTTTTTGATGCAATTATAACTTAGATTGCTTTCTTAATTTCTCTTTCTGACCATTCATTATTAGTGTTTAGAGGTGCAACCAATGTCTGAATACTGATTTTGTGTCCTGCTACTATACTGGATTTATTTATCAGTTATAATAGTTCTTCAGTGGAAGCTTTAGGATTCTCTATATACAGTATCATGTCATCTGCAAATAATGACAGTTTTACTTTTTCCTTACCAATTTGGATGCCTTTTATTTCTTTTTCTTATCTGATTGCTGTGGCTAGAACTTCCAGTACTGTGTTGAATAAAAGTAGTGAAAGTTGGCATACTTGTCTTGTTCTCGATTTTAAGGGGAATGATTTTAGGTTGTCCCCATTGAGTGTGATGTTAGCTGTGGGTTTCTCATGTATGGCCCTTATTATGGTGAGATATGTTCCCTCTATTCCCACTTTATTGAGAGGTGTTTTTTTTTATCATAAACCGATGCTGGATTTTGTCAAATCCCTTTTCTTCATCTATTGATATAATCATGATTTTTGTCTTTCATTTCATTTATGTGGTATATCACATTAATTGGTTTGTGGATATTGAATCACCTTGCATCCCAGGAATAAATCCAACTTGAATATGGTATATAATCTTTGTAATGTATTGCTGAATTTGGTTTGTTAGTATTTTGTTGAGGATGTTGGCATCTATGTTCATCAGTGATATCAACCTATAATTTTGTTTGTTCGTGCTATCTTTGCAGGTTTTGGAATCAGGGTAATAGTGGCCTTGTAAAATGAGCTTGGGAGCTCTCATTCATCTTGAATTATTTTGAATAGTTTGAGAAGGATAGATGTTAATTCTTATTTGAATGTTTGGTAAAATTCACCTGTGAATATTTATAGTTGACATACAATATTATTCTACTTTAGCTTCAGGTGTACAGAACATTGGGCATGCATCTACACAGTCTATGGAGTGACCCCCTTGATAATTCCAGTGCCCATCTGGCACCTTACATAATCTTTACAATATTATTGATTATATTCCCCATACTGTATTTCATATCCCTATGACTATATTGTGTCTACTAATTTGCACTTTCTAAACCCTTCACCTTCTCCCCCATTCCCTCTTCTCTACCATCTAGCAACCAACAGTTTTTTTCTATATTTCTGAGTCTATTTCTGTTTTGCTTGCTCATTTAGTCTGTTCTTTAGTTTCCACATATAAGTGAGATCATATGGTATGTGTCTTTCTCAGTCTCACTTATTTCACTTAGTATAATATTCTCAAGGTCCATCCATGTTGTTGCAAATGGTAAGATTTCATTCTTTTTTATGGCCAAGTAATACTCCACTGAATAAATGTACCACTGTTTCTTTATCCAATTGTCTACTGATGGGCATTTCTGTTGTTTCCATATCTTATCTATTATGAATAGTGCTGCAATAAACATAGGGGTGCATATGTTTTTTTGAATCAGTGTTTTGGATTTCTTTGGATAGATACCCAGAAGTGGAATTGCTGGGTCTAAGGTAGTTTCATTTTCAATTTTTTTGAGGTACTGCCTTACTGTTTTCCATAGTGGCTGCATCAATCTGCAATCCCACCAACAGTGCATGAGGATTCCCTTTTCTCCACATCCTCGCCAACACTTATTATTTGTTTATTTATTGATGATTACCATTCTGACAGGAGTGAGGTGGTATGTCTTGTAGGTTTTTTATTTATTTCTCTAATTTTTAGTGATGTGACCATTTTTTCATATGTCTGTTGGCCATCTGTATGTCCTCTTTAGAGAAATGTCTCCCCACGTCCTCAGCCCATTTTTTAATAGGGTTGTTCATTTTTTTGGTATTGAGTTGTATTAGTTTTTTATAAATTTTGGATATTAATCCCTTATCAGATGTATCATTGGAAAACATCTTCTCCCAGTCGATAGGATGCATTTTTGTTTTATTGATGGTTTCCTTCATTGTGAAAAAAAATTTAGTTTAATGTAGTCCCACGTGTTTATTTTTTCCTTTGCTTTCCTTGCTTGAGGAGATATATCAGTAAAAATATTATTATGGGTAACGTCTGTGAATTTACTTCTGATATTTTCTTCGAGGAGTTTTATGGTTTGGGGTCTTACATTTAAGTCTTTACTCCTTTTTAAATTTATTCTTGTGCAAGGTATAACAACGGTCCATTTTCATTTCTTTTTGGATGTATGTGTCCAGTTTTCTCAGTACCATTTATTGAATAAACTGTCTTTACCCCAGTGTAAATTCTTGCTTCCATTGTCATAGATTTAAAAAAAAAAAAATGTAGGCATGGATTTATTTCTGGGCTCTCCATTCTTTTCCATTGATCTATGTGTCTGTTTTAATACCAATACCATGCTGTTTTGATTACTAGAGACTTGTAGGATGATTTGATGTAAAGTAGAGTGATACCTCCAACTTTGTTCTTATTTCCCAAGACTGCTATGGCTACTGAGATTCTTTTATTTTTCCATATAAATTTTAAAATTATTTGTTGTAGTTCTGTGAAAAATGTCATTGGTAATTTGGTAGGGATTGTGTTGAATTTATATATTACCTTAGGTAGTATGGACATTTTAACTATATTAATTCTTCCTATCCATGAGCATGGTGTATGTTTCCATTTATTTGTGTCTTCTTTGATTTATCTCTTCAATGTCTTATAATTTTCTGGGTACAGATCTTCTGCTTCCTCAGTTAAATTTATTCCTAAGTATTTCATTGTTTTTGAGGCTATTGTAAATAGGATTGTTTTCTCAATTTCTCCTTCTGATAGTTTGTTATTGGTGTATACAAATGCAAGTGATTTCTGAATATTAATTTTGTGTCCTGCTATTTTACTAATTTCATTTATCAGTTCTAATCATTTTTTGGTGGGATCTTTGGGTTTCTCTCTTTATAGATAGTATTATGTCATCTGCATATAATGACAATTTTATTCCTCCTTTCTAATTTGGATACCTTTCGTTTCTTTTTCTTGCCTGATTACTGTGGCTAGAACTTTTAGTACTATGTTGAATAAAGGTGATGAAAGTGGGCAACCTTGTCTTATTCCTGATCTTAAGGGGAATGCTTTCAGCTTTTCCCCTTTGAGTATGATGTTAGCTGTGGGATTATCATGTATGGCCTTTATTATGTTAAGATAGATCCCTTTATTCCCACTTAGCTAAGAGTTTTTATCATAAATAGTTGTTGTTAAATGCCTTTTCTGCATCTATTGATAAAATCACATGATTTTTATTTTTCATTTGGTTAATGTGGTGTATCACATTAATTGATTTGCCGATGTTGAAGCCACCTTGTGTACCAAGAATGAATCCCACTTGATTATGATGTATGATCTTTTTAATATATTGCTGAATACTTTTTACTAATATTTTGTTGAGGATTTTTGCGTCTGTGTTCATTAAGGATATCAACCTATAGTTTTCTTTTTTGGTAATATCTTTGTCTGGTTTTGGAATCAGAGTAGTAGTGGCCTCATAAAATGTGTTTGGGAGACTTCTCTCCTTCTGTATTTTTTATAATAGTTTGAGGAGAATAGGTGATAATTCTTTTTTTGCATATTGGTGAAAGTTCACCTGTGGAGCCATCTTGTCGATGGTGTTTGTTTGTTGGGAGCTTGTTGATTACTGATTCAATTTCGATGTTAATAATAGGTCTGTTCAAATTTTCTGTTTCTTCTTAATTCAGTCTTGGAAGATTGTATGTTTCTAGAAATTTATCTGTTTATTTCAGATTGTCTAACCTGTTGACGTATAGTTGTTCTTAGTATTTTCTTAATTTGTTTTTTGTATTTCTGTGGTGTCTGTTGTCACTTCTCTTTCATTTCTGATTTTATTAATTTGGGTCCTCTCTTTTTCTTGGTGAGTCTGGCTAAAGGTTTGTTGATTTTGTTTATCTTTTCAAAAAACCAGCTCTTGGTTTCATTGATTTTGTTGTTGTTATTTTTGTTTTTGGTCTCTTTTCTTCTCTGATCTTTATTATTTCCTTTCTTGTACTCCCTGTGGGTTTATTTTGCTGTTCTTTTTCCAGTTCCCTTAGGTGTAAAGATAGACTGTTGATTTGAGATTTTTCTTGTTTCTTTTGGTAGGCCTGCTTTGTTATGAATTTCCCTCTTAGGACTGCTTTCACTGCATCCCATACATTTTGGGTCAGTGTGTTTTCTTTTTCATTTGTCTTGGGGTATCTAATGATTTCTTCCTTACTCTCATTGTTGACCCACTCACTACTTAGTAACATGTTATTTAGCCTCCTTGTATTTGTGTGTTTTCCAGATCTCTTATTACAATTGATTTCCAGTTTCATAGCACTGTGATCAGAGAAGATGCTTTATATGATTTCAATCTTTTTAAATTTATTGAGACTTGTTTTGTGGCCTAGCGTGTGGTCTATCTTGGAGAATGTTCCATGTACACTTGAGAAGAATGTATATTCTGCTGCTTTGGAGTGAAATGCTCTAAAAATATTGATTAAATCCAACTGATCTAATGTATCATTTAAGGCCACTATTTTTGTGTTTATTTTCTGTCTGGAGGATCTGTCCATTGGTGTCAATGGAGTGTTGAAATCCCCTACTATGATAGAGTTACTATTGATCTCTGTCTTTATGTTGGCCAAAATCTGTTTCATACATTTAGGAGCTCCTATGTTGAGTGCATAGATGTTTACTAGGGTTATGTCCTCTGGTTGGATCAATCCCTTTATTATTATGTAGTGCCCTTCTTTGTCTTTTATTACAGTCTTCATTTTAAAGTCTATTTTGTCTGATATAAGTATTGGTACCCCAGCTTTTATCTTATTTCCATTTGGGTGAAATGTCTTATTCCATCCCTTTACTTTCAGTCTCTGTGTGTCTTTCGATCTGAGGTGAGTCCATTATAAACAGCATATGCATGGGTCTTGTTTGCTTATCCACTCAGCCACCCTATGTCTTTTGATTAGAGCATTTAGTCCATTCAAATTGAAAGTGATTATTTATTGCCATTTTGTTATTCATATTTCTAATCTTCCTTTGTTAGTTTGTTTTCACCTTTCTTCTGCTTAGAGAAGCCCTTTTAACGTTTTCTGCAATGCTGGCTTCGTGGTAATGAATTCCTTTAGCTTATTCTTTTTTTGGGAAGCTCTTTATCTGTGCTTCAATTTTAAATGATAGTTTTGCTGGGTAGAGCAATCTTGGTTGTAGGACTTTATTTTTCATCACTTTGAATATTTCCTGTCACTCCCTTCTGGCCTGCAAAGTTTCTGTAGAATAGTCAGCTGATAGTCTTATGGGAGTTCCCTTGTATGTAATCTGTTGTCTTTCTCTTGCTGCTTTTAGGATTCTCACTTTGTCTTTAACCTTTGCCATTTTAACTATGATGTGTCTTGGTGTGGGCCAGTTTGGATTCATCTTTTTTTTTTTAATTAAAGATTATTGGGGTGACAATTATTAGTAAAGTTATCTATGTTTCAAGTGTACAATTCTGTAATACATCTTCTGTATATCATGTTGTGTGTTTTTCTTGTATGGGATTCTCTGTGCTTCCTGGGTTTGTATATAATTTTCCATCACCAGGTTAGGAAAGTTTTCTGTCATTATTTCTTCAAATAGTTTCTCGATCCCTTGTTCCCCTCTCTTCTCCTTCTGGTATTCCTATGATGTGAATGTTCTTGCACTTGATGTTATCCCATAGGTCTCTTAAACTATTTTCATTGCTTTTCTTTTTTTTTCTTTTTGTTGTTCCAATTGAATGATTTCTACTATCTTGTCTTGTAAATCACTGATTCAGTCCTCTGCTTCATCTAATCTGCTGGTGATTCCTTCAAGTGTGTTCTTCATTTCACTTATTGTATTCTTTATTTCTGATTGGTTATTTTTTTATGATTTCTGTATCCTTCTTTGTGTTTGCTATCTCTTTGTTGAGAATCTCACTAAGTTCCTCAAACATTCTTATAATTAGTGTTCTAAACTCTGTCTCTGAAAGGTAATTGCCTCTCATTCATTTAGTTCCATTTCTGTAGGATTCTTCTGTTCTTTTATTTGGGACATGTTTCTGTTTCCTAATTCTGGCTGTTGCTCTGTGTTTGCTTGTATGTAGTAGCAGGTAGATCTCCTATGTCTCTCAGTCTTTGCTGTGTGGCATTATGTAGTGTGTGTCCTTTATATTCCAACTGCACAGTCTCCCTATTCTCCTGTGCGTGTGTTCTAGAGGTGTCCCTTGTGTTGTGTGCATTTTCCTGTTGAAGGTGAGATTAAATTGTGTTTGTCTTGTCAGTGGGTGTGATTGACTCCCAGGCTGACAAGCTGTGATAACTGGCTATGCCCACAGTGTATGAGCTTCTGTGTGAAGGTTGACCCCCTCAGAGGAGGCTTGGTCCCTGTGGGCTCTTCTGCCTATAGAGAATTTCCTTTGGTGTTCCACTTGTAGGATGAATCAGGTAGCGCTCTGGTTTGGTCTGAGGCTCACCTCTGTGTGTATTGTCTTGGTGTACCTTTTTTTTTTTAAACATTTTATTGGGGAAGGGGAACAGGAGTTTATTGGGGAACAGTGTGTACCTCCAGGCCTTTTTTCCAAGTCAAGTTGTTCTCCTTTCAATCTTAGTTGTGGAGGGTGCTGTTCAGCTTCAAGTTGTTGTCCTTTCAGTCTTAGTTGTGAAGGGCGCAGCTCAACTCCAGGTCCAGTTGCCGTTTTCTAGTTGCAGGGGGCACAGCCCACCATCCCTTGCGGGAGTTGAACCGGCAACCTTGTGGTTGAGAGGACACACTCCAACCAACTGAGCCATCCGGGAGCTCAGCAGCAGCTCAGCTCAAAGTGCCATGTTCAATCTTAGTTGCAGGGGGTGGAGCCCACCATCCCTTGCGGGACTCGAGGAGTTGAACCGACAACCTTGTGGTTGAGAGCCCACTGACTCCTGTGGGAATCGAACCGGCAGCCTTTGGAGTTAGGAGCATGGAGCTCTAACCGCCTGAGCCACCAGGCTGGCCCTGTTTTGGTGTACCTTAAATGGGGCTCCTGATCATGGTAGTTTCAGTCCTGTCTGTTAATGGCCCATGGCTACCTGGTAGGAGCCTCAAAGCTACATGTGGTTGGCTGCTGCCTGTGCTGGGCCTAGAGACATGTAAGGGTGACCTGTCTGTGAACTGAGGCTGGCTGCCACCAATATTGGTCCTGAGGCAGTTTAACAAAAGGCCCAGGGTCCCTAGGCCTGTTGCTACCTGTTAGTTGTCTGTAAGGCCCAACTGTTGAAAGAGGATCCTTAGGAGTGTGCGTCTGGCAGGTTGACACCATTTTGAGGGTGCCCTCAGTGATGCAGCACTAGCTGGGCAGGATGGAGTTCAGGACAATCACGAAATGAGACCATTGGTTTTTACAATGTTAATGCAGATTCAGAACTTATGCCAGTACCTGGCCTGTGACCCCTTGTACAAAGCCCCAAGGGCACTGCAGCCAGCCTCCACCTCAGGCTCACAAATTCCAGAGAGCAGCTCCTGAGTAGCTCTGGTGCAGGTTTTGAGTCACTATTCACCAACAAAATCTCTCCAAGTTGCTGCGGACCATCCACTGCTGTAAAAAACGTCCGTGGTTTGTGGGGGTGAGGCTGGTCACCCAGGCGCCCAGAGTGTCCCTGACAATGCAGCTGTAGGTGGCTGGAGTGGTATTACAGGGAGCCAAAAGGTGTGGTCAGTGGTTTCTACAAATTCAGTGTAGTCTTGGCTCCTGAACCAGTGCTGGGCCTGTGACCACCTCACAAAACAAAACAAAACAAAGCAAAACAAAACAAAACAACAAAAAACAAATACAGTCACACAAAAAATACAACAGACAAGACAAACAAAAATACCAAAAAAAAGTAACCAACAGAACAAAACAAAACAAAACAAAAGTAACCAAAAGCAGTAACAAAACAAACAAGAGAAACAACAACAGAAAAGAAAACAGAAAAAAGAAAAGAGACCGAAAAAGAAAAAGGAAAAGAAGAAAGAAAAAGAAAAAAAGGGAAAGAAAAAGAAAAAAAAAGCTCTCCACTTACTCTAGTCTGCAGATAGCCTGTGGGGCAATGCCAGCCACCCAGCAGTAAAGAGTGTCCAGGCTACTAAACAGCAGCTGTTTGGAGTGCAGGGATCCAGCCCACCACAAGGCAGTGCCTGTATGTCAGTTCCACCAGACCAATGAGGTCCCAGATATGGCCCGCCAGTGGATGGCCCAACCTGGAAATAATGGCACATCCCTGTGAGCCACACGTGCACTGGCCACTACCTTAGGCTTGCAGGCTCTGGGATACTGCTCACTACCAAAATATCCCCAGGATGCTATGGGCTGTCTACGCTGGGCTGTCTGCTGTTGCAGAAACCTCCATGGCCTGTGGAGGTGGGGCTGGCCACCAGGCACCCAGGGTGCCCCTGGAAACACAGCTCTAGGTGGGTGGGGCAGGCCCCCAGGGCACCCTGGGGTTTGGTCGGTGGCCCCCACAAAGTCAGAGCAGCCTCTGTCCCTGCACCAGCAACCAGCCTGCAAAAATGCACCAAGAATGCCTTGGCCAGCCATGGGTCCCAAGGAGCAACACAGCTCCTGGACCAATGCCCTCCAGCAAATGCTCTCCCCTCCTGCTACACAGTCTCTCTGCCTGTCTCAGTCTGCAGACTATGGGATGGGGCCAGTGGCCCTGCAATCAGGTATTTCCCAGGCAGCACCACAAAAGCAGTGTGGAGGGCAGGGACCCAGGGCATCACCAAGGCACCATGCGTGCATGCACGGATTCCACCAGACCAGATTCCACCAGATGAAAGCAATCCCAAATCTGGCCCTTTGGGGGAGGGATTAACACTGAAAAATTAGAGCCTTCCTGTAATCCACACATGTGCAGGCTCCGCCCAGGGGGAACAACGGCCCCAGTCCCTCCAACTCTTGTGCCAAAGGCACTCAGTTTAGTCCTTCGCCGCAGGCTCCTGGGACCCCAGAGCTGCTACTAGATCCACCAGAGACCAGGTGAATGCTTGCCAGTGAGCAAGTCCATGTGCTGGCTCCACAGGAGGGTGTCTGGGCCTCTAGTTGCCCTCCACCCCACCAGGATGGGCAGAGAGAGTCCTCACTGATTTCTACTATCAGCTGTCATGGGACTCCCTTTCCCGGCACAGGACCCCTGGGCTGGGGAGCCCAGTGTAACGCTGGGGGACCCCTCCCTCTTCAGTGGGACCTCTGCCACTGAGCCCTTTCTTTGGGCCTGGAGTCAGCCTGCCTCGCATCTCCACCCCTTCTACCACTCTTGATGTGGTCTCTCCTTTAAAACTTTAATTTTAGTGGTTCTGTTTATCTAGTGCTCAGATGAATCCTGAGGTTGACTGTTGTATAATTTATTTTTAATTTTGGTGTGATCCTGGGAGGCAGTTGGTGCAGCACCCACCTATTCTGCCATCTTAGCTCCCCCATTTCATTCATTTTTCTGTAGTGCATTCTTTATTTCAGTTGTTGTATTCTTCACTTTTGACTGGTTCTTTTTGTTTGTTTATTTCTTTGTCCTTTTTAATACTTGCTACCCCTTGTTGAAGTTTTAATTTAAGTTCCTCGAGCATCCTTATAACCATTGTTTTGAACTATTTATCTGGTAGGTTGTTTGACTTCATTTCACTCAGTTGCTTTTCTGGAGTTTTTTCCTATTCTTTAATTTGGAACGTATTTCTTTCTTTATTTTTTCATTTTAACTACTTCTCTCCTCTCTGTTTCTATATTTTAGATAGATCTGCTACATCTTGCCAACTTGGCCTGATGGACTTATATCATAGGAGTCCCGTGGGGCCCAGTGGCACAGTCTCCCTAGTCTCCAGCATTGGGTGCTCCAGGAGTGTCCCACATATGTGTTGTGTGTGCACTCCTGTTACAATTGTGCCTTCATTGTTATTGGCATGTCAGTGGGTAGTATGGACCTTCAAGCTGACTGGCTGTGCGGTTTAGCCATGTCCACAGCTTATGACCTGCTGTATGAGGTGCTTACCCCATGGAGGAGGATTTGCCCCAGTGGGCTCTGGTGCCTGCTGATATCTCCCCATGTGTGTGCTTCTTGTGGGCTCATTAGGTGGTGCTCCACTGTGGTCTGAAGCCAACATCTGGTTATGTTGGTTCTAGAGCCTCTTGGGAGGGGATCTGGTGCAGACCCAGGTCAGCCCCTACCTGTGACAGGTTGAGTACTACCTGGTAAGAGCTACAAAGCCATACATAGTTGGTCTCTGCCTGTGCTGGACCTGGAGGTGCGTGGGAGAGGCCACACTTCCAACTAAGGCTGGCTGCCACCAGTACCAGGCCTGGCTTAGCTCCAAAAAAAGCTCTGGGAACTGTGAGGTCTGTTGTCACCTTTTGGCTCTGGTGTGGCTCAGCCACTGATAGAGCCTCCACTATTATGTGAGTTGGTTGAGGTGAGGTGTCACCCATGATGGGATGAGTGGTTTTCATTAAGTTAATGTTTATTCTGATTTGATGCCAGTGCTGAGCCTGGAGCGATTCAGCAAAAGGTTCAGAGTACACTAAGAACAGCTGCTGCCCACCTGGGGCCTGCAGACTATTGCCATGAATGTACCTCCTGAATTGTGTATGTTGGGTAGGGTCAGGTATCAGGGAATCACCAGGTGGAGCAAGTAGAGCTCACCATGACAATGCAGATTCACATTTGGCCATGTGAGGAAGGGATCAACACAGGAAAGATGGTGCCCATCTTCTGGCTGCTCAGGAGAAGGATTCTACACTAGGAAAATGGTGACTGTCCCACTCATCCTTGCCCTGAAGCCACACAACTCAGTCTCTCTCTGTATGTCTCTGATGCCTCTTGAGTTGCTGTCCCTCTGCCAGAGCCCAGAGTGGGTGACTGAGAGTGAGACTGTGTGTGAACTCTTTAAGAAGACAAGTGGGTTACCCACAGCCCTCTGTGTCACCCAGATACTCTGAATCTCCACTGTCTTTCACAGCCAGATGTTGTGGGGGCTCCTCCTCTCAGCACTGGTACTCCAGTCTGGAGAGTCCATTGTGGCACTGGGGTTCCTCTCTCCTCTGGGGGGATGTCTGTGGCCGAGTTGTCTTTCCCAATTTTCAACTGCCACATGCAGGTGTGCGGCCTACCTGTTCCACATCTCCACTCCTCCTACCAGTCTCGATGTGACATTTTCTTTTTAGGACTGTTCAGCTGGACTTCAGATGGTTCTCCAGGTTTATTATTCTGTAGTTTAGTTGCAATTTTAATGTTGTCACAGGAGGAGACAAGCATAGCATTTATCTACTCCTCCATCTTGGATCCCCTTGCCATGGAGTTTAAAATGACATGTCTCCCAATTCCTACTAAAATGCTAATAAGAAAACAAACTAATAGGAGCTCAAGAAAACTTAGAAAACTAAGACTGAAAAATGACTGCTGGAACTAAAATGACATTCTAGTAACTTTAAGGACAATGAAGCTGGTTGGCAACCTGAACATTCCTGAACAAGCAGTCTTTGGAAGTCTTAGGAAAGCAGGGAGATATTTTTCTCCACTTTTATTATCTGACACAGTCATCCAGGTATTGTACCAACCAGAGAATTAGACAGTTGCCCTGCTGTCTTTAAAAAGTAAGTGAACTGATTTGTAAAATTTATACCTGCTTACTATAATAATCAAATAATGTCGTACAAATAAGAAAGTCCAAATAACCCCAAATATCAACTCTAAATGTAAAACTAGCAATCCGTGAACAACTTTCCAGACATTTTCTATGCCAACATATGTATAGACATTAATACAAATTTTTATTTAAGTGATATGCATGTTGTGCTATTACATACTGCTGTAACTTCTTTTTATCACTTAGTACTATGTTACAGAGTAGATGTAATTCTGTGGAAATAAATAAAATTACTTTAATTATTAAATAGAGTTGGATAAGCCATATTTGAGCAATTGATTCCTCTTCCCCTCTTGTCCTCCTCCTATGCCCAAGTTTTTTCCCTTTTTTCTCTCTTTCCCTCCTTTTTTCCTTCCTCTCTCCCACTCTGCCTCTTTCTGTCTTTCCTCCTCCTCCTCCTTTTCTTCTCCCATCTCCTCCTCCTCTTCTCTCTCCTTTTCCTCCTCTTCCTCCTTCGTTTCCTCCTTCTCCTCTTTCCCCCTCCTCCTCTTTCTTCTTCTTCTTCTTCTTCTTCTTCTTCTTCTTCTTCTTCTTCTTCTTCTTCTTCTCCTCCTCCTCCTCCTCCTCCTCCTCCTCCTCCTCCTCCTCCTTCTTCTCTCCTCTCCTCTCCTCTCCTCTCCTCTCCTCTCCTCTCCTCTCCTCTCCTCTCCTCTCCTCTCCTCTCTCTCTCTCTCTCTCTCTCTCTCTCTCTCTCTCTCTCTCTCTCTCTCTCTCTCTCTCTCTCTCTCCAATAAGATGTATCTCTCTGGGCTAAGCCACTCTTGCTATGGTCAATATTGTTTTAATCCTTCACCTACACTAAATGAGGGACACTGGATTAAACTGAATTCTGGTATTAAGTAATGTGGACCCCCATAGAAGAAGGATAATTCAATTTATTCATCAGTAAAACTATAAGAGCTTTAGTTCAACAAACATTAGAGACTACTTTTAGCTGTTAAAAGCACATTAGAGCTTCTAAATAGGGAAGACAATTCAGTTAATATTGTGGTGTTTATATTGGCTTGCAAATAAATTTTAGTTAAATATTCTAATATATTCCTATTGGATTAGTAAGAAATAAAGTAAAACATGAATATGAATGGTCCTAAGCCTAAAAATTTCACTTTAATTTCTGAGTATAGTGGAAATAATTTTTTGTCCTTAGTTGGTTTTAGCTTAATGAATTAAACTGAGAGAAGGGTTATAAACACATGCAGATACCAAGTAGGTAATGCACATGAGTATGAGGACTGACAATTAAGTTCGCAAACTTGCCACTAATCACTTACATTGGCAGCACTGTACAAACAGCTACGTAAGTTTTCATAAACTTGGTATATCAGTGTCTCACAGCTGTGTATGTGTCGATGTGTAGTGGTGTCTCACTGAGCAGCGTTCATTACTCTTGCATATTTTTGTGTGCTGTCGTGAGAATGTCTGAGCTTAAATTAGAACAACAAATAAACATTAGATTTCTTGTTAAACTTGGCAAGAGTGGAAGTGAAATCAGGGACATGTTAATTCAAGTTTATGGGGATAAGGCCATGAAGAAAATGTTAGTGTACAAATGGATTAAATGTTTTTCTGAGGGGAGAGAATGTATCACTGATGAAGAGAGCTCAGGGGAGCCAGTAACAAGAAGGACTGATGAAAACATTGCAAAAATTCATTGACTTGTGTGTCAAAATTGGTGGCTGACGGTAAGAAGCATGACAGACCAAGTAAACATCAATAGAGTAATAGGAAAATCTTAACTGAAAATCTTAGCATGAAAAAGGTGTGTGCAAAAATGGTCCCGAAGGAGCTCACCAATTAACAAAAGCAAAGGAGAGTCAAAGTTTGCCAAGACCTTTTGGAGAGGCAAGATGATGTTTTGGGCCATGTTTTACCACTGGTGATGAAACATGGTGTACCAATATGACCTTGAAGCAAAGCATCAAAGTGCCCAATGGAAATCAGCCAATTCTCCACAACCAAAAAAGTTCTGTCAGTCCAAATCAAGACTCAAAACGATGTTGTTAACATTTTTTTATATAAGAGGGATTATTCACTATGAATTTGTACCAACTAGACAAACAGTTAACCAAGTTTATTCTTTGGAAGTACTGAAAAGGCTACATGAAAAAGTTAGACAAAAATGACCTGAATTTTTTCCCAAAAATTCATGACTCTTGCATCATGACAATTCACCAGCTCACCTGGCACTGTGAGGGAGGTTTTAGCCAGTAAACAAATAATTTTATTGGAACACCCTCCCTACTCACCTGATCTGGCCCCCAATGACTTCTTTCTTTACCTGAAGATACAGGAAATATTGGAAGGAAGACATTTTGATGGCATTCAGGACATCAAGGGTAATACGATAACAGCTCTGATGGCCACTGCAGAAAAAGAGTTCCAAAATTGCTTTGAAGGGTGGACTAGGCACTGGCGTCAGTGCATAGCTTCCCAAGGGGAGTACTTCGAAGGTGACCATAGTGATATTCAACAATGAGGTATGTAGCACTTTTTCTGGGATGAGTTAGCAAACTCAATTGTCGTACTTTGTACAGTAGACCTTGTCTTGAGTAGGTTCATAATAGAGAGTACTAGATACTGCAGCAAGTCCCCAAACATATGTCTATCTAAAGAGAGTCACTGTTTCTCAGCTCCAGTGATCGCTAAGTGAGTATTTGCATCCATTGTTGCCAGATTTTCTGATATTCAAGAACCTGGAAATCCAGATTCTTCTGTTTACTCTTTTGAGTTGTAAATGTTGGCAAACAAAATGTAACAACAAAACATATGTGTTGAGGGGCAGTGTCCATGTGATTTTTGCTACCTATATGCTTTATATGTGTGACTTCTGATGTAGGCATTCCATTCACAGTGAGTGATCTGTTATTTTTATATAACTTTTTTCTTTACCCTTGTAAAATTATTTTTATTTTGCAAGGATCATAGATTGAGTGTCCTAGGTGTTGTGGGGGAATACAGAGGAAGAAGAGACAGAAGGAAAGTAAAAACTATGGATAATACATACTGTTAATGTTATCTCATTCATCTGCAACCAATTATGAGAGTTAGATAATATTAATTCCATTTTACAGATTCAGAAAACTGAAGCTTGGAGGCTTTAAGTAATTTACCAATTTAAGTATTTAATATGTGTTAGAGATGTAAATAATTGGGTAAATGTGTGATTATAAGGAGCTTGTAATCCATTTAGAAGAATAACACGTTCATGAAAGAATAAATAAAAATACCAAGTGGCATATGCTAAGCACAAAATAGGCTGAATAAGTGTGACCTCATACATGGACTTCAAAGGGATTATCTAATACACATGGAATGAGTGTGTGTGTTTGGAGTGAGGATTTGTAGTGAAGAAGACATTCCATTCCTGACAGGGAAATCAGTATGTATAAAAGGGCAGAGGTGAAATGTGTATGATCTATTTGGGGAAAAAAATAATATGAAAAGACTAGATGGCATAGCACTCATAATTAGAATCAGGCAGATAGATGTTGGTTAAAATCCTGGATTAGCCATGTAGGTACTGTTTGACCTTCACCTATCTGATTTTCAATGTCTTCTTCATAAGCTTCATAAGTATTCCCTTCATAAGTTTGGTGTGAGGATTACATGAAGTATGCTCACATAATATTTGGTACACATAGGCACTAATTAAAGGAAAATTCCTTTCTTGTTTTAGCTGGAGTCGAGGCAGGTATAGGAGAATAGAGAGAGGTAAAGTTGTGGTGGCCCTAACTCAGTTTAATAATTGTTTCCTTTAGATACATGGTGAGCCATTGAAAGTTTACAAAGAGGGTAATAACATGTACATGGTGCAATTTTAAGTCAATTAAACTTTTAATAATCTAGAATGTGGTCTGGAGAGGAGAGCAACTAGAGACAGTATGACTGTAACTGTAGTCTAGGGAGGAAGAGAAAGGGGTCTTTTCTACAGTGGTGGTTGAATTGGAAAGGAAGCCATAGGCAAGGAGATATCACAATGAAAGAATTGCTGCAAGTTGGAGAATGATTATAGAAAGAAGAAAAGGAAAAATAAAGGAAGGCTTTAGAAGTTTCAAGACTGAGTTACTGGGGAAAATAAAAGCATAAGGGGAAATGATTTTGGGGAAAATACAATTAAATTATTTTGATGCATATTAACTAAGCAGTGATATTAAAATAGAGAAGCAAGAATATTTGTAATATAACTAAAGACTTGGCTTGGCCAAGGAGATATTTGAACTGTCAGTGTACAAAGAGACTGTGCTGATCTGAGGCATTTGTTCACACCTGTATGTGTGTATGTACAAAAGGTGCCAAACATGTATACACACTTTAAGAAAGAAAAAGACGGTATTAAAATTGTAATACTCAATGTATACTGATAACAAAATGTGAATACAAGTCACGTTTGACTTCCGCAATTGTAAGAGGTGTTCAAAGTGGTTACCATCAGCAAAATTTTAATACAGTTTTTTCCTTTCTTAAAATGTGTATACATTTTTTTGGTTGGATTGGGTCTTTAGGGCATAGTTATCCAAGTTAACCTTATGGGAATTCTCTAATTCATGGGGAATACATCTACATGCTAGCCTTAACAGAAGAAAATACTGATTTTTTTCCTATCAACCTATTTCTCCATATTAGGAAAAATTTGTATCTGAAGAGGAATTTAGTCATTTCAAATAATAACAAGTTCAATGTATCATCTTGGGTAAAGAAAGCTACAGTGACAGTTTGTCCACCAGAGGTAGAAAAACAATTATGGTGAAAAGGGACACATTTTTGAGAAGTGTTTTACTTGTCCTGACTAGACAATGGCAATATAACTTGCTAGATGAGTTTGAATATTGTACTTTCATGCATTCACTTGGGGAATGCAGTACCTTTCTTAGAATCTAGAAGCCTAAATGCCATTCCTAGGCATTGGGAAGTGTTGAGTTGTTGAGAAGGCGGCCCCTGTGAATTGTTTTAGACAATAAAAGCCTTAGTGTGATGTTTTGGGCTTCAACAATATACTAAATACCCCAATTAAATTCTGTTTGCATGATTTTTCTTCTGTAGGAGACCACAAAATTGGACAAAGCAAGCAGTACATGAAGTGATTTTGCTCAGGGAAGTCAGATGTCAGTGGCACTGTATGTGTGTGTGGTGATGTTTAATGAAAACCTCCCACACCTTCAGCATGTTTAATGGCTTTGCTCTGCATTGGCTTTCAAATCTGTAGCTCTTGTGTTAATTGCACAGAGGTTTTCAAATTATTCTTTTCCAACAATTTGTATCCAATTAAATTTATCTCCTTTTTATTTCAGCTGGTTGGGGGCAGCAGTGGAGTAAACTTTTTTCTGGGAGGGAACACCTAGCATCTCCAGAAGAGAAGCAGGCATTCAGGGCCAGCTGGTTTGAAAAGCAATATTTTTTTTTTCTCTAGATTTATATGCGTGACAGTCAGTTTGGGACCCATATTGTATGAGATTGAAAAGAGACTGATTTTACCCTACCGAATTATGTGTGTCCCCTATTGATTGATCAAAAGGAAATGGAAGGGAGGAAGGTCACTTCCCAGAAGGCCAAGGACCTTAGCAGATTTTCAGGCCTTAAGAAGGGAAAAATTTGTCCCAATTTAGTGATACTGTAGGCGAAATCTGGTGGAAAGACTTTCTTGGGCTTAGGCCCCGAGCCATGGAATAGGGGAGCAAATAACAGAGGCTTTTAAAAGTCTGAGATTCCTGATAGGAATGGTGGCAGCGGGGAGCACTTTTTGAGTTCTCCTCCGGATCTTATCAGAAACGGGACATTTATAACCTATCAAAGGACTCTCTGCTCATCACGCAGAACAGCTAAGAGACTCATGCAAGGATTACCTGCAGGTGGGAAAATTGGGCGAGCAGGGGAAGAGGGAAGGGAGCGGAGTGGAGATGTGGCATCTGTGGCTGTGGAAACGTGGCCTGCAGCTGTGGCAGTGGAAACGGAGCCAGCATCTGCCACGGTGGAAAACCGGCCGACATCCACAGCTGCAGAGATGCAGGGGATCCCAGGATGGAACAGAGAACATAAAAGCCAGGAAGTAGGCTCTGTCCCTGTGTCCCACAGCTGACCTCTCCCGCCGAGGGGGTAACATATCCAGCATTTGAGGCAATAACCTCAGCTGAGACCTCCAGCTGGGCCCTAGGTCAGACAAAGGACACAAACACCATACCTGGGACCCCCCCTTCCAATCCTACCCCAGCCCTTCCAGAGACTTGAACTGGTTCCTGAACTGAGGAGTGCTGTCAGATTTCAGAGGAGTCTTGGTGCTTGGGCTCTGGGAAGACTGGCAGGCGGCTCTGGCCCAGGGAGGAGGCTGGGAGTAGTGTGGTTTTTGCTGGGCTAGGAGAGAGGGGACTCTGCCCCCAGCCACCACCTTTTCTGGACTGCAGGAAGAGTGTGACACGGCTGGCCTAGGAAAGAGAAGACCCCTCCATCCCCAGCCCCCACCCTTTCTGGCCTGCCTAGGGCGGTGCAATTACATCGGCAGAGACACTCCCAGGGATTAGCAGTAAGCGGCAGATGCAGCTCCCAGCTTTCAGCAGCTGAGCAATCTCCCCCCCGCCAAACACACACACACATGGAAGAAGTGCACTAAGACTCAGGAGAACTGGACACAGGGCTGGTGGTGCTACTCTCAGTGTGCATATGTGCAGGCAAGAGCAGAAACTGCACTGGCTTTGTAAAAACTACCGTCCAGAACCCTCAGCCCCACGCATCTAAATCTGCAGTCCCAACGTCACTCTGGGCACCAGGTGACCAGCTCTGCCTGCACAATATGCAGGGGACTCTTTGGTATAGCAGAAGACAACCTGCAGTTTACTTGGTGGGCTTAAGCCAAGACTGGCACTGCTTTTCGTTTTGTTTTGTTTTGTCTTTATATCTTTGCCTTTGTTGAGTGGGGGTTGTTGGTTGTTTTTACATGTGAATGTATTTAATTTTTTCTTTGTTGTTGTTGTTGTTGTTGTGCTTGGTGATTTGCTTTGTTCTGAAATTGCCCTACCAGGGCCCAGCGTAAGAGGCACAAGATTCAACATACCCAGAGACCAACTCCAGACCAAACCAGAGTAATACCGGATTTGGCCTACAAGTTACACACCAGAGGGAATTCTCTATAGGCACAAGAGCCAAACCATAGAGGCCAAACCATTTTTAAGTGGTCAACCCTCACTCAGCAGAACACCCTGCGGTGAGCAGAGCCAAGTCTCACAACTAGTCAGCCTAAGAGTTAACGCCACCTACTCACAAGCGAAAAGCAATTAAAGATCCCCTTTAACAGGACAATATACACAACACAAGAGTCACCTTTGGAGCACACACAAAGGAAAAGAATGAAGTAGTGCAAGTCAAATATAAAGGACACATACTACATAAGATAACCCAGCAAGAACTAAGAACTCTAGGGGCTCTACCTAATACATCAAATCAAACACAGAGAGTCAGCCAGAATGGGGAAACAAAGAAACATGTCCCAAATAAAAGAACAGAAGAAACCTCCAGAAATGGAACCAAATGAAACAGAGGTAACCAACCTATCAGAGACGGAGTTCAGAACACTGATGATCAGAATGTTTAAGGAGCTTAGAGATGACATAAAAAAGGATGTAGAAATCATAATGAACAACCAGTTAGAACTAAAGAGCACAATTACCGAAATAGAACACTCACTTGAAGGAATTAACAGCATGATAGATGAAACAGAGGATCGAATCAGCGACTTAGAAGACAAGTTAGCAGAGATCACCAAAATAGAACAACAGAAAGAAAAAAAGAATTAAAAACAATGAAGGTGGTTTAAGAGACCTCTGGGATAACATCAAGTGTAACAACATGCGCATCATAGGAATACCAGAAGGTGAAGAGAGGAAGCAAAGGATTGAGAGCATATTTGAAGTAATAATGTCCAAAAACTTCCCTAACATGATGAAGGAAACCAACATACAAGCCCAGGAAGTGCAGAGAGTTCCAACCAGGATAAACCCAAACAGGTCCACACCAAGACACATTATAGTTAAAATGGCAAAGTTTAAAGACAAAGAGAGAATCCTAAAAGTAGCAAGAGAAAGACAGAGGGTTACATACAAGGGGACTCCCGTAAGACTATCAAATGACTTTTCTGCAGAAACATTGAAGGCCAGGAGGGAGCAGCAGGAGATACGCAAAGTGATGGAAAACAAAGGTATACAACCTAGATTGCTTTATCCAGCAAGGCTATCATTTAAAGTTGATGGAGAGATAAAGAGCTTCCCAGAAAAGAATAAGCTAAAGGAATTTATTACCACCAAGCCAGCATTGCAAGAAATACTAAAAGGACTTCTGTAAATAGAAGAAAGATGAAAACAATCTAACTACAAATTTAAAAATGGCAATAACTAGGTACCTATCAATAATCACTTTAAATGTGAATGGATTAAATGCTCCAATCAAGAGACATAGGGTGGCTGAGTGGATAAGAAAGCAAGACCCTTGTATATGCTGTATACAAGAGACTCACCTCAGATCAAAGGACACACACAGGCTGAAAGTGAAGGGTTGGAGTAAGATATTTCATGCAAATGGAAATGAGAAAAAAACTGGAGTTGCAATACTTATTTCTGACAAAATAGACTTTAAAATGAAGAAAATATTAAAAGACAAAGATGAGCACTATATAATAATAAAGGGGTTGATCCGAAAAGAGGACATAACCCTAGTAAACATCTATGCACCCAACATAGGAGCACCTAAATATATAAAACAGATATTGACTGACATAAAGACAGAGATCAACAGTAACACTATCACAGTAGGGGACTTCAACACACCTCTGACAACAAGGGACAGGTCTTCCAGACAGAAAATCAATATGGAAACAACAGCCTTAAATGATACATTGGACCACTTGGATTTAATTGATATTTTCAGAGCATTTCACCCCAAAGCTGCAGAATACACATTGTTCTCAAGCGCACATGGAACATTTTCCAAGATAGACCATATGTTAGGCCACAAAACAAGTCTTGATAAATTTAAGAAAATTGAAATCATACCAGTTGTCTTCTCTGACCACAGTGCTATGAAATTAGAAATGAACTACAGGAAAAAAAACTGGAAGACACATAAATTCATGGAGGCTGAATAACATGTTACTAAATAATGAGTGGATCAAGCAGGAGATCAAGGAAGAAATCAAAAGATATCTCGAGACAAACGAAAATGAAAACACGACGACCCAAAATCTATGGGATGCTGCGAAAGCAGTCCTAAGAAGGAAATTCATAGCATTGCACGCCTACCTAAAGAAACAAGAAACATCACTAATCAACAGTTTATCTTCAGACTTAAGGGATCTGGAAGAAGAACAGCAAAATAAGCCCAAAGGGAGTACACAGAAGGAGATAATAAAGATCAGAGTGGAAATAAATGAAATAGAAACGAGAAAAACAATACAAAAGATCAATGAATCCAAGAGTTTTTTCTTAGAAAAGATAAACAAAATTGACAAACCTTTAGCCAGACTCAGTAAAAAAAAGAGAGAGAGGACCCAAATTAATAAAATCAGACATGACAGAGGAGAAGTGACAACAGACACCACAGAAATACCAAAAAAAAAAAAAAAAAAAAAAATTAAGAAATTACTATGAGCAACTATATGCCAACAAATTTGACAATCTGGAAGAAATGGACAATTTTCTAGATGCATACAACCTTCCAAGGCTAACTCAAGAAAAACAGAAAACCTGAACAGACTGATTTCCACCAGGGAAATTGAATCAGTAATCAACAATCTCCCAACAAACAAAAACCCTGGACCTGATGGCTTTACAGGTGAATTTTACAAAACGTTCAAAAAAGAATTATCACCTATTCTCCTCAAGCTCTTCCAAAAAATCCAGAAGGAGGGAAGACTCCCAAACACTTTTTACAAAGCCACTATCACCCGGATCCCAAAATAAGACAAAGACACCACAAAAAATAAGACAGGCTGGTATCTCTAATGAACATTGATGCAAAAATCCTCAACAAAATATTAGCAAACAGAATTCAGCAATACATTAAAAAGATCATACACCATGATCAAGTGGGATTCATCCCTGGTATGCAAGGGTGGTTCAACATCTGCAAATCAATTAATGTGATATACCACATTAATAAAATGAAAAATAAAAATCACTTGATCATATCAAGAGACGCAGAAAAAAGCATTCGATAAAATCCAGCAGACATTTATGATAAAAACCCTTAAGAAAGTGGGAATAGACGGATCATATCTCAACATAATAAAGGCCATATATGATAAACCCACAGCTAACATCATACTCAATGGGGAAAAGCTAAAACCATTCCCCTTAAGATCAGGAACAAGGCAAGGTTGCCCATTTTCTCCACTTTCATTCAACATAGTGCTGGAAGTTCTAGCCACAGCAATCAGAGAAGAAAAAGAAATAAAAGCCATCCAAATCAGTAAGGAGGAAGTAAAATTGTCATTATATGCAGATGATATGATACTATATATAGAGAACTCTAAAGACTTCACCAAGAAACTATTAGAGCTGATAGATGAATTTAGTAAAGTAGCAGGATACAAAATTAATATTCAGAAATCAGTTGCATTTGTATATACCAATAATAGAACATCAGAAGGAGAAATTAAAAAAGCAATCCCATTTACAATTGCTCCAAAGACTATACAATACCTGGGAATAAATTTAACCAAAGAAGTAAAAGATCTGTACTCAGAAAATTATAAGAAGCTGAAGAAAGAAATGAAAGAAGATACAAATAGATGGAAACACATACCATGTTCATGGATAGGAAGAATTAATATAGTTAAAATGTCCATACTGCCTAAGGCAATATACATATTCAATGCAATTCCTATCAAACTATCAACGACGTTTTTCACAGAAATAGAACATATAATCCTAAAATTTATATGGAACCATAAAAAACCCCGGATAGCCTCAGCAATCTTGAGAAATAAGAACAAAGGGGGGTGGGGGGTGGGAGATGAGGGTAAGGGGGATCGAATATATGGTGATGGAAGGAGAACTGACTCTGGGTGATGAACACACAATGGGATTTATAGATGATGTAATACAGAATTGTACACCTGAAATCTATGTAATTTTACTAACAATTGTCACCCCAATAAATTTAATAAAATTAAAAAAAAAAAAAAAAAAAAAAAAGAACAAAGTGGGAGGTATAACAATACCTGACAGCAAATTATACTACAAGGCTACAGTAATCAAAACAGCATGGTACTGGCATAAAAACAGACACATAGATCAATGGAACAGAATAGAGAGTCCAGAAATAAATCCATGCCTATATGGCCATTTAATCTACGACAATGGAAGCTAGAATGTACGGTGGGATAAAGATAGTCTATTCAATAAATGGTGCTGGGAAACATGGACAGACTCATGCAAAAAAATGAAGCTGGACCACCTCCTTACACCATATACAAAAATAAATTCAAAATGGCTTAAAAACTTAAATGTAAGATCTGAAACCATAAAATTCCTAGAAGAAAATATAGGAAGAAACTTCACAGACATTACCCGGAGCAAGATTTTTACTGATATATCCCCTCGCGTGAGAGAAGTAAGAGAAAAAATAAACATGTGGGGTTACACCAAACTAAAAAGTTTTTTTCACAGCAAAGGAAACCATCAATAAAACAAAAAGGGATCCTACTGAACGGGAAAAGATATTTGCCAATGATATATCTGATAAGGGGTTAATATCACAAATTTATAAAAAACTCACTCAACTCAACGCCAAAAAAACAAATAACCCAATTAAAAAATGGGCAGAGGACATGAAGAGACATTTTTCTAAAAAGGACATACAGATGGCAAACAGACATATGAAGAAATGCTCAACCTCACTAACCATCAGAGAAATGCAAATAAAAACCACAATGAGATACCACCTCACCCTAGTCAAGATGGCTATCATCAATAAATCAACAAACAACAAGTGCTGGCGTGGATGTGGAAAAAAGGGAATGCTTGTGCACTGTTGGTGGGAATGCAGATTGTTGCAGCCACTATGGAAAACAGTATGGAGGTATCTCAAAAATCTGAAAATGGAACTACCTTATGATCCAGCAATTCCACTCCTAGGTATCGATCAGGAAAAATCCAAAACTCCAATTCAAAAGTCTTTATGTACTCGTATGTTTATTGCAGCACTATACACAATAGCCAAGAGATGGAAACAACCGAAATGCCCATCGGTAGATGACTGGATTAAGAAACTGTGGTACATTTATACAATGGAGTATTATGCAGCCATACATAAAGAAGAAACAAATCTTACCATTTGCAACAAGATGGATGGACCTAGAGAACATTATGTTAAGTGAAATAAGTCAGACAGAGAAAGACAAATACCATATGATCTCACTTATATGCGGAATCTAAAGAAAAGAATAAGTGAATGAACTAATCAGAAACAGTTTTGGAAACATGGAGGAAAAACCTGAGGGTTGCTAGAGGGGCGGGGGGGTGGGGATAAGGGGGAAGGTGAGGGGTTTAGAAAATAGTCAGTAACCACAAGATGACCACGGAGTTTTGAAAATTAATTTGGGGAATGTAATCAATAATGTAAAGATTCTGCAGTGTATCCGATGGACTTGTGTCTTATTTGGGAGACCACCTTAGGGATGATGTAGATGCCTGATCTCTGCACTGTACACCTGAATCTGAAGCTGAACAATAATGAATGCCAACTACAATTATATATATATATATATATATATATATATATATATATATATGTGTGTGTGTGTGTGTAAATCTATACATATATGTATATATATAAACATATATATATATATATATATATATATATATATATATATATATATGTATATGGTTACAGGAAGCAGAGTACAGCATTAGGAATAGAGACAGTGGAAATGTAATGGCTCTGTGCGATGTCAGAGGGATAGTGAATGGGGGGAGGGGGGTTCACACAGTGTGAGGGATATAAATGATAAATGTCTAAGTATTGCTTTTTCTTGTGCACCTGAAACTAAAAAAACAACAACAAAACAAAAAACAGGAAATGGGGTTGTGGCATTGCTACATATACTCAATCTGCCTCAGCCAGGGAAGTGACTACGTGCCTAGCAAAGGCTGCAAAATACCTTCTGCCTATTTTGATTTACTTAAAGAAATTGCTTTGTGTTGCTAGAGAATAGCTGCCCCCCTCATCCTAGTCACATTTTATCCTTGAATAATGAGGAGAAAATCTCCCTGCAGTAAATGTTCAGTTTATGCTGTTTTTTCTCATATCAAAAAGAAAAAAATGAAGCTTTGTGAAATAATGATGCTATCCTCAGCTGAACATAAGGGTTTGTCTTAATATCTTAATCAATAGTTAGAGTTACGAAGGTCAGCTCATCTCTAAACTAAAGCTGGAATCAGCTGTCCACTATAGAAATGAAATATGGCAAAGAAGGCTGCAGGCTCATCTAGCAACTCCAGGTCTGCCTCTCGAACACATGGGTTTAATAGTTGATTTTCAGTATTTATCTTTGATACCTTGACTAAGGGTCCTCAGAAGTTCTATAGCCTAACTATAGACTCCTCTAAATCCTCATTAATGTTTCTATTTCAATTATTCTGCTCAAACTTTTGAGCAAGAATTTGAAGTATGTCCCTGCAATAACCCAGGTATCAGATTTTAAAAATCACCATGGTGTTTATTAATTTATTCATACAATCAGGCATTCCTTTAATGAATATTTTTTGAGCATCTGTTATGTTCCAGGCACTAGGATAGACACTGGGGACAAAAGTGGACTGACAGTCAATGTTAATAAATGCTCCATGGTCCAAGTTCCATGCAAAGATCAATCTCAATTTTTTCATCATTTTATATTGACCTAACAGTGCTACACTCAGGTGCTTTTCTAATTCTACATATATTTGTTCCTCTTTCTTTTATTTTGAGATGTTTGGGTTTGATTTCAAATGCTTGTTCTGATATTTATCAGCTGTGTGATCTTGGGGACATCACTTAACCTTTTCTATTTTCCTTATCTTCTTTATTTTCCTTATCTGTAAAACATGGATAATAATAGTACCTAACAGGGTTGTTGTGAAGAATAAATGAGGTGATGTATCTGATAAGGGGTTAATATCACAAATTTATAAAAAACTCACTCAACTCAACTCCAAAAAAACAAACAACCCAATTAAAAAATGGGCAGAGGACATGAAGAGACATTTTTCTAAAAAGGACATACAGATGGCAAACAGACATATGAAGAAATGCTCAACCTCACTAACCATCAGAGAAATGCAAATAAAAACCACAATGAGATACCACCTCACCCCAGTCAAGATGGCTATCATCAATAAATCAACAAACAACAAGTGTTGGCGTGGATGTGGAGAAAAGGGAACACTGGTGCACTGTTGGTGGGAATGCAGATTGTTGCAGCCACTATGGAAAACAGTATGGAGGTATCTCAAAAATCTGAAAATGGAACTACCTTATGATCCAGCAATTCCACTCCTAGGTATCTATCTGGAGAAATCCAAAACTTCAATTCAAAAATCTTTATGCACTCCTATGTTTATTGCAGCACTATACACAATAGCCAAGACATGGAAACAACCGAAATGCCCATCGGTAGATGACTGGATTAAGAAACTGTGGTACATTTATACAATGGAGTATTATGCAGCCATAAAGAAGAAAGAAATCTTACCATTTGCAACAACATGGATGGACCTAGAGAACATTATGTTAAGTGAAATAAGTCAGACAGAGAAAGACAAATACCATATGATCTCACTTATATGTGGAATCTAAAGAAAAGAATAAGTGAATGAACTAATCAGAGACAGTTTTGGAAACATGGAGGAAAAACTGAGGGTTGCTAGAGGGGCAGGGGGGGTGGGGATAAGGGGAAGGTGAGAGGTTTAGAAAACAGTCGGTAACCACAAGATGGCCATGGGGTTTTGAAAATTAATTTGGGGAACGTGCAGAGGGATAGTGGATGGGGGGAGGGGGGTTCACACAGTGTGAGGGATATAAATGATAAACGTCTAAGTTTTGCTTTGTCTTGTGCACCTGAAACTAATGAAAAAAAAACAAACTGGAAAAAAAAGAATTAAAAAAAAGAATAAATGAGGGAGCCTCTGACATACAATTGCCACTCAATAAATATTAGATTATATTAGTTATTTTGCTTTGAAAGGCAATCTTTTTACTTCTCCTGTATTGTCTATGGGAAGTGGGGGGACACAGCCAGGAGAGCAGTTTCCAGGCTCTCGTCCTCAAGTGGAAAGGTGCTGGCTCGGGTTGTAGATGGCCATCAGCTGTGACTCATTGGCCATCAGCTGTTACTGGTTTAGCCATTAGCCACTGATATAACTGCCGTGACTAAGCTAGCAAACAGGGATTGCCATTAGCAAGTGTGGTTGGTTGACAGTGAAGCGGAGGGCAGGTTGTGGATCGTGTGGCTCCTGCTTCCTGTGTCTCCAACCCAGCTGCCAGCGAGAATATAGTGGTATGACTCCCCTACCTATGGCTCCGTGGGTGTTCCTTTTTGGCCTCACCATATCCTGCGTTCTTGTGCAGGGAGCAGGAACTGAGACCCCGCATGACACTCTGCATGACAGGAAGTGTGAGCACACAGGCAAATGGTGAATTTTCATCTCCTCTCCCTTTTAGAAAGTCAAGTAATATACAAGAATATTGAGGCCATTTAAAAATTCTGTTTAACTTAAAATAAGTAAACCTATGTCATCTAGCAAACCACTCAGGTTTGATTAGTGGTTCAACGCTTGTGTGTTTATTCTTGGTATATTGAAGCAAATTTCATCATGATTTCTGTTTCAAAATCAGGTGGTTTAACCAATTTATCTAACTTCCATCACTGCACAACTAAATATACCCTTTAAGCCCCTGAGAAGTTCATTGAGTTACATGTTTTGGGTATGCGATAGCTACTAGAACTTTGAAAATAATTTCTTTTCCCTTTCCTTTTCCCCTCAAAATAGGATTTTCCTTAACAAGATACTTTTGTGACCCACGATATCTAGTGATAAAAAAGGAGACTATTATTGGCTCATTCTAAAAGGAAATATAAGACATTTGCCATTATTTCATACAGAAGCAATGACTTTTGGCTGAAGACAACATAAGTATCAAGGTAGCCATCTTCCCACTCCTTGTAAACTGTATCACCTCAAGCCATAGTCAAGTACTGGATATTTGTCTCAAAGGAAGTTGGTGGTTTTATGTGAATGAATATCATTTAAAAAGTAATTTCCCTAAAAATTAACACATCCTCAGAGTTGATGTATGACCTTTCTGTCTTATGGTATTAATGAGCTCCCTAAAGGTAACATCAGTAACAAAAATTATGGATCTTTTTCTTTCTGCAAATTTTATCATAAGTTTTAACAATTATTCATACACAATGTTTGGTGTAATACTCTTTGCTTCAGTCTATATAATTATTCTTACATAGCTGGCTTTAGGTACATGTTAACACCTTCTATTGACTATATTCAGAAACTGGCCTAGTTGAACATAGGCATTTCTTATCTGCAAATGAAGCAAGGGCCTTATCCTAATATGATGAAATATCAGGGGCTGTTTAAAACTTTCAGCACAGTTGGTTCAACTTCAGATAAGCAGACCAAATAAGCCCTTATTAAAGAGAAAATCATCTGCTGTTCTCCACATCCCTAGTTAACTTGGGTAAAGTTCTCAGATCTTAGTTATCTCAGGTACCATTGAATGTGTTTCATTGTGTTCACCATTCCTGATAACCTCAACTTTGCATCATTAGTAGGCCACTTTAACAAATGTCAACATTCAAGTTGTTATTGGGTTAATAATTTTCTATATGTCAGCAGGACTCCGTAAAAATCAGCTGGTTTCCACACAGGGGCTGTGGGTATTGACTGCAGACTTGAATCTCACTTTTGCAATTGACGGCTCTGACATATTTCTTTCCTGCTCCTCACATATTTATCTTCCTTTTTGATGGGAACATTCAAGTTCTACTCTTTTAGCAAATTTCGATTATATAATACAGTGTTATCAACTATCATCACCATGTTTTACATTAGATCCTCAGACCTTATTCATCTTATAGGTAAAAGTTTGCACCCTTGTTCCAAACTCTCCCAATTTCCCTCACTCCCTAGCCCCTGGCAGCCGATATTTGAAAAAGAAATATAATCTCTTTCAGCCTACCTACGTCATAGAGCTATGTTGGTGATTAACATGGAATGTCCACATAAAGGACATAGAATGGTGCCTGGCATATAATGGGTACTTATTAATGGGTAGGAATTATTATTATTATTATTATTATTATTATACCTTCAAACTGGCTTCAGACAAAATACTTATTATTAATTCTATCATGTGAAAGATGAAAGCAGGCATTTTTCATTCCTGGAAAATTGGAAAGGCTGCGGTGCTCAGCATGCAGGATTGATAAAAATCTGTACCAGTGAATATATTATGGAAGGGATACTAGGGCTCCTTAGTAAGACAGACACCCATCTCCTGGGCCCACCAACACAAAACAATGAGGTACACAATTCCAGAGACCACCTTCAAATACTATGAAAAGCATTAGTCTCCAGAAACACTTTGGGGAGCTCAATTCCTTATTGGAATTTATTGTCACTAGTAAACAGCTGGGTACCGTAAACTTGACTGTCCTGTGATAAGCAGAGTTAAAAATTCCAGAAGCAGTGTTGTATAGAATAAATTAGTTTTATAGGACTGTGTGACCATAGGTTGAGCACATCAACTAAATCATGTTTTTTACTCATTATTAATTTCAAGCCCTTGAAGCATTTTCTTTTGTTGGTTGTAAAGTTGTGGCTTAGAAAGAAAAAAATAAATAAAAGAAAAACGAAAGCAAACTTCTACCAAGGCATCAAAATGCTGCAAGCAGTGGCGATGGCTAGCAGTGTCTAGGAATCCACCATGGCACCATACCTATCAGCCCACAAACTGTCATCTTTAAAGGTTATTATTAGAGCTCAGATATGGTTGATTCTTCGCACTGGTGTGTTAAGGTGCTCTTGGGGCTGGAGTATTTGGGAAGAACACACAAATGGGAGTTCCTTTTCATGCTAAGGTGACAAGGCATTTTCAGTAGGGCTTTTAATGAGGCTATGACTGTTGAGAAAAGCAAAAGAAATGTGTGTGTATGTGTGTGAGAGAGAGAGAGAGAGAGAGAGAGAGAGAGATTTTCAATGAGAAAATATCAAAAGATGAGTATCGATCATGTAAGAGAACTCTAAGGGCTAGGACAGTGCTTTATTAACTGCTTTGTTTTCCAATATATTCCTAGAAACAAGCACAGTGCCTAGTACATAGTATATAGTTGACCAATATGGGTCAAGCTGAATTTTATACTTGACTGATATACTCAGTGTTTTCTTTTGTCCAGGCTGTAGGGCAGAGGGATGGAAAGTAGAGCTCTTCCTACTGATATCTTTGGAATAAGCATTTTCTTACTAGTCTTCTGCCCCATGGGAGGGTCAACACTGCAGTGGTTTTCCATGTCATGTCCTCTGCCAGCTTCTTGGAGGTCTTAAAATTCACAACTTTTAAATATCAGGAAAAGAAAAAGAAGCTGAAATCTCAGATATGAGCTCTTACATTCACATTTTATAGATTAAATATTTAGTGTTTTAAATTATACATGCCTTAAAAATCTTATTCCAGAGAGGCTTTTGCAACCATCACACTTACAGAGCTCTAACCTTAGAACAGAATCTGCATATGAATCAAGGTCATCCTGTTGGAGTTTCTCTAAGGAAAGTCAAAATCTAAAATCTCAACCAGGGGAAACAGCAGGGGCTTGGGTAGAGGGTGGGAGCAGGGAATACCAGGGGAATGACATTTAGGGGACTAGTGCAAAATCTATATGCTATTAGGGTTTGATAAATGATTTCTCCTTCTACCCTGTTTTTTTTTTTTTTTTTTTTTTTTTTTTTTTTTTTTTTTTTTTTTTTTTATTGTTGTTCAAATCTGACCATTGGAAATGAAAGAAACATCATTTTTAGAGGCTGCGGAACAAAGCAAACCAAAACTTAGCCTGTGTTTATAGATATATAGTGTCTATTTTAAAGAAATTCATGTCCCACTCCGCAGTTGGTTAGCTTACAGTTTTAGTGTAGTATTCTGTTCAAGGTATCACATTTTATATGGAGTATTGATCAACCAGGATGTTTTCAGATGAGGGGGACTAGGATGAAGATGAGTATGGAAATCAGACATTAGAGGAATTGTTGGGCATAACAAGAATCATTCACTATGTTAAAACTCTTAACAGTTTCTTACTGTATTTAGATAAAGATCAAGATCAACTACTCACTACAGCCTAAGTTGCCTTAAAGGTGAGGAAGGAAGAAAACAGTATAACAAGTTTTATTTCTAGCAAGGAATTCTGTTCTACTATCCTACCTACTTTTACATCTGACATTCCCCACCCCGCTACACCCTACATGCAATCTGCACAACTTACTTAGAATACAATACAACACAATACAATGTACAATATACTACAATACAATACAGACCTACATTTGAGTGATCTATTCCCTGCCTACTTTTCCAGGCTCATTGCTTATCTCTTTCCAGTCACTGTCTCTTATGTTTTAGTCACATTATTTCTGTATTTTGCATGTGCTGAGCTTTTACTTGACTCAGGAACAAGCTTTGTATCCTTGAATGTTAATTGAGATGTCAGCTGTCTGGACCAATATTTGCTCTTGTGAAGGTAATATGTTCTTTATCCCCTCTTCCCACCTCTGGCTGCTTTTTAATGCTTTCTGTTTGTCAATTTATTTTAGCCAATTTTACTGTGTAATGCCTAGGTGTGGTTTTCGTCGTATTTCTAATATGTACTTTGGATTCAACGAGCTTCTTGAATTAGTGGGTCTTTTATCAGCTTTAGAAACATTTCAGCCAAATGTTTCTGTCTATTCTTCCTTTCTTCCCCGTCCTCGTCTATAGTCACATATTGTAGAATGTTATAGAATTTTCTCTGGAAAAATTCAGACTCCATTTTTTTCTTCCCAGAAGATGAGATCACCAAAAGTCTCTGTTGGCATCTTTGACTCTAGCTATTGTCTTCTGCTCAGCTTCTCACTCACTCTTGGCTTTATGAAAAATTGGCAAATGCCATTATGAGGACAGCAGTGCACAGAGATTTGGTCTCATCTTGGCGAATTTTCTCTTTGGGATCTTAACCCTTAGTCACAGCAACTTTGACTTCAAATAATTTTGGTTTTGGTAGTTTATCCTGTGGGTATAGTTTCTCTTGGCAGTTGTGTTGGTTGACAAAATGTTTCTCCTGAAATTGATAGCTAGAAATATAATTATATTGTTTGTTGTAATTAGTTTAAATTTAATTTTTGCTAGCATAATGGATTAGTCTATGTGCATTTTGAGTAGGTAGCCACCTTCATGCCACCAGATTGAAGGATTCCCAAAGTTTTACTCCTTTAATGTATTTTCTCTGCAGCATAGTTGTCATAATATTGTAGAGTGCTTGAAATCTTCCATTTGAGGGCATTCCATTAGGCTAAGGCACTATCTCTTCAGTTTCTGACAATATTATCTGATTGTGTTTTAATTTTACCTATTTTCAAATAACTTTTTCCTCAAGAGGTTCAATAGCAAGGATACCTGTGGTTTCAGGCTTGTTCATTTGTTGGAAGTGGCTGGGTAACCAAAATGGAGAAAGTAACTTAAAATCTATTGAAACCCAGACTCAGAATTCTTAAAACATTATTTCTGCTATACTTATTTGGCCAGAGCAAGTCAAAAGGCTAGCTCAGGTCCAAGTAGTAAAGAAGTAGACTCCATCTGTTGATGGGAAGAGCAACAAAAAAAAATGGTGTCTTTTTTTTTTTTTTTTTTTTTTTTTGCCATTTTGTGGCAACAGTTTAGCCACAAGCCAGTTCTGTAGTTCTGTGATGTCTTTGAGAAAACAACAAAAAAAGTCCTTCAGAAACAGATATTAAGGGAGGATAAGATGTGCAAAAATTTATTAGCAGTAATGCTTGAAGATAAAGAAAAGGGAGCTAGAGATGGCAGGACGAACCTTTCAACCATGTTGCAGACCTAACACCTCTGAAGGGAAGGGGAAAGGAAGGCAGATTAAGTAGGAATAGACTTAGACTACAGCAAAATTCCAAGAGTATGTGGAAACTGAGCAAAAGATCTTGTCTTTTTATTGGTGCAACCTCCCTTAGCCTCCTGCTTGCCCACATTTGTCTTTTTCAATCTTATAAATATTGATCAGAACCCTTGTTGGCTGTTCATCTATATTGCTCCTAGGGACTCCGTGTTCCATTAACCATCTCCATAGTTCCCTGTGGGTAAATCCCCCATGGCTGCCCCTCTATATTACTGGTTGTTACTGTAATTGTGGCCTCCTGACTTCTGGCAGTTAAGCCTTGTCTCTTGTCCTTTGTTACTTCAGGGGCCTGTTATCCCCATGGATATTAATGAGCCCAGCTCCATGAATGCCTTTCCTAACATCATCTTTGGTCTGCAGAGGACAGCCAACATTGAAATTCTTAGTGATGCTGTTGCCCCTTTCACCAGTGCATTACTTGGTGAATGCTGTGTGCTCTGGGCCCTCCAGTGAAATACTATCCTTGGCTAGTCATTCCAGCTTGCCCACCTCCCTGAAACTGTATCTCTTCCTCTATTTCATGCTAGTGTACCTCAGGAATTTCCATTTAATTCAACATAGGTCATTGCTTTCTCCAGGCTTCTAAGAACCACACTGGCAGTTAGTTTGCCCCACTTTCTGGGGTCCTTGCAAGAGAATTAAATCCCATGCCTCCATAAAGTGCCACTAAATCAGTGAATTCTTGCTTATCCAGTATTCCATTCTGGTAGCCTTAATCAAGCACCTTCAATGTCCAATCCTAGAAGAATTTCCCTGACTCCTGCTGGTACAACCTAGCTGATTATTGCAGTTCTTTCAGGGTATAATCTTTTCGTTCCCCTTATCAGGCCCAATATGTTCCCAGACAGGTTATCCTGGAATTCATACCTAGTTAAATACCTCATAGAAGGCAGAGGAAGTAGAAACAACTCCTGGGGGATAGGAGAGTGGGAGAACAGATGCCATAATCTTGCAGAGAGCAGTCTCTATAATATTTTCCAATGAGATGATGTCATAGAAATGGGGGTGTGGATTATGCCATAAAAATGGTGGCGTGAGGTGAGCCTCTTGAAATGTCCCCTGGAATTTCCAAAAAAATGAACAACTGTAATTCCACAAAGGACTCCCTGCGCAGCAGACAGGTAAGACTAAGGGGCACACAACTGAAAACATCTAAAGGTGAGAAAATTGGGTGACTGGGGGAGGAGGGAAGCGGGAAGTGCAGAAATGGGGGCCAAGTGGGCACAGGGTGCAAACCTCCATGATCCTTGCATTCTGGAGGTACCGCAGTCACAGGAGAGGGAAGAACTAGAACTGCTGGTGATCCACTTATGGCCCACCATCCCGCCTGAGAGATTAGCATATAACATGGCTGAACACAATGCTCACGCCAGAGACCTTGGAGAAAAGACTGAGGGAAGAAGGGTGAAAACAGAGGTATAAGCCCTCACTGCCAAGCAGAAGACAGAAGGCTTAGGCACTGAAACTAGCCGCCCCCTCCCCACCCTCCCAGAGCTTGCTCCACCCCCACCCTCCCAGTGCTAGAAGCAGAAATGTGGCAGAGTCAGATCAAAGAACAGAATATTTGCAGTTATGAGAACTGTGGTCTATAGCCATGGACACACAGGCCAACTAGTTCCGGTGAATAGGATGGAGACTTGGTTGCAGGATTGGCTGTGGTGGTGGTCACCGCCATTGCTCTGGGTCACCTCTCATAACCCACCTCACCCATCTCCACAACTATCTGGGCAGATCCCTGGAGGAGTAAAGAGAGCTGCTGAAACAAACAGTCTCTTAATCTGGTGCAGGAAGAGCATTGGAACTTCAGAAGGTCTCCACATCACCCCACGGAGGCAGTGCCCTGAGAAATGGGGGAACTGTTCAGAGAGGAGAAGCTCGCCTTCCAGGGAATCCCCCATTTTGTGAGAAGCTGGAACAGTGCAAAGATAATATAACACTACAGCATGAGAGGGAATAAAAGGCTGCAGTTGGAGAGAAAATGAAACACTCTGTCAACACCTACTGAAAAGCAAAAGAAAGACCTCTTCTTATCAACCTGTTGCATAAGTCACTCCTGTAGATGCCTAGGAAGAGAAATAATAATTCATTAATTGCCATGTATAACGAACGTAACAAGACAGCTCAAAAAGAAAATGAAAAGTCTCCAGAAAATGAACTTAAAGACATGGAAATATGTGACTTAATTTACAGAGAATACAAGATTGTAATTCTTAAAACACTCAAGGCAAGAGAACACAGACAGACAGCTTAATAAACTCAAAAACACAATCAAAGAACAAAAAGAACAATTTACCAAAGAGATTGAAATTTTAAAAAAGAACCAAATAGAATTTCTGACGATTGTGAACTCAATGAAAGAAATGAAAAATGAAATAACCAGCCTAGGTAATAGAGTTGACGAGATGTTAGGAAAGAATCAGTAACATCGAAAATGGAAATCTGGAAATGACACAGATGGAAGAAGAGAGAGACTTCAGACTTAAAAGAAATGAAAGAACTCTACAAGAACTTTCTGACTCCATCAGAAAGAGCAATATAAGAATCATGGGCAAACCAGAAGGAGAAGAAAGGGAGAAGGGAACAGAGAGTATGTTCAAACAAAGGGTCAACAAGAACTTCCCAAACTTGTGGAAAGAAATGGATCCTCAAATCCAAGAAGCAAATAGACACCCAATTACCTCAATCCCAAAAGGCCTTCCCCTAGGCACATTGTATTGAAGCTGTCAAATATTAACGACAAAGAAAGAATCCTCAAGGCAACAAGGGACAAAAAAAAAAGTAACTTATAAAGGAAAGCCCATTAGGTTATCATTAGATTTGTCAGGAGAAACTCTACAAGCCAGGAGGGAGTGGACTCAAACATTCCCTTTGAGTCCACTCAAAGGGAATGTTTTATAGGAGGAGAAAGAGAGAAATTATGAGCCAAGAATAATATATCCAGCAAAGAAATACTTTAGATATGAAGGAGGAATAAAGACCTTTCCAGATATACAAAAGCTGAGGAAATTTTCTAACACATGACCTTCACTACAAGAAATACTGAAGGAGGCTTTTCGACCAGCATAAATGGGAATAATTTGTGACAACAAAAACATAAAAGGGGGAGAGTAAAGATATGAACTGGTATAAGGGAATGGAGAAAGTGAGCGTGCTGAGGAAAATGGAATACTCTAAATATCAAACTTTCTTTTACATAAACTTAATGGTAACCACTCAAAAAAAAATCAGTACAGAAATATATAACATAATAAAAGAAGAAACAGCAGGAAAAAATCATAGAATATCGTAACCCTGAAATAATAGACAGCAACAAAAAGGAAAAGAAACAATGGAGACACAGACTTACCAGAAAACTAAAGATAGAATGACAGGAAATCCTCACATATCAATAATCACCCTAAATGTAAATGGACTGAACTCACCAATAAAAAGGCACACAGTAGCTGATTGGATAAAAAACTCAACCCAATCATACGCTGCCTCCAAGAAGCACATCTCAGCTACAAGGATAAATAAAGACTCAAAGTGAAAGGGTGGAAATTGACACTCCAAGCAAATGCTATCCAGAGAAAAGCAGGTGTACCCATACTGATATCAGATGAAACAGACTTCAGGATAAAACAGGTAACAAGAGACAAAATGGACATTTCATAATGATAAAGTGGACTATACAACAAAAAGACGTAACAGTCAATATTTAGGCCCCCGATCAGGGAGCACCAAATATACCAAGCAACTGTTAACAGAGATAAAGGGAGAAATTGACCAAAACACAATTATACTAGGGGACCTAAATTGTGGGGAGCCATGGTTTCTTGCAACCCTGAACCTTGCAGACTGGCTCGGTTTCTGCCCCCATAACATTGTCTCTGCCTTATCTGAGAGGCGCCTAACGGCTGCTGAGGAATGTGGTGGAAACGGCCAGTTCCCGGACACAGAAGACTAAGGGCTTTCTGGACAATTGGTAGGTTCTGTCTCCTTGAGATATTTACTTTTGTGAGTTTCAGTGACCTTGTATCTTCTATGTCAAAGTAAAAGATTTACTTTCGCTGAGATAATGCATATTTTCTTCGTTTAACTGCACGTACTCAAACTGTATATATTGGTTAGAGATAATAAACTCAGGGCTTCAGCATGACTGAAGACCGGCCGCATTACCATTTGTGTGTGTCTTTTATTCATTCCCACTCCCCATTCAGGTACTGATCGACTCGTGGCGGCTGGCCCGTCACACTAAATACATCATTGACAGCTATGGATCATCCAAACAGAAAATTAATAAGGAAATATCAGCCCTAAATGACACATGAGATGAAACGGACATATTGACTTTTATAGAACACTTCATCCTAGAACATCAGACTGCACATTCTTTTCTAGTGTACATGGAACATTCTCAAGGATAGACCATATATTGGGACATAAAACTAGCCTCAGCAACTTTAAGAATATTTAAATCATACCAAGCATATTCTCTGATTACAAGGCTTTGAAATTGGATCTCAACTGCAAAAAGAAAGCAGGCAAAACCACAAATATGTGGAGATTAAGCAACATACTTTTAATGAACGACTAGGTCAAAGAAGAAATAAGAGGAGAGATAAAAAGATAATAGAAACAAATGAGAATGAAAATAAATCCTACCAAAATTTGTGGATGCAGAGAAAGCAGTTTTAAGAGAGAGATTTATATCATTACAGGACTATCTCAAGAAAGAAGAAAAATCCCAGATAAATAACCTCACTGTACACTTTAAGGAACTAGAAAAAGAAGAACGAATGAAAACCAAAGTCAGCAGAAGCAAGGAAATAATAAAAGTCAGAGCAGAACTAAATGAAATAGAGAAAAAAAAAGACAATAGAAAAAATTAATGCAACAAAAAGCTGGTTCTTTGGAAAGATTGACAAAACTGCCAAAAGCTTGGTTAGACTTACTATGATAAAAAGAGAAAAGACACAAATAAACAAAATCGGAAATGAAACAGGGGAAGTTACCATGGATGCCACAGAAATACAAAGGATCATCCAAGAATACTATAAAGGACTATACTGCACAAAATTCAATGACCTAGAGAAAATGGGTATGTTCTTAGAAACATATAGCTTTCCTAGGCTGAATCATGAAGAATTGGAAAATCTAAATAGACCTATCAACGGAAAGTGAATTGAGTCAGTGAACTGAAACCTTCCCAAAAGCAAAAGACCTGGACCAGATGGCTTCACCAGTGAATTCTACCCAACATTCAAAGAGGATCTAGTACCTGTCTTAGTCAAACTATTCCAGAAAATTGAAGAGACAATACACCCTAACTCATTTTATGAAGCCAACATTACCCTGATACGAAAACCTGTTAAGGATAACACATACAAAAAAGAAAATTACAGACCAATATCTCTGATGCATACAGATGCAAAAATCCTAAGCAAAATTCTAGCAAATGGAATGCAACAATGCGTTAAAAAGATTATACACCACAAACAAATGGGGTTTATCCCAGGAGCACAAGGATGGTTCAACATATGCAAATCGATCAATGTAATACACCACATGAACAAAATAAAGGACAAAAATCATATGATTATATAGATTGATGCAGAAAAGCATTTGACAAGATACAACATCCATTTATAATTAAAAACTTAATAAAATAGTTATAGAAGGAAAATACCTTAACATAATACAGGGCATATACAAGAAACCCTCAGCTACTATCATAATTAATGGAGAAAAACTGTAACCTTTTACTCTATGTTCAGGAACAGGACAGGGCTGTCCCCTATCACCTCTGCTTTTCAGCATAGTATTGGAAGTTTTAGCCAAAGCAATCAGGTAAGAGAAAGAAACAAAAGGCATCCAAATGGGAAATGAAGAAGCTAAAGTGTTACTTTTTGCAGATGACATGATGCTATATATAGAAAACCATAAAGACTCCACCAAAAAGCTATTAGAAGCAATAAGTGAATACAGTAAAGTTGCCGGCTGTAAAATCAATGTATAAAACTCGATTGCATTCCTATATGTTAACAATGAAATCTCAGAAAAAGAAATAAAAAAAACACACCACAATTCCTTTTGTAATTGCAACAAAAAAATAAATAAATAAAATACCTAGGAATAAACTCAACCAAGGTGTGAAAGACTTATATACTGAAAACTATAAGACATTTTTAAAAGAAATTGAAGAAGACACAAAGAAATGGAAATATGTTCTGTGTTCATGGATTGGGAGATTCAACATAGTTAAAATGGCCATATTGCCCAAAGCAATATACAGGTTTAATGCAATCCCCATCAAAATCCAAATGGCATTTTTTAAAGAAATAGAACAAAAAAGTCTGATTTGTATGGAACCACAAAAGACCCCGAATAGCCGAAGCAATTCTAAGAAAAAAAGAACAATGCTGGAGGTATCACATTCCCTGACTTCAGCTTGTACTACCGGGCAACAATAATCAAAACAGTGTGGTATTGGCAAAAAACAGACACACAGACCAATGGAATAGAATTGAGAACCCAGAGATAAACCCCATAAAAATGGATACATAATTTTTGAAAAGAAGCCAAAAACACACAATGGAGAAAGGACAGCCTCTTCAATAAATGGTGCTGGGAGAATTGGAAAGCCATGTGCAAAAGAGGGAAACTAGACTGCTATCTGTCACCAAGTTCCAAAATTAACTCAAAATGGATCAAAGACCTAAACATAAGACCTGAAACAATAAGCGGCATAGAAGAAAACGTAAGTACTAAACTTATGGACCGTGGGTTCAAAGAGAATTTTATGAAATTGACTCCAAAGGCAAGGGAAGTAAAAGCTAAAATAAACGAATGGGACTATATGAAACTTAAAAGCTTCTGCACAGCAAAACAAACCATTGACAAAATAAAGAGGCATCCAACTGTACGGGAGAAGATTTTTGCAAACAGTGCCTTTGATAAGGGGCTGATATCCAAAATATACACGGAACTCATGAAACTCAACAACCAAAAAACAAACAACCCAATTGAAAAATGGGCAGATGACCTGAAGAGACATTTCTCCAAAGAGGACATACAAATGGCAAATAGACATATGAAAAAATGCTCAACATCACTAATCATCAGAGAAATGCAAATAAAAACGACAAGGAGATACCACCTCACCCCAGTCAGAATGGCTATCATCAACAAGACAATTAGTAACAAGTGTTGGAGAGGCTGTGGAGAAAAAGGAACCCTCATACACTGTTGGTGGGAATGCAGACTGGTGCAGCCGTTATGGAATGCAGTGTGGAGTTTCCTCAAAAAATTACGAATAGAATTACCATATGACCCAACAATCCCTCTCCTGGGTATCTACCCAAAAAATCTGAAAACATTTAGAGATAAAGACACGTGTGCTCCAATGTTCATTGCAGCTTTGTTTACAGTGTCCAAGACACGGAAACCACCAAAATGTCCTTTGATAGATGAATGGATAAAGAAGTTGTGGTATATATACACAATGGAATACTATTCGGCGGTAAGAAAAGATGATATAGGAACATTTGTGACAACATGGATGGATCTTGAGAGTATAATGCTGAGCGAAATAAGTCAGACAGAAAAAGCAGAGAACCATGTGATTTCACTGATATGTGGTATACAAACCAAAATCAACAAAAGAACAAGACAAACAAATGAGAAACAGAAACTCATAGACACAGACAATAGTTTAGTGGTTACCAGAGGATAAGGGGGATGAGGTTTGGGAGATGAGGGTAAGGGGGATCAAATATATGGTGATGGAAGGAGAACTGACTCTGGGTGGTGAACACACAATGGGAGTTATAGATGACGTAATACAGAATTGTACACCTGTAATTTTACTAACAATCATCACCCCAATAAATTTAAAAAATAAATTAAAAAAATATTAAAAATAAAAAAAAATAAAAAAATAAAATAAACTGGACTTAGATTTAAAAAAAAAAAAAGGAAC
This sequence comes from Rhinolophus sinicus, assembly GCF_057876585.1. Taxonomy (NCBI): domain Eukaryota; kingdom Metazoa; phylum Chordata; class Mammalia; order Chiroptera; family Rhinolophidae; genus Rhinolophus; species Rhinolophus sinicus. The sequence goes on along the minus strand of NC_142518.1, from coordinate 65,923,206 downwards.
CCACATACCTTGTTGGTAGGAATGAAGATTGGTGCAGCTTCTATGGAAGGCAGTGTGGAGGTTCCTCAAAAAATTATGAATAGAATTACCGTATGACCCAGCAATCCCTCTCCTGGGTATCTACCAAAAAGATCTGAAAACATTTATCCTTAAAGACACGTGCACTCCAATGTTCATTGATACTTCATTTACAGTGGCCAAGACATGGAAACAACCAAAGTATCCTTCGATAGATGAATGGATAAAGAAGTTGTAATATATTTATACAATAGACAGTATTCTGCCATAAGAAAAGATCAAATAGTACCATTTGGGACAACATGAATGGATCTTGAGATTATAATGCTAAGCAAAATAAGTCAGACAGAAAAGGTAGAGACCCATATGATTTCACTGATATGTGGTATATAAAACAACAAAAGAACAAGACAAACAAATGAAGAGAAAAATAACTCATAGACACAGAAAATAGTTTAGTGGTTACGAGAGGGTTCAGGGGGTGGGGGGTGGTAGATGACGGTAAAGGGGATCCAATATATGGTGATGGAAGGAGAACTGACTCTGGGTGGTGAACACACAATGTGATATATAGATAATGTATTACAGAATTGTGTACCTGAAATGTATGTAACTTTCCTAACAATTGTTACCCAATAAACTTTAATTTAAAAAAAAAATTCCTGCACAACAGAAGTGCTAGCTCTTATAGGAAAAGGTTGGATATCTGTGCAATTTCTGAGGATTTAAGTATCTGCAGAGCAATCATTCTCAGGGGAATCCATCTATATATCCCCCTGCATTTTAAGGTCCCTGGTTTTTCCACCCAAGGCCCTAATCTAAGCATAATAGTCCTGTCTTATCTGAGCCTTCAAATGTTTCTGGAGCTCTGTGCCTCTGTAAGATCCAGTGTCTGCTCCTCAGCAGTATTTGCTCTTCCACTGCAGGAGATAAACACCTCTGTTAATCTATCAGCAAGGTTCTGTGGTTTCAACCCTTAGCCTTTAACTGTTTGCTAATAGCTCTCAGTTTCTCATTAACCTTCATCAGGTTATCCATACAATTTACCAATAACCACTATATTCCATTGTTCTTGTAGACATATTCATCCCATATCTTTAAAATGCCTGAAACATTGTGTCTACAAGAGCATTCCCCTCCAGTGGAATTTTCCTCCAGGTCATCATTAGTGAAATGTATCAATTGGGCTGCCACTTTGTGCCAGGGGCTATTTGTACCCCACACGACACTCAAGAGGGCATCCTTTTCCCACTAGGTGGTGAGTGAACCAGTCTCCAAACTCTATATTACTGCCTATTTTATTCGACCTCTCCTTGTGTCGTTGTGTTCCAGTCCTCTGAGAAGACACCAAGATGGGAATAGAGGTACAGTAGATTCATTGAGAAAAATTCCTCTGAAGGGTCAAAGGAAAAGAACTGATTAAGATGGAGAGTGCCTTCAGATCTTGGTGTAAACCGGACACCTGCTAAGGATAGAGGAAAAGAAAGAGGACAGGGTAGGCAGACTGCAATATATTCAAGGGAGTTTGGCCAGACCTTTGGGAGTTCTCGAGCTAAAGTTAGCCAATGAAGGAATCCTATATCTCTCAGTAATGTCTTGCTGTTTGTAGCTCTGCCATGGTGTCATTGGCTGGGACAAGCCCATGGGAAGAGTGACCACCATGCGAACATGATGGTGGACCCAGAGAGGCAGCTGCTGGGGCCATCAGTCAGTTCTGCTGTGTGAAGCAGGGTGTCTGTGGTGGAAATAAAAGCCAAGCCATTTGGAGTAACATAAGCTACACAAGTCTTCTAAATGTTTTAGATGTTATTGCTTTGTAAAATAATTCCTGCTTGGTGGCGTTTTTGTTTCTTTGCCTTAACCAAACCTGAAACTTTAGAGTTTCCCCCCTCTACTTTCATTTGGATTGACATCTGTCTTTTTCCAGTGCTAGGGTGTAAATACAGAATTGCCCTAGATTGAAATTTTTATTTTGTGTTTTTTGAGGTAAGATTTAGGCAATACAATGTTTGGAGGACTCAGCCAACTTCTGCCCTTAACCTGACTAGTCTCCTTATAAAAATGATAGATTCCTTGGTACCTAGACAGCCTAAGTGACTGACAGAGTAGAGATGAGTGAATTTATCTTCTCTCTACAACTGAAAAAATGAACACGGTTGATGTCCAGTTGCTGGTGGGTTAGTTTTTTCATTTTCAAATCACGTTGGTATCCACCTACATTTACTTGGATGACTAGCTAAGTGCTGATGATGCACCTCTGATGGCATTTTACTTTATGAAAGGGAGGAAATATTAGCATATGGTTCCCATGGGAACCTCACCTCTGTCCCTTTGTGCTAGTCTAATGGTTAGAAAATAGCAGGCAAATCAGCAATAATTGCAACTTTAGTTTGATAATACTGAAGGCTATAGGCACAATGGATGGCACAAATATGTTAGATCCATATTTGGAAGTTGTTTTTAAGTCTTGGTTCTGATACATTTATAACTTGAACAGAGCTCTGAGGGTGTATATACACTGTAGGCTAATTTGTAGACTTTGGGGTTTGATGGTTTACATGCTGTTATGGTACAATGGAGCACATGCTGGGTAACCTGATTGTTCAAATAATTCTCAGATATTACATCAGTACCTCCTCAACCCTAGGCACCACATTGCATTATTCTCATATCTGTCAGTGGCTTCTGTTACAACTTGGTTAAATAGAACATAGACCAGATGAAACAGAGTGAATTGTTCAGGAGTTGATGTTTCTAGCCAAATTGTCTGTCATTCCAACTCTACATCCTGATTTTAGATGTTGGGTTGTTAATCTCAGTTTTGATATGGAGTGCTAATCCAATGCACAAATTGGTAATCTCTGGTATGGTGAATAAACCCAACTCATGACCAGATCTATATGTGAATGTGCAGTACACAATTACCAAATGCTGTTATTTGAGGGGTACTGAAGTAACGTTTCCTGCAGTTAAATATCTGCCTACCTTTTTACTGCAAGCCAGAATTCTTCTACATTAGAGTTATTTCTCTGGCTTCAATAACAATGGCATGGTGTTGAAGGACACTGGGAAAATGAGTACGTAATTTGAAAGAGTTAGATATACCTTCACATTGGGTGAATTTTCTTGGGAGAGTTACATAGTATCTGAAAGCTTACCCACCTTGAAATCATATGAAAGTATTATGTACAATCTGCTCATTGTTTAAAGTTGGCATGGAAGGGGCTTGAATGTGTAGATCTTTGAATCCTTAGCTCTGGGAGAAGAGATCTGGCAGCCCCGGAGAAGTTTAATGACACTTCCATTGTGGAGATATTATTAAGGTTTTGTCATTACCATGTACTAAATGGGCACTTATTGGTTACAAAATGCCATTATTATTGTCATCATAACTAAATTAAGAAATTCAGCCCGAACAGCTAATGTGTCTTCAAGTTATTACTAGGGGAGAATACTCCAATAGGAAGAAAGCAATTTATCACATAATAAGTGTGGGGTGATACTATAGTCGTGAATGTGTGTGTGTGTGTGTGTGTGCGTATGTTTGTGCGTGGGTATTTAAGTATGTTGTATATGTACCATACATTCTACCGAACTCATCCTGTCTGACTCTGCAATGCACAATCAAACATCTCAGACACTACAGGCAACAGCCTTCACTAAACTAACCCAGTACTGGGTGGTAGATGAGAGTAAAGTGGATCAAATGTATGGTGATGGAAAGAGAACTGACTCTGGGTGGTGAACACACAATGTGATATATATATATATATATAGATGATGTAATACAGAATTGTACACCTGAAATCTATGTAACTTTACTAACAATTGTCACCCCAATAAACTTTAATAAAAAAGATAAGAAAAAAATAAAATAACCTAGTACCTTCTGTTCTGCATAGTACCTCAGGGTTTTCAAAATGCATTCATACTGGTTATCTCATTTAATGCTGTGCGCAAAACTGTGATGTTGGCAAGAATGTTAACTTTGTAAAATTGAAAATACTGGGGCTCACATAGGGTAAGTACATAATCTAAGGTCACATAGTTTGTAAAATGTAGACTTTGGACTACAAACCTTATCTTGTGATCCATCTGATATCCTTCTGGGTAGAAGTCAAATGATCAAATGAAGTCTTAAAGGGGAAAATACCTCTGGATACATGTATGTGTGTCTGAATGCACACCAGAAGTTGTGGAGTTAGGTTGTGGTAGAACAAACTGATCCTTACTTGAGACTAAAACTTGATGAAAATTATGCTTGTTGTATGTCATTGTTCAATAAGATTTTATAAAGTTCTCTTTTCTTTGTATTTAATTTTTTTTCTTTTAATGTCTCAATACCTGTTTTGTGGCTTAATTTCACTTTGATCAAAATAATATGGTAATGATTATATTTAGCTCCAAAATTCTTTAATTTTTGCCATCAACCCTACTTATGATTAAAGGTTTATGTTCAAACACTCACAGAGAAATTATTGTGGGTGAAAGCCATAAACCTAGTCTGAATATACAATACACCTTTATTGAGCCTCATAGAAATCTTACCAGCACTGGGTGAAACAAATTTAATGACCAAACTAAGAGGGATTTAAGAAAAATGTTTGACTTCTTTCACTTAGCATGATATTCTCAAGATCCATCCACGTTGTTGCAAATCATAATCAATATTTCATTCCTTTTTTATGGATGAATAGTATATATATATATATATATATATATATATATATATATATATATATGTATGTATATATATATATATGAATATAATCATATATGAATATAATCATATATGAATATAATCATATATGATTATAATCATATATATAAAATCACATCATCTTTTTCCAATCATCCATCAAAGGACAGTTAGGTTGTTTTCCTGTTTTGGCCACCATGAATAAAACTGCAATGAACATAGGATACCCATATCTTTATGGGTAAATATTTTCAGACTTGTTGGGTAGATAATCAGAAGAGGGACTGTTGGGTCATATGGTAGGTCTATTCTTAATTTTTCTGAGGAACCTCCACACTGTTTTCCATAGTGTCTGTACCAATCTGCATTCCCACCAGCAGTGTTCAAGGGTTTCTTTTTCTCCACAGCCTCTCCAACACTTGTTATTATTTGTCTTATTGATAATAGCCATTCTAGCATGTATGAGGTAGCATCCCATTGTGGTTCTGATTTGCATTTCCATATAGATCATGAAGTTGAACATTTTTCATGTATCTGTTGGCCATTTGTGTGTCTTCTTGGAAAAAGTGACTGTTCGGGTCCTCTGCCCATTTTTAATTGTCTTGTTTATTTTTGTTGTTGAGTTGTATGAGTTCTTTATGTATTTTGGGTATTAACCCCTAATTGGAGGTTATCATTTGCAAAAATCTTCTCCCATTCATTCGATTGCCTCTTTATTTTGTCAATGGTTTCTTTTACTGTGCAGAAGCTTTTAAGTTTGATACAGTCCCATTCATTTATTTTAGTTTTTACTTCCTTTGCCTTTGGAGTCAAATGCATAAAATGCTCTTTGAACTCAAGGTCCATAAGTTTAGTACCTATATTTCCTTCTATACATTTTATTGTTTTAGGTCTTATATTTAAGTCTTTAATGCATTTTGAGTTATTTTTTTGTGTGTATGGTGTCATATAGCAGTCTAGTTTCATTCTTTTGTGTGTGGCTTTCCAATGATCCCGACACCATTTATTGAAGAGACTTTCTTTTCTCCATTGTATGCTTTTGACTCCTTTATCAAAATTTGTTGCCCATATATGTGTACGTTTGTTTCTGGGCTCTCAGTTCTGTTCCATTGGTATGTGTTCCTTTTTCTGCCAACAAAGAACCATGTGATTTCACTCATACATAGGATATACAACAGAAAGTAACAAATGCACAAAGGAAATACAAATAAACAAACAAACTCATAGACACAGACAACAGTACAGTAGTTACCAGACAGGAAGGGGACATGGAAGGATGAAGAGGGTAAAGGGGGTTGAATATATGGTGACTAAAGCAGACTAGACTTTGGGTGGTGAGCACATAACACAGTATACAGACGATGTATTATAGAAGTGTACACTTGAAACTTATATAATGTTATTAACCAATGCTATCCCAATACATTTAATTTTAAAAAAGAAAAAATTTAAAAAATAATTTAAAAAATTAAGCAGTAATATACAGTTTTACTATCTCTCATTTAACATTTGTTTTTTGGTTTTCTTAGAGCTCAAAATGCTTGAAAGTTGTTAAATTATCAATTTGCTAACATTTCTTGGTGACAGATAGTACGATAATTGCCAGACAATAAAAGGGGTGAAGCATGTAACAGGTAAATATCTCATGTACAATTATCTGCAATCTAAACCTCTAACCCTCCCAACCCCACCACAAAATCTTTACTCTATGCAACTCCTTTTAATTTAGTACTCTTCAAGGCACCAAGGATTTATGTGATTACCTAATTTGGGCCTAGCATTACAATGAATTTGGAACATTCCCAAGTGTGTTTTCTTTACAACTCTTATTAGTAGACCAAGTCTTTCATGAGTCCTTCCACAAAGTTGCCCCTCCTCTGTGCTTTCTGAAATAAACTGTATTATTCTCTTCCCATTTTGTGACATGATTATTGTTGCAACTGTCATTTTTCTCACAGTCTTACTCAACTGTGAGCTTCATGAAAATAGAGGCTGAATTTTACTCCCGTTTGTGTCATATAACCTAGAACTGTACTGGCTTCATGATAATAAGGACTTAATAAATATTTTTGAATGAATAAGTTGAATGTGGGAAGATTTGTATTAGGTATTCATAAATTGAATTGAAAGCACTTAGTGTTTCTTTGTTCAAATCCTTTGTAACTATTAACTTATGCTAGGACAGACATTATCCTTTCAGAACAGATTCTTATGGATTTTTGTTTTCAATGTGTTTTAAGTCTAATTGTTTATATTTAAGGGTCTTGTGTCTATTCTTTGTTTCTATTACAGTTTTAATATATTAATATATTTTATAGGACATCACAGGTACTCATTTTTTAAATCTTTAAGTTATTGAAATTCCATCTGTGGTGAATCATGTATAAAGGTTAATCTGGGAATGCCTGAGTGAAAACCTGGCCTTATTTATCTTCCCTAAACTTAAAATAAAAACTGTTTATATTCATAATTTATATGTGTAACACTTTTAAGCAAAATGTTTAATAAAAATTACATTTTCTGGGAGCCCTGTTCTTTTATTTTTTTCTCCATCCTTTTTTATTTGTCTTTTTCATATCTTCTTTGTGTTCAGTGCAAGTCAGCAATGGTTTTATCTGCATTGAATAATATTTATTTTGTTACATTAGGAAAGACCTACATTTTGGGGAAAAAATCAAAGAATTTTATATTTTATTTTTTGAACTGAATCGTGCCAAATGAATCTAATGACAAACTTGTCACTCGCCTCATTTTTTCATTGCTGAACATATGATAAGTGCATAATAAGAGATTTGATGCCATAGGTATAATTTGTACTCCTAATATGTCTCTTCGGCCATTAGGTTCCAGGGAAACAGTTTTTGATTTTCCTAAGCAAATTTGCTTTATTAACATGTGCAGAATACTAGAATATCCAGAGAAATGAAAAAAGTCAGTTGCTAGATGTTTCATTTACAAAATAACAATAATAAAGAAGTTCTGGTATCCAAATGTTTAGTGCAATGGAGAAGAACTTCATTGGTTCTGGACAAAACTTTGAAATGGAGATCATTTGGTGACCTCTCATCTCTTTTTCCTATACTGCTTTCCCTCATTATCCCCTCTTCATTTAATCTATTAAAGCTTCAGCCCTTCAATTTATAAATATCTACCACATAGAATCAAGAATTTAAGATGACATAAATTTATTATATACTATTATATTGTACACAAATATAAGGGATTATTTATTAATATTAATGATGCCCCATGTTCTCAATATATTACTTAAAACTAGTTTTTATAAAGGAAAGCAATCAGATAAATAAAGGTACACTAAGGCATAATAACTAATAATACAGTGTAGCTGAATTGACCATATAAGTTGCATATGCATTACAAAACCAGAAGAGTAAATCCCCAGTGATGGAGATTCAGGTACCCAAACAACAGGCAGAGGGGGGCATGGTTTAAGATATTTTAAGGTAGAGTTCTTCCGGAACTTTTGAAATCACATGTCAATAGTGGGCATCTAGTTTTCCTATGAATGAGGCCTTTTGGGAGGTATCTGCAACATTTAGAAGCATCTGCAGGTACTTCTATGCTGTTGAAACACAGATTGCAGGTGATGAAGTGGGAAACTGTGGCTGGAAAGGCAGGTAGGATCTTTTGTCATGGATGCCTTCTTTGATGCTAAGGAATTTGAATTTTTATCCTCAAAATAAATGATGAGGTCTTAAAGAAAATTAACTAAGATTTAGGCATAATCAAATTTGTGGAGCTTTTTTTTTTTTTAGAATGTTTTTAAAAACTAACAATGGGGTGGCTGGTTAGTTCAGTTGGTTACAGCACGGTGCTTTTAACAATGAGGTTGCTGATTCCAGCCCCACATGGGCCACTGTGGGCTGCGTCCTCCACAACTAGATTGAAACAACTACTTGACTTGGAGCTGATGGGTCCTGGAAAAACACACTTAAAATAAAAGTTTTTAAAAAATAAAAATAAAAGCGTAACAGTAAGCAATTAGGATGGGAGTGACTATGGCTGTGATCTGGAGAATGAATCACAGTGGGGAAAAGCAGAAGTAAAGATCAATTGGAAGGTCATTGAACAAATCCAGGGCAGAGACAATGTGGGCTTAAACTAGGGTATTTACTAGAGAGAAGCAGATACATCTGAGAGGTCAGGATAAGAAAGAATATAGCAATTTAGGGAACTGAAAGAAGTCCAGTGGAACTGGATAGTTGACTGCCAACTAGGTTTGTGTTGAGAGATAGGGCAGAGAGGTACTTAGAGACAAGATCCTGCAAGGCTGTGCGAATTACATGCTATAGACTGAATGTTTTTTGTCCTCTCAGAATTTCTATGTTGAAACCTAATTTCCAATGTGATCATATTTGGAGGTGGAGCCTTTCGGAGGTGATTAGGTAATGGGGGTGGATCCCTCATAAATGGGATTAGTACCCTTCTAGAAGAGACGTTACATATCCCTCCACCATATAAAGACACAGCAAAAAGATGGCCATCTATGATCTACAAAGTGATCCCTCTCCAGACACTGAATCTGCAGACACATTGATCCTGGACTTCCCAGCCTCCAGGACTGTGAGAAATAAATTTATGTTATTTATAAGTCACTCAGTCTGTGATATTTTGTTGTAGCAGCCTGAATAAACTAAGACATCATTTAATGGAGTTTGGATTTAACTCAATGTCCATGGCAATCCACTGAAAGTTTTTAAGCAAAGGTGTAAAGTGACAGCAGAATTAGGAATGAGCTGGGTAAATGGATGGTAGGAAAAAAACAGAATCAGAAGTGTCAAAAAAGTTATTTATTTTAAAGAATCACTTTGTTGTGAACCCTGAACTTTCTAGTGAGTTTTTTTTTTTCACATGGCATGTCTAAATTGGTGAGGTCCAACAGTCCAATCATATTAATATTCTTACAAAATGGAAAGGTAAGTACACATTTAATTGATTTTTACTCATTGCAGAGAAAACAAGAGGTGATAGGCAGGTTTGTCTAATCTTTTTTCCTCTTTTATCTCAAATAACAGTAAAATGGGCTGCTTGCATTATTATATGATTGGTGCAAAGTTATTGCAGTTTAAAAGGTTAAAAATAATTGCAAAAACCGCAATGACTTATGCACCAATCTAAAACTATACAGGGGATAATATCCATAGAGAATAACGTTTCATGGGTTAAATCCCTATTGTCTTTTTAACCTTCATTCATTTTCATTGTTCTTACTTTTTGCTTCCAAAGGAACTAGAGTTGATACAAACCAAGGGAAGACAACTGGTCTATTCAACCTATCCTTTTCTAATAACGAAAACAGTCTTTAGACAGATATCCCTCATGTAAATGGAGCTGTTGTAGCCAGATTTTCTTCAACATGGAGGGCCCCTTTCTCCTTTGTGCTGAGGAGTAAATTGCTAATCAATGTTTCCTTGGGGTTAACTTCATCCATGCCCCAGCTAGGGCTAATGAGACACCTGTTATAGTGAACTAGTCTCTCTGCCACCATGCAGCACCAGATTGTCTTTACATGCTATCAAAGCTTGCAGTTTCTTATATGATGTGATTCAAATGGCTTGTGGGCAGTGGTCCTTGCTCAGAGTATCTACGCCACAAGCTCTACCTAGTGCTTGTAATCTTAGCATCAATAACTTATTGAGGTTCAAATGCCAATGTGATCTGAAAGTGGTAAGCCCTTAAATTATTATCAATTCTTTATCTCAAAATCAGTTGAATCATTTAATTTCTGGGTTCTAAGGGAAGGGGTCAGAATGCAGATAAGTTTCAATAGAAAGAGGAAGTCAGAAAGAATTTAGAAAAGGTATTGCTGCCATTAAAAGCAAACAGATGGGACATGGCAGTAAAGAACCAGAGGCAACAGAAGAGACTGCATTTGTTGGTTGACTCCAAAGGGGGGAGAATTAATGTAGATAGGGATTGCAAAGGCATAACAAATAGGTTTCCACTTTTTAAACAGTTTCATAGATCATGGTTATGCTACAGAAGTAATTTTCACTACAGAAAGAAATGTATCAATTGAAAAAAATTTCCTCCTGTTTAACTATTCTGTAATCAGATGTTTCCTGGGGCTGCTTGGGGACTCTCATTTACCATATATGTCAGTGACACAGTCCAGTGCCACCTAGCTTAGTTTATTTCTACCATGAACATGTTTTTCTTTGGCAAATTTGGCCAAGGAAGTAAAGGAAAGGATTATTTCATTAATCTCCAGCCAAATGCGTTTTGTTTGGTTTTCTTACTCCTCTCAGAGCTCCATACAACCCCAGTGTCACTCACTTGCAGGTTTGCAGTCAGACTAGAATGCATTTACAGTTATATAATCAGTGCTGCCAGAACCCCTTTTAGTCTCTCAGACAAAGAAGCAATGTGGTATAGGGAATGATATTAGGTTGGTGCAAAAGTAATTGTGGTTTAAAAAGTTAAAAATAGTTGCAAAAACTGCAATTACTTTTGTGCCAACCTAATAGTAAGGGATTTCTAGTCAGACAGGCCTGGGTTAGCATCTTGGAAATGCAGCTTAGTAGCTTTGTAATCTTGGCAAGTTATTTAACCTTTCTGAATCGCTATTTCCCCACTATGGCATGAGAATATTAATAGTACCTACCTTGTAAAGTTACTGTGAGGATTAAATGAGATTATGTATGTAAATTTTTTCACAATGGTTGGTGCATTGTAATCACTCAATAAGTTTTAGTTATAACCACGTTTACATTACTTATAATTTTAATATCCCCATTGTAAACCAGACAGCTATCCTTCTTGCCCTCCTCTCTTTCCACAATGATAGTTTGAAAAGGAAGAGCTTGAGTATGTTTAGAAAGAGGTAGTCTAGGCTTCTGCATCATCATCCTCCACTCCCTCCCTAAGCCTGGGTCTTTAATGGGAAGCAAGAACTGTCTTAATCATTATTATAAACAAATAAATTTTATTCCTTTTTTTTTTCATTTGTTCTAATCCTACCACCTCAGTCTTGACTGTTCTTCACTGACCTACACAGATATTCACACTCCTGACACTATCTTCAGATACCTTATGGAAGGGACTTGCCAATTGCAGAAATTGATCAATTTCCATAACCCTATTCTTCTTCAAGGTCATCTTCTCTATCTTCCCCTGTCCAGGGAAAAGTTGCCACTGACAATCACATCTAAGCTTTTAAAACCTTATCACCTCTGTGAAGCTATCTGCTGTAGTTCTTGTCCCCAGAGATTTTCTTTGAGAGAGAAATACAAAGTAATTTATTTATAACTTCTGAGTGCCCACACTTATTTCTGATTCTGGTGGGGGACATTGCTTCCAGGTTGCGTTTTCAAGGCTTGGTCCTTTAAGCTGAAGAGTTCCAATACTGGATCTTTTTCTACTGTATTGGACAGAGAAACTTTTTCTTTTGAATACTGTATGCCTGGATTTTCCTTCTATCCCTTTGCTTTTCTTACTTCAAGGGGTGCTGTGAGGATTAGTTTATATTTTGAAAAACTCTCTGAGCTCCTTGGGTGAAAGACATCACAGTGAATGAAAATATACAGGAAATAAATAAGTCATGCTAATTGGTTGCAATGGATCTCTAAAGATGCCCCAAGACTCTGTTTTTCCAGTCTAGCATAGTGCAGTGTTTATCATATATACAAATTCAGGAAACCTCTTTAGAGGGGAGCAAGCAAAATTGAGAGTTCTACAAAGCAATATACGAAGTCAGGGAGAAACATCAAGGGAGCCAACCAATAGCCAAGCAGATAGCCATCCTGAGACACAAAGAAAAAATTGAATTGTAGTGCAGGATGAGGAAAATGAGTTTTTTAAAATGGGTATTTTTTGAACACACAAGGAAATACAAGTTTGTATTATTCCTAAACACAATGTGCCAAATACAGGCTAAGTGCTGTAGTTTTATGGATCTCTATTTGAATAATAGTGTAGTTAGTAGGTGACATGTGAAAGACATAGACTAGATGTGAGAGAAAATAAAGAGTTTCAAGTGGATTTTAGTCACATTGAATAAGAAGTTGAAAGTTTTATTTATGAGCTAGTTTCTTGGCATTTGAGCTTAAGGACAGGACACATGTCTTTTACCCTGTGCCCAAAGCTCAAACTCTTGTAATAATGGTTTCTTTCAGCTGTGGTGTTTATACTGGAAGAAAATTGCAGATATGTGAGAAAAGTTTGTGTTCAACACCTGTCTATGTTTGGTTTTCCCCATTCCCTTTCCCAGGCACTCACTGACCTTATTCCATCCTTTAGTTACCTTCACCATCTTGGGTAGCCTCCCAAAACTCCAAAACTTCCTTGCCTGCCCTATCCCCCTCTCCCCATTAGAACTTAGCTATCTACTGTCATATTCACTTAAGACAATTATCTTTATTAAGTAGACCAATTTCTTTTTCCCTTGCCAGTGTATACATTTACATTTGCCATGGGCCTTTCAGTTACTAAAGCCAATGGAGAAAGAGTTAATTGAAATTCTAGAAATTGTATTGGGGTCAGAAGAGAAGAGATTTTTTTGGGGGGTGGGGAGGAGATAGAGGGTATTTTTAGTACCTGTTGCCTAATATCCTGAAGTTGTCTGGTGACTACATATTATTTACAGTTAGTGAAGCCTTAACTATAAATAAAACATGCACAGACATTACTGAACTAGCCTGATATTGCAGTGAGAAAAATCTTAGGTGGTGGCTATGACCATAGCTCTACACTGCTTCCGAGCCATTCCAACCCTTGAGAAGAAAGGTTTTTATAAAATCTTTTCTTTGAAATTTGAGAAATAATAATGGGCTTAATGTCAGCTAGAAAAGACACAGGGAAGAGGGAGAAATGCCTGTTAGGGAAGGAATCTAGTGAAAAAAATATTTTCCTTACATCGCATAATAGTCAGCATTCTTTTGGTTGTGGTAACAAAAATAACTTGGGCTAGATTAGTAGGCCTTTGTTGTAACTGGAATTGAGGCAAGTGTGTGCAGTTGCTGAATGAAAGAATCCAAGACTGGCTTTATGATTTGTGTTGGAAAATACAAAGAACTAGTTATAGAACAAAAGCTGATAGATTAGGAATGGGAGAAGGTAGGGGAGAAAAAATAGTAGTTAACATGGGTTGGATATAACTTGGAGTATTGGGAAGTAACACGAGAGAAAGGAAAGATACTGGGATTAGCTACTAAGTTATAATAACTGAGATTTTGAAGAGATAAGTGGATGAGAAAAATTTAAAAGGAATTTTATGTAAAATTTAGAACCTCTTCATGATATTTTCCAATATCTCTGTAAATATTTTAATGGTTTTCAATTATTTTTGTATGTTGAGTTTTGCATTTCTTGGTATGCTTCATTAAATTGAAATTGATCCACCTGGTACCTTAGCTGTATATGAGTTATGCAAAGATACAAATTTATTTCATGGAAACCAAGGACAGTGGCATGGGATGAATTGTGCCCGCCCCCATTCATATGTTGAAGTTCTAACACCCAGTACATCAGAATGTGGCTGTATTTGGAGACAGAGTTTTTAAAGTAGTTTTGAAGGTTAAATGATGTCATGGTGTGGGCCCTAATCCAATAGAACTGGTGTCCTTGTAAAAAGAGGAAATTAGAACATAAACATGAACAAAGGGGAGACCATGTGAAGATACAGGGAGGAAACGATCATCAACAAGCCAAGGAGAGAGGCCTCAGAAGAAACCAACCAGTCAACACCTTGATCTTGGACTTCTAGTCTCCAGAACTGTGAGAAAATGAATTCCTGCTGTTTAAGTCACCCAGTCTGAGGTACTTTATAGCAGCCCTAGTACACTAATACAGGCAGAAAAACATCTGGGCCACAGAAAGGATCTAAAATCAGGAAATAAAAAAGCTGCCATAAACCCAGAGAGTACTGTCTATTGCTTGACTCTCCTTCTCTGTCTCATTTTTCTCTTATACTGAAGACTAACTTTGTTTCTGTGCCCATGCAGCAAAGTATGGTTGCCCTACAAATCTCAAATTTAGAACCACATAAAAAGACTGACTTGCAAGTTTTGAATCTCAGATTTAAATCTCCAGAGGAGAAAACTTGATCAGCTAAGATTAGTTCATGTGTCTGCCTCTTGCCAAACAGCTGTAACTCAGTGTGGGAAAGTTAGTAGCACATGGTACATGCATGATTGCCAGAAGCCCATCCTTGTGGACCTCTAAATGACATTGCTTGTCATTTCTGGCTCCTTCATCAATTGTCTTATTTTATTACAAGTGCTTTAAAAGGGACGTATAAAGGTGCTTTATCTAGCACTGTAAGGTATTCTGTATGAGGAGGTATTTTTCTGCACCCTCTATTGCCAGAGACGTATCTTATAGAGTATATGTCTGTAACATGCTAGACCATCTCAGTGTTCTCTACCAGGAGGCATTTCTATGCATATTTGGTTTACCATATTGCCAAAACATATAATATAGAGTATAAGGTTGTAACATATTAAGATAGATCAGTTCCTGGATATGTAACACATACAGTAAAGGTGGCACAAATCCTTAGGTTTATGGTTGATAGACTGAAGGAAACAATAGGAGGAGGACAGAAATTTAAGAATGTTATCAATAAAGAAAAAAAGGGCAGAATGATTCCATTGTAAAAATATATCTACACCATTCATACAGTCTAGGATAAAACATAGACAGGTAAACCATTTAACCACATAGGAGGTGGTTAAACAGATAGCACTCTGCATATGAGGGAAGGAATGGTATTTTTTCTGTAAATGAAAAGCAAAGTAAACATTGATTTTTAAGAATTTCGATTTCAAGTGAGACATTTGCATAGCACCACCAGCATCTTAATCTTTTGAAAGGCTTTTCATAAGTCATTTCAAGGACTCTAAAATAATGCTTCCTTTTATAGTTTGACTGCTTGACCTTAAAAACAGAGCTGAATGTTGCCCTTCATGTTGAAGTATGAAAAAAGGAACATGGATTCTCTCTTTCTCTGCTCTCAACAGCTCTGTAACTCTTCAAGTAGGAGCCGTTTGAAGCTCAGACTGTGTAGTGTTTGGCCATCCTCCTGTTTAACAAGCATCTTCCCCCTTTTCATTATTTTAATTTCAAAGCACATGGGAATTAGATTTTTCAGACCTTCCTCTCTGTGTGAAGAACAAAATTGAATGTTTAACCAGGTCTTTTTTTCTAAGGGAGGCTAGTCCAGAGTTTTAAATCAAACCGAGCCAAACAAAAACATCACACAAGCACATTAACTAACTATTCTTATTTTTTTTTTTTAAATTAAAGTTTATTGGGGTGACAATGGTTAGTAAAGATACATAGGTTTCAGGTGTACAATTCTGTAATATATCATCCATATATCACATTGTATGTTTACCACCCAGAGTCAGTTCTCCTTCCATCACCATATATTTGACCTCATTTACCATTCCCCTGTGGTAACCACTAAACTATTGTCTGTGTCTATGAGTTTTTGTTTCTTCATTTGTTTGTCCCTTTGTTTTCAGTTTTATATACCACATATCACTGAAATCATATGGTTTCTACTTTTTCTATCTGACTTATTTAGCTTAGCATGATAATCTCACGATCAATCCATGTTGTTGCAAATGATACTATTTCATCTTTTCTTAGTATTAGTATTATACTAAGAGTATAATTCCATTGTATATATCTATGTATATACAATGGAATACTATATGTCTATATATACCACATCTTCTTTATCCAATCATCTATTGATGGATACTTTGGTTGTTTCCATGTCTTGGCCACTATAAATAAAGCTGCAATGAACATCGGAGCACATATATCTTTACGGATAAATGTTTTCAGATTTTGGGGGTATATACCCAGGAGAGGGATTGCTGGGTCATATGGTAATTCCATTCTTAATTTTTTGAGGAACCTTCACACTGTGTTCCATAGGAGCTACACCAATCTGCATTCCCACCAACAATGTATGAGGGTTCCTTTTCCCCCCACAGCCTCTCCAACACTTGTTATTATTTGTCTTGATGATAGCCATTCTAAGTAGTGTTCAGTGAATCACAAAGAACTAGACAATCTAAATAGACCTACCAACAGTAAGGAAATTGAATCAGTCATCCGAAACCTTCCCAAAAGCAAAAGTCCACGACCACATGGCTTCCCTAGTGAATTCTTTTTTTTTTTTTAAATGCTATTTATTTATATAGATGACACTCCATATTTACATAACTTTAAATCTGGTATTAAAGTTTTTTTTTTTTTTTTAATTTTTATTTATTTATTTATTTTTTTAATTAGTTTCAGGTGCACAAGACAAAGCAAAACTTAGACGTTTATCATTTATATCCCTCACACTGTGTGAACCCACCTCCCCCCATCCACTATCCCTCTGTACGTTCCCAAAACCTCTCACCATCCCCTTATCCCCACCCCCCCGCCCCTCTAGCAACCCTCTGTTTTTCCTCCATGTTTCCAAAACTGTTTCTGATTAGTTCATTCACTTATTCTTTTCTTTAGATTCCGCATATAAGTGAGATCATATGGTATTTGTCTTTCTCTTTCTGACTTATTTCACTTAACATAATGTTCTCTAGGTCCATCCATGTTGTTGCAAATGGTAAGATTTCTTTCTTCTTTATGGCTGCGTAATACTCCATTGTATAAATGTACCACAGTTTCTTAATCCAGTCATCTACTGATGGGCATTTCGGTTGTTTCCAGGTCTTGGCTATTGTATATAGTGCTGCAATAAACATAGGAGTGCATAAAGATTTTTGAATTGGAGTTTTGGATTTCTCCGGATAGATACCTAGGAGTGGGATTGCTGGATCATAAGGTAGTTCCATTTTCAGATTTTTGAGATATCTCCAAACTGTTTTCCATAGTGGCTGCACCAATCTGCATTCCCACCAACAGTGCACCAGCGTTCCCTTTTCTCCGCATCCACGCCAGCACTTGTTGTTTGTTGATTTATTGATGATAGCCATCCTGACTGGGGTGAGGTGGTATCTCATTGTGGTTTTTTTTTTTTTTTTTTTTTTTTTTTTTTTTATTAAATTTATTGAGGTGACAGTTGTTAGTAAAATTACATAGATTTCAGGTGTACAATTCTGTATTACATCATCTATAAATCCCGTTGTGTGTTCATCACCCAGAGTCAGTTCTCCTTCCATCACCATATATTCGATCCCCCTTACCCACATCTCCCACCCCCCACCCCCCACCCCCCACCCCCCTTACCCTCTGGCAACCACCAAACCATTGTCTGTGTCTATGAGTTTCTGTTTCTCATTTGTTTGTCTTGTTCTTTTGTTGTTTTGGTTTATATACCACATATCAGTGAAATCACATGGTTCTCTGCTTTTTCTGTCTGACTTATTTCGCTCAGCATTACATTCTCAAGATCCATCCATGTTGTCACAAATGTTCCTATATCATCTTTTCTTACTGCCGAATAGTATTCCATTGTGTATATATACCACAACTTCTTCATCCATTCATCTATCGAAGGACATTTTGGTTGTTTCCATGTCTTGGCCACTGTAAACAAAGCTGCAATGAACATTGGAGCACACGTGTCTTTATCTCTAAATGTTTTCAGATTTTTTGGGTAGATACCCAGGAGAGGGATTGCTGGGTCATATGGCAATTCTATTCGTAATTTTTTGAGGAACCTCCACACCGCCTTCCATAACGGCTGCACCAGTCTGCATTCCCACCAACAGTGTATGAGGGTTCCTTTTTCTCCACAGCCTCTCCAACATTTGTTACTATTTGTCTTGTTGATGATGGCCATTCTGACTGGGGTGAGGTGATATCTCATTGTGGTTTTGATTTGCATTTCTCTGATGATTAGTGATGTTGAGCATTTTTTCATATGTCTATTTGCCATTTGTATGTCCTCTTTGGAGAAATGTCTCTTCAAGTCCTCTGCCCATTTTTCAATTGGGTTGTTTGTTTTTTTGTTGTTCAGTTGCATGAGTTCCTTGTATATTCTGGATACTAGCCCCTTATCGGAGGCACTGTTTGCAAAAATCTTCTCCCATTCAGTTGGTGGCCTCTTTATTTTGTCAATGGTTTCTTTTGCTGTGCAGAAGCTTTTAAGTTTCATATAGTCCCATTTGTTTATTTTAGCTTTTACTTCCATTGCCTTTGGAGTCAAATTCATAAAATGCTCTTTGAACCCAAGGTCCATAAGTTTAGTACCTATGTTTTCTTCTATGCAGTTTATTGTGTCAGGTCTTATGCTTAAGTCTTTGATCCATTTTGAATTAATTTTGGTACATGGTGACAAATAGCAGTCCAGTTTCATTCTTTTGCACGTGGCTATCCAATTCTCCCAGCTCCATTTATTGAAGAGGCTGTCTTTGCTCCATTGTATGTTTTTAGCTTCTTTGTCAAAAATTATCTGTCCATATTTATGTGGTTTTATTTCTGGGTTCTCAATTCTATTCCATTGGTCTATATGTCTGTTTTTCTGCCAATACCATGCTGTTTTGATTATTGTGGCCCTGTAGTACAGGCCAAAGTCAGGAAGTGTGATACCTCCATTATAGTTCTTTTTTCTTAAGATTGCTTTGGCTATTCGGGGTCTTTTGTGGTTCCAAACAAATCTGATGATTTTTTGTTCTATTTCTTTAAAATATGCCATTGGGATTTTGATGGGGATTGCATTGAATCTGTATATTGCTTTGGGTAATATGGCCATTTTAACTATGTTGATTCTTCCAATCCATGAGCACGGAATGTCTTTCCATTTCTTTGTGTCTTCTTCAATTTCTTTCAGAAAAGTCTTATAGTTTTCAGCATATAGGTCTTTCACATCCTTGGTTAAGTTTATTCCTAGGTATTTTATTCTTTTTGATGCAATTGTAAAAGGAATTGTTTTTTGTATTTCTTTTTCTGAGATTTCATTGTTGGTATATAGGAAGGCAATGGACTTTTGTGCGTTGATTTTGTAGCCAGCAACTTTACTGTATTCGTTGATTGTTTCTAATAGCTTTTTGGTGGAGTCTTTAGGGGTTTCTATATATAGCATCATGTCATCTGCAAAGAGTGATAATTTAACTTCTTCATTCCCAATTTGGATGCCTTTGATTTCTTTCTCTTGCCTGATTGCTCTGGCAAGGACTTCCAACACGATGTTGAAAAGCAGAGGTGATAGGGGACATCCCTGTCGTGTTCCTGAACGTAGAGCAAAGGGCTTCAGTCTTTCTCCATTAATTATGAGATTAGCAGAGGGCTTGTCATATATGGCTTTTATTATGTTAAGGTATTTTCCTTCTATACCTATTTTATTAAGTGTTTTAATCATAAATGGATGTTGTATCTTGTCAAATGCTTTTTCTGCATCAATTGATATAATCATATGATTTTTGTCCTTTATTTTGTTTATATGATGTATCACATTGATGGATTTGCGTATGTTGAACCATCCTTGTGCCCCGGGGATGAACCCCACTTGGTCGTGATGAATAATCTTTTTAATGCATTGTTGTATTCGATTTGCTAGAATTTTATTTAGGATTTTTGCATCGGTATTCATCAGAGATATTGGTCTGTAGTTTTCTTTTTTTGTGCTGTCTTTACCAGGTTTTGGTATCAGGGTAATGTTGGCCTCATAAAATGTGTTGGGGAGTACTGTTTCTTCTTCAATTTTTTGGAAGAGTTTGTGCAGAATTGGTATTAGATCCTCTTTGAAGGTTTGGTAGAATTCACTAGTGAAGCCATCTGGTCCCGGACTTTTGCTTTTGGGAAGGTTTTGGATGACTGATTCAATTTCGTTACTGGTGATCGGTCTGTTTAGATTTTCCAGTTCTTCATGGTTCAGCCTTGGAAGGCTATATGTTTCTAAGAACTTATCCATTTCTTCTAGGTTGTTGAATTTGGTGGCATATAGTCCTTCATAGTATTCTTGGATGATCCTTTGTATTTCTGTGGTGTCCGTGATAACTTCCCCTTTTACGTTTCTGATTTTGTTAATCAGTGTCTTCTCTCTTTTTATCTTAGTAAGTCTAGCCAAGGGTTTGTCAATTTTGTTAATCTTCTCAAAGAACCAGCTCTTTGTCACATTAATTTTTTCTATTGTCTTTCTGTTCTCTATTTCATTTATTTCTGCTCTAATTTTTGTTATTTCCTTTCTTCTGCTGACCTTGGGTTTTACCTGTTCTTCTTTTTCTAGTTCTTTAAGGTGTAACATGAGGTTATTTATTTGGGAATTTTCCTGTTTCTTGAGATAGGCCTGTAATGAGATAAATTTCCCCCTTAAAACTGCTTTCGCTGCATCCCAAAAATTTTGGTAGGATGTATTTTCATTGTCATTTGTTTCTATGTATCTTTTGATCTCTCCTCTAATTTCTTCTTTGACCCAGTCCTTCTTTAAAAGTATGTTGTTTAGTCTCCATGTATTTGTGTTTTTTCCCGCTTTCTTTTTACAGTTGATATCCAATTTCAAAGCCTTGTGATCAGAGAATATGCATGGTATGATTTCAATCTTTTTAAATTTGTTGAGACTGATTTTATGTCCCAATATATGGTCTATCCTTGAGAATGTTCCATGGACACTAGAAAAGAATGTGTAGTCTGATGTTTTAGGATGAAGTGCTCTATAAATGTCAATTATGTCCATTTCATCTAATGTGTCATTTAGGGCTACTATGTCGTTATTTATTTTCTGTTTGGATGATCTATCCATAGCTGTCAATGATGTATTTAAGTCCCCTAGTATAATTGTGTTTTGGTCAATTTCTCCCTTTAGTTCTGTTAGTAGTTGCTTGGTGTATTTCGGTGCTCCCTGACTGGGGGCATAAATATTGATGACTGTTATGTCTTCTTGTTTTACAGTCCCCTTCACCATTATGAAATGTCCATCTTTGTCTCTTGTTATCTTTTTCACCTTGAAGTCTGTTTCATCTGATATCATTATGGCTACACCTGATTTTCTCTGGGCACCATTTGCTTGGAGTGTCAATTTCCACCCTTTCACTTTGAGTCTATGCTTGTCCTTGTAGCTGAGATGTGTCTCTTGGAGACAGCATATGGTTGGGTTTAGTTTTTTGATCCAATCTGCTACTCTGTGCCTTTTTATTGGTGAGTTCAGTCCATTTACATTTAGGGTGATTATTGATATGTGAGAATTTCCTGTCATTCTATCTTTAGTTTTCTGGTAAGGCTGTGTCTCCATTGTTTCTTTGCCTTTTTGTTGTTGTCTATTATTTCTGTGTGGTGGTATTCTATGATGTTTCCCTCTGTTTCTTCTTTTATTTCAGTATATATTTCAGTTCTGGATTTTTTTTGAGTGGTTACCCTTAAGTTTATGTAAAAGTAAGTTTGATATTTAGAGTATTCCATTTTCTTCAGCACGCTTACTTTCTCCATTCCCATATTCCGGTTCAGGCCTTTATTCTCCCCCTTTTTGAGTTTTGGTTGCCACAAATTGTCCCTGTTGATGGTGGTCGAATAGCCTCCTTTAGTATTTCTTGTAGTGCAGGTCGTGTATTAGAAAATTCCCTCAGCTTCTGTATGTCTGGAAAGGTCTTTATTCCTCCTTCATATCTAAAGGATATCTTTGCTGGATATATTATTCTTGGCTCATGATTTCTCTCTTTCAATAGTTTGAATATTTGGTTCCACTCCCTCCTGGCTTGTAGAGTTTCTGCTGAAAAATCTGATGATAATCTAATGGGCTTTCCTTTGTAAGTTACCGTCTTCTTTTCCCTGGCTGCCTTGAGGATTCTTTCTTTGTCGTTGATTTTAGACAGCTTCAGTACAATGTGCCTTGGAGAAGGCCTGTTGGGATTGAGGTAACTAGGTGTTCTATTTGCTTCTTGGATTCGAGGGTCCAGTTCTGTCCACAAATTTGGGAAGTTCTCATCGACGATTTGTTTGAATATATTCTCTGTTCCCTTCTCTCTTTCTTCTCCTTCTGGTATGCCCATTATTCTTATATTGCTCTTTCTGATGGAGTCAGAAAGTTCTTGTAGAGTTCTTTCATTTCTTTTAAGTCTCAAGTCTCTTTCTTCTTCTATCTGTGTCATTTCCAGGTTTCTATCTTCGATGTCACTGATTCTTTCCTCCATCTGGTCAACTCTACTACCTAAGCTGGTTATTTCATTCTTAATTTCTTCTATTGAGTTCTTAATCTCCAGAAATTCTATTTGGTTCTTTTTTAAAATTTCAATCTCTTTCGTAAAATGCTCATACTGTTCTTTAATTGAGTTTCTGAGTTCATTTAACTGCCTATCTGTGTTTTCTTGTATCTCGTTGAGTTTTTTCAGAACTGCAGCCTTGAATTCTCTGTCATTTAAGTCACATATTTCTGTATATTTAAGTGCCTTTTCTGGAGATTTTTCACTTTCTTTCTGAGCTATCTTGTTGCCTTGGTTACTCATGGCGATTACTGGTTTACTATTTCTCTTCCTAGACATCTACAGGAGTGACTTCTGCAACAAGTTGATAGGAAGAGGTCTTTCTTTTGTTCAGCAGTTCTGTTTACTCCTGCAGGGAACCGCCCAGATAGGTGGGGCCAGGGGCGGGGTGAGCTGTGAGAGGTGGCCCAGAGCAATGGCAGCGACCACCACCACAGCCTGTCCTGCTTCCACAGCTCTCTTCCCTTTGCCGGAACTAGTTGGGCTGTGGATTTGTGTTTGTGGGCCACAGTTCTCAAATATAGCAAATTTTCTGTTGTTTTGATCTGACACTGCTACTGTTTCGCTTCTAGCACCGGGCAGGTGGGGGCGGGGCGAGCTCTGAGAGGGGAGGGAGGGGGCGGCTAGTCTCAGTGCCTAAGGCTCCGTTCTCTGCTCGGCAGTGCGGGCTTAAACCACCGTTTTCAGCCTTTTTCCCTCAGTCTTTTCTCCGAGGTCTCTGCCATGAGCGTTGGGTTCAGCCGTGTTATATGCTGTCCCCTCAGCCCTGTGGAGCCCTGGCGGAGCCCTAGCAGTCCGATCTCCCGCAGCTGCGGTAGTTCCGGGAAGCAGCGAGCTCGGCGCACTGAGCTGGGTCTGAGTCCTGCGCCCGCGGAGCTGCGTCTCCGCCCGCTTCTCACTTTCCTCCTCCCCCCGCTCGCGCGCGCGAATCTCCCACCTGTAGGTGATTTCAGTCGGTAGTGGGCCTCTTCGTCTTGCCTGTCTGCTGTGCAGGGAGTCCTTTGTGGAGTTTTTGTTGTTCGATTCTTTGTAAATTCCAGGGGAGCTTTACAGAGGCTCACCTCACTCCGCCATTTTTCCGGAACTCTCATTGTGGTTTTTATTTGCATTTCTCTAATGGTTAGTGAGGTTGAACATTTCTTCATATGTCTGTTTGCCATCTGTGTGTCCTTTTTAGAAAAATGTCTCTTCATGTCCTCTGCCCATTTTTTAATTGGGTTGTTTGTTTTTTTGGAGTTGAGTTGAGTGAGTTTTTTATAAATTTGTGATATTAACCCCTTATCAGATATATCATTGGCAAATATCTTTTCCCAATCAGTAGGATCCCTTTTTGTTTTATTGATGGTTTCCTTTGCTGTGAAAAAGCTTTTTAGTTTGATGTAATCCCACATGTTTATTTTTCCTCTTACTTCCCTCGCGCGAGGGGATATATCAGTAAAAATCTTACTCCGGGTAATGTCTGTGAGGTTTCTTCCTATATTTTCTTCTAGGAATTTTATGGTTTCAGATCTTACATTTAAATCTTTAAGCCATTTTGAATTTATTTTTGTATATGGTGTAAGGAGGTGATCCAGCTTCATCTTTTTGCATGTGTCTGTCCAAGTTTCCCAGCACCATTTATTGAATAGACTGTCTTTACCCCACCGTACATTCTTGCTTCCATTGTCATAGATTAAATGGCCATATAGGCATGGATTTATTTCTGGACTCTCTATTCTGTTCCACTGATCTATGGGTCTGTTTTTATGCCAGTACCATGCTGTTTTGATTACTGTAGCCTTGTAGTATAATTTGAAGTCAGGTATTGTTATACCTCCCACTTTGTTCTTATTTCTCAAGATTGTTGAAGATATCCGGGGTCTTTTGTTATCCCATATAAATTTTAGGATTATATGTTCTATTTCTGTGAAAAATGTCGTTGGTAGTTTGATAGGAATTGCGTTGAATATATATATTGCCTTAGGCAGTATGGACATTTTAACTATATTAATTCTTCCTATCCATGAACATGGTATGTGTTTCCATCTATTTGTATCTTCTTTCATTTCTTTCTTCAGTGTCTTATAATTTTCTGAGTACAGATCTTTTACTTCTTTGGTTAAATTTATTCCCAGGTATTTTATAGTCTTTGGAGCAATTGTAAATGGAATCGCTTTTTTAATTTCTCCTTCTGATGTTTTATTATTGGTATATACAAATGCAACTGATTTCTGAATATTAATTTTGTATCCTGCTACTTTACTAAACTCATCTATCAGCTCTAACAGTTTCTTGGTGGAGTCTTTAGGGTTCTCTAAATATAGTATCATATCATCTGCATATAATGACAGTTTTACTTCCTCCTTACCGATTTGGATGCCTTTTATTTCTTTTTCTTGTCTGATTGCTGTGGCTAGAACTTCCAGCACTATGTTGAATAGAAGTGGAGAAAGTGGGCAGCCTTGCCTTGTTCCTGATTTTAAGGGGAATGGTTTTAGTTTTTCCCCATTGAGTATGATGTTAGCTGTGGGTCTATCATATATGGCCTTTATTATGTTGAGATATGATCCCTCTATTCCCACTTTCTTAAGGGTCTTTATCATGAATGGCTGCTGAATTTTATCAAATGCTTTTTCTGTGTCAATTGATATGATCATATGATTTTTATTTTTCATTTTGTTAATGTGGTGTATCACATTAATTGATTTGTGGATGTTGAACCACCCTTGCATACCAGGGATGAATCCCACTTGATCATGGTGTATAATCTTTTTAATATATTGCTGAATTCTGTTTGCTAGTATTTTGTTGAGGAGTTTTGCATCTATGTTCATTAGCGATATTGGCCTGTAGTTTTCTTTTTTTGTGGTGTCTGTCTGATTTTGGGATCAGGGTGATAGTGGCTTCGTAAAAAGTGTTTGGGAGTCTTCCCTCCCTCTGGATTTTTTGGAAGAGTTTGAGGAGAATAGGTGACAATTCTTTTTTGAACGTTCTGTAAAATTCACCTGTAAAGCCATCTGGTCCAGGGCTTTTGTTTGTTGGGAGATTGTTTATTACTGATTCAATTTCCTTGGTGGTAATCTATTCAGGTTTTCTGTCTCCTATTGAGTTAGCCTTGGGAGGTTGTATGCATCTAGGAAATTGTCCATTTCTTCCAGGTTGTCAAATTTGTTGGCATACAGTTGCTCATAGTAATTTCTTAGGATTTTTTGTATCTCTGCGGTGTCTGTTGTCACTTCTCCTCTTTCATTACTGATTTTATTAATTTGGGTCCTCTCTCTCTTTTTTTTAATGAGTCTGGCTAAAGGTTTGTCAATTTTGTTTATCTTCTCTAAGAACCAACTCTTGGATTCATTGATCTTTTGTATTGTTTTTCTGGTTTCTATTTCATTTATTTCCGCTCTGATCTTTATTATCTCCTTCCTTGTACTCCCTTTGGGCTTATTTTGTTGTTCTTTTTCCAGATCCCTTAAGTGTGAAGATAAACTGTTGATTAGTGATGTTTCTTGTTTCTTTAGGTAGGCCTGCAGTGCTATGAACTTCCCTCTTAGGACTGCTTTCGCGGCATCCCATAGATTTTGGGTCGTTGTATTTTCATTTTCGTTTGTCTCGAGATATCTTTTGATTTCTTCCTTGATCTCCTGTTTGACCCATTCATTATTTAGTAACATATTATTCAGCCTCCATGAATTTGTGTGTCTTCCAGTCTTTTTCCTGTAGTTCATTTCTAATTTCATAGCACTGTGGTCAGAGAAGACAATTGGTATGATTTCAATTTTCTTAAATTTATCCAGACTTGCTTTGTGGCCTAACATATGGTCTATCTTGGAGAATGTTCCATGTGCGCTTGAGAAGAACGTGTATTCTGCAGCATTGGGGTGGAATGCTCTGAAAATATCGGTTAAATCCAAGTGGTCCAATGTGTCATTTAAGGCTATTGTTTCCGTATTGATTTTCTGTCTGGAAGACCTGTCCCTTGTTGTCAGAGGTGTGTTGAAGTCCCCTACTATGATAGTGTTACTGTTGATCTCCATCTTTATGTCTGTCAATATCTGTTTTAGATATTTAGGTGCTCCTATGTTGGGTGCATAGATGTTTACTAGGGTTATATCCTCTTGTCGAATTGATCCCTTTATTATTATATAGTGTCCATCTTTGTCTTTTAATATTTTCTTCATTTTAAAGTCTATTTTGTCAGAGATAAGTATTGCAACTCCAGCTTTTTTCTCATTTCCATTTGCATGGAATATCTTACTCCAACCCTTCACTTTTAGCCTGTGTGTGTCTTTTGATCTGAGGTGAGTCTCTTGTATACAGCCTATACAAGGGTCTTGCTTTCTTATCCATTCAGCCACCCTATGTCTCTTGATTGGAGCATTTAAACCATTTACATTTAAAGTGATTATTGATAAGTACATAGTTATTGCCATTTTTAAATTTGTGGATAGATTGTTTTCGTCTTTCTTCTATTTACAGAAGTCCTTTTAGTATTTCTTGCAATGCTGGCCTGGTGGTAATGAATTCCTTTAGCTTATTCTTTTCTGGGAAGCTCTTTATCTCCCCGTCAATTTTAAATGATAGCCTTGCTGGATAAAGCAACCTAGGTTGTAGGCCTTTGTTTTCCATCACTTTGAGTATCTCCTGCCACTCCCTCCTGCCCTTCAATGTTTCTGCAGAAAAGTCATTTGATAGTCTTATGGGAGTTCCCTTGTATGTAACCCTCTGTCTTTCTCTTGCTGCTTTTAGGATTCTCTCTTTGTCTTTAATCTTTGCCATTTTAACTATAATGTGTCTTGGAGTGGACCTGTTTGGGTTTATCCTGGTTGGAACTCTCTGCACTTCCTGGACTTGTATGTTGGTTTCCTTCATCAGGTTAGGGAAATTTTCAGACATTATTACTTCAAATATGTTCTCAATCCCTTGTTTCTTCTCTTCACCTTCTGGTATTCCTATGATGCGCATGTTGTTGCGCTTGATGTTATCCCATAGGTCTCTTAAACCATCTTCATTGTTTTTTATTCTTTTTTCTTTCTGTTGTTCTGTTTGGGTGATCTCTGCTAACTTGTCTTCTAAGTCGCTGATTCGATCCTCTGCTTCATCTAACCTGCTGTTAATTCCTTCAAGTGAGTTCTTTATTTCGGTAACTGTGTTCTTTAGTTCTAACTGTTTGTTCGTTATGATTTCTACATCCTTCTTGATGTCCTCTCTAAGTTCCTTAAACATTCTTATCATCAGTATTCTGAACTCTGTCTCTGACAGTTAGGTTACCTCTGCTTCATTTAGTTCCATTTCTGAAGGTTTCTTCTGTTCTTTTATTTGGGATATGTTTCTTTGTTTCCTCATTCTGGCTGACTCTCTGTGTTTGCTTCGATGTATTAGGTAGATGCCCTGGAGTTCTTAGTTCTTGCTGGATTAGTATATAATAAATGTCCTTTATATTTGACTTGCACTACTTCGTTCTTCTCCCCTGCGTGTGCTCTAAAAGTGACTCTTGTGTTGTGTATATTGTCCTGTTAAAGAAGATCCTTAATTGCTTTTCGCTTGTGAGTAGGTGGAGTTAACTCCTAGGCTGACTAGTTGTGAGACTTGGCTTTGCCCACGCAGGGTATTCTGCTGCGTGAGGGTTGACCGCTTAGATGTGGTTTGCCCTTTGGCCTCTATGTGCCTGTAAAGAATCCCCTCTGAGTGTGTCACTTGTAGGTCAAACCCGGTAGTACTCTGGCTTGGTCTGGAGTTGGCCGCTGGGTATGTTGAATCTTGTGCCTCTTAAGCTGGGCACTGCAAGAAATCCCTGCGTGAGTCTCTTCGCTGTTCTGCGTGATGAGCAGAGAGTCCTTTGATGGGTTATAAGCTTCCCGTTTCTGATAAGATCCGACGGAGAACTCAAAAAGTGCGCCCCGCTGCCGCCATTCCTATGACGTCACTCTTCCCTAGTGAATTCTACCAAACATTCAAAGAGGATCTAATACCTGTCCTACTCAAACTCTTCCAAAAAATTGAAGAAGAGACAATGCTCCCTAACTCATTTTATGAGGCCAGCATTACCTTGATACCAAAACCTAAAGATCCAGCAGAGAGATAGTGACTCAGGAGCCTTGGAGACATACGGGGGTGCAGACTGAGGTGTGTAACTTTGCGAGGAGGATTGGAGGACCTAACTATTCTTATTTTTAATATTGTATTTTCTTTCATTCCTTTCCAAGTAGAAGAGTGGCCCTAACCACACATTTACATGATATATATGCTTATGTATATCATGTAAATATACACACATATGTATATTATATATGTACAAATTACTTGTCAATACATATTATAACTTATGGTAGCATAGACTGTGATATATGGCAGCAAACTTAAACAATACTTTGGATCTTTATTTTTTATTTAATGGAGAAAACACTGAGCAATAGTGGTTTCAATTACAATCAGCTGCATGAGGGTAAAATTAAATTTCTGACCTTCTCTCCAACTACACTAATTATGGATATATTTTTCAAGTCATTCTCTTCTGGACTAATCAAAAGAAGCTAAAGGTACTACCGTGTCTCCCCGAAAATAAGACCTAGCCAGACAATTAGTTCTAACGAGTATTTTGGAGGAAAAATTAATATAAGACCCAGTATTACATTATATTACATTATATTATTATACTATACTATATTACATTATATTATACTATACTATACTATACTATACTATACTATACTATACTATATTATATTATATTATATTATATTATATTATATTATATTATATTATATTATATTAAAGACCCGGTCTTACATTATAGTAAAATAAGACTGGGTCTTATATTAATTATTGCTCCAAAAGACACATTAGAGCTGATTGTCCAGCTAGGTCTTATTTTTGAGGAAACACGGCATAAGAATCTTTTAGATTTATATTCTACCTCAATTGTTAGTTGCTAGGTCAGCAACATAGAGTCCGGAATGTTAATAGGCATGGCTTACTGGTGGGTGGTATGACCCTTTGGGGGCCAAAGAAGAAGTAAGTGCAGATACACTTTAAAATGGAATTTGAAGGTTAACTAAAATTTGGCACTAATTTTCACTGACATTCATTGGCCTTAGCTACATGTATTCCTGAAGGAAACTTTTGACCTCATGTATAGAAATATCTGGAGATAACTGATACTGAAGCACATTTACACCTTGAGCACATTGTAAAGAAGGCTGAAAGCAAGAATTAACCCTCTGAATTGGAATAAGTGGTTTCTGATGACTAGTAATGAATTTGTCTAGTGCTTCTAGTTTCATTTGCCACTGCTACTCTGTTCATTCATTTGTTTTTTTCATTTATTCATGTCATTTATTCCTACAACAAATACTTAATGAGAACCTGTTGCATGCTAGGCATTGTGTTCGACACGAAGAATCCAGTGGTCACCAAGCCATATATAGATACTGCCTTAGTTATGGTTTCTTCCTGACACAATAGCTTCTTGCTATAAATCTTAGTCAATATCTTTTTGTAGTGGAAGCTAAATCTCATGTAAGGAAAATGTAGCAAGTTTTACATTTAAAATCTGTTCTCCCTTGCTCTCACTCTATCTCTCTAATAATATGGTCCAGGTATCTTTTACTTTCTCCTATAACAGTATGAGCTGATCAGTGGTCATCTCTGAAGCTATGGATTTCCAGGGTTAATTCATCAACCCTAAAAGTCCCTACTAGAATGTGACAATTAATTAACAAGCACAAGAGGGAAGAAGGCTATAGATGTATGGGCTCAAGGAAAAGGATTTTAGGGTCATTAACAGAGACTAATTTCTTTCCATTACAAAATGTAGCCACAAACTCTTAGGAAACAAATATTGTTTTTAACCAGAGATAGGAAGGCATTAGTACATCTCTCATCTACAGCTTTCTGGAGTTGTTACTCTAACCACAACCTATACAGTGTTATACTAATCTATACTCAGTTTGGAATAGTACTAGTCTCATGAAATTTATTCACAGATATGATCTATATATAGAACTTTTAAAAATGAATCATTGTATCTTGTCTATGACTATACCTTATTTGGCTGTTAGAAACAACCCTATGCTATAGATATTATTACTTTCATTTTAAAGATGAGAGGATTGAAGCATGGGGAGGTTATAGTCTTTGAAAAATCAAGGAGACCATAGCAAAATAGATACTAACTAGGACCATAACTCAGGCCATGACTCAAGAACTCATTATGTGGTAGGCACTACGTTAGCTGCTGGGGATGCAGTAGTGAGCAACAAAAGTAAGTTACTTATCCTATTCAAGCTAATTGACTAGTGTGGAAGACATACATTTATCAAATACCCGAAGAAACAGATGTGATATTACAAATGTGGAAAGTGTTATAAAGGAGAGGCATATAGTCAGTGAGATTCTATAACATGATTTGACTTATTCTAGATAGTTAGGGAAGGCTTCCCTGAGCAAGTGATGCTTAAGATGGATTCACAAGTTGAATTGGTATTAACTGGATGTGAGAGAAGAGACAGATATCCCATTGAGTCAGAACAGTATGTACAAGGATACTAAATTGGAAGAATGGTGAGTATGAAGCACCCAGATAACACCAGTGTGGCTAGAGTATAGTAGGTGGCAAGGGAGCAGTGGATGTGTTGATGGAGAGAAGGTGGTCCTAGAATAAGAGGTAGTAGAATAAGTAGAATAATAAGAGGTCCTAGAATGGAGAAGTAGTTCCAGACTAGATAATAAAGGGCTTAGACTGGCTACATTAATGAATTAGTTTGTATCCTAATGACAATAGAAAACCAATGGAAAGTTATAAACATGGATGGGTTGAGACAACATGATTACATTTGCATTTAAAAAAATTGTCCTGGCTGTAATATTGAAAATATATGGGATGCTTATAGACTCATGTATATTATTGAGGAAGCAGTTGTACTTGTCTAGACAAAAGATGATGGTGGTTTGGACCAGGATAGAGGAAAGAAGTGCACATATTGGGAAGATATTTAAGAAGTAAAACTGTCAAGTCTTAGGGTTGGATTGTATATGAACAGTAAAGAAGATGAATGTATTAAGGGTCAGGAGATATGATCAGATTTATATCTTAAAAGGTGATTTCTGAGCTAGTGATCTTTCTTTTTCATCATGGTAACTATTATACTTTCAAAAGTCTTAAAACTGGAGAGCTGAGAGAAACCTTAGAGAGTCATAAATCTTGTTTCTATTTCATCCCCTTATAAGAAGACAGACAGGTATGGTTTTCAAGTCAGACAGCTAATAAGTGGCAGAACCAAGATTGCGTCCAGATTCCATAACATCCATATACAATGATAGCTCACTACAGAATGAGAGGTCCTCATATTCATAGTTTATACCAATTAGTGTGAGAAGTCTGGGAATGGGAGGGGAGGCTGGCCTTGGAGATAGTAGGTGAGATGGTTATGAGAGAATCTGAGGCACAAGAGACAAGTGGTGGAAATTCCACCAAACATTAGAGTTGATAGGTCTGGGTGAAATGAATATGTTTCGAATATATCCTATTGTTGAAGTGGCTGATGATTGCACTGTAACCACCCCCTACAGGTGGCTACTTTTATTTAACAGAAAAAAAATGAGGATCAAATTGTTTCTAGACCTGGCGTATCAACGTGCACTACTCTGTTGTGACTGCCACAATGGATCTGAAGTCAATGGGAAAGGAACTTATTTCTTATCAAAACCATTTCAAAACTTTTGAACTGCAGAGAGTATATTCTGATACTGTGTTTCCCCGAAAATAAGACCAGGTCTTATATTAAGCTTTGCTCCAAAGGATGCATTAGGGCTTATGTTCAGGGGACGTCATCCTGAAAAATCATGCTAAGGCTTATTTTCCAGTTAGGTCTTATTTTTGGGGAAACACGGTACACGTACTGTGACTATTTTATAACTTTAACACTTATCATTTCATGCTCCAAGGAGGAACTTGGAGACAAGCAACCAACCATTTTGTGCATTGCCACAGTGGCCAGGCTTTTGGTGATCTACACAGAAGTCTTGACCTCTATATGGATGATTCTAATGGAAAAATCAAGAATGTGGTCATGTGTAACATTGTGGGGGGGGGTGTTTAGAGAGGTGAGGGAATGGAGAGTTTTCAAAAAAAGATTGTCTTTGTGTTTAGAAAAATGTCCCATAATGAAGCACTATGGTTGTAATGTGCAAGAAAGTGGTGATGAAGGCATATGTGCTTACTCATATGCTGGTTGAAAATGAATTTCATAATTTTGTTGTGATATATTTAATAAAATATCTGTCTTCATTTTCCTTTTCCCTTCCCTTTCTATACCTACCCCTTGCATTCCCTTCCATTTCCTTTTCTTCCCTTTCCTTTTTCCTGAACAATTCAGTCCTAAATCCACTAGGTGGGGCACAGCAATTTAGGTGTGTGAGCTATTGGATGGGGGCTGTAGTGGTGCAAAGGAAAGCTTGGGAGCCTAGACCGGTGAGACGGACATCTGCATAGGAGGGATCTGTGGGATGTTAGAACCTGAGCAGTGTTAAGAGGGTGTTCCCATCAAGGAGTGGTTCAGTGTTAGTGTCAGAGATAGAATGGGGTGAGGAAAGAATCCACCCAGCAGAACAACCGAGTGGGATGGCATAGGCTGATTCGCATAGGCTGAAGTCCAAACAGGACTGTTGGCTTAGTGCCCCGTGTCAAAGCATGGCTGGAATGAGGAAGTTGTTTACATATGGGACAGTAGTGGCAACCCAAACCAGAGTCCAAATGGAGTGAGATTGGAATTAATTTTGGGTGAGGAGAGCAACTGAAAGGGGGAAGGTATAGCAATGGTGACGTGGGATTGGTCACATATAGGGGGACTTATGAAATAAGTTATTATGTTAAGGATAACAGGAACCAAGTTATTCCTCTTGGAGAAGGGTGTTGCAAATATGGAAAGGGAGAAACAAGAACAAATGCTATATGATTGGCTTGGAATTGGAATTTTCAGTGTGAACTCATGGTTTTAATATACATACAGATTTGTATGTGTGTTCTCTAGTGCACATGAATGTGTGTACACTCATATTCTGTCCACGGAAGGGTGTCGGAGCAGTGACAGTCTGACATTAATGAGTTCAACCATTGCCCTGAATATCACTTCTAAACATAGTTCATTATTAAGAAGAACCAGGACTTTTTTGGAGAAATGACTGATTCCAGGACTGGGGCAAGGAAAGTACAATATAAAAGTGGAATACCTTGTTTGACAGAAAGCAACGAAATTCTCAAATAATGATGGAGACTTGTCAAAAGAATGATGGAGGTAGTTTCAGTGGTATTCCCACTGGTTAAATCAGGAACAATAAGAATAAATAATAACAATGGATTATAATCCATTGAATAAACCAGGTAACTATAAATCTATACTAATAAATATTGAAGAATGAATAAATTGGAAGTATTATGAGAACCCTAATATTTACATGGATTCAAAGTGTCTCCCTAAAAATAATTACTAATTACAAAAGATAAAAGTACCTTTACAGTTGGAGAAGCCCCACAGGCTCCACCATAACTGAATGATCAATGTGAACACCATCTCTAATGGGGCAGATTGAAATTGTGTGCCATCTGATTGGATGCAACATGACTTCTGTGATAATCTTATCAATGATGTATAACTTGAATTCATCATGAGACCACATCAGACCAACCCAAATTAAGGTGCAGCCTACAAAATAACTGGTCTATAATATTTAAAGTTATAAAGGTCATGAAAGTAAAGGAAAATTTTGAGGGACTGTTCCGGTGAAGGAAATTTAAACGGTATGATAAGAAAATGCAGTGCATGATTGTGAATAGGATCCTTTTGTTCTAAAGGACATTATTGTGACAAATGGGGAGACTTGACTGAGGGTCTGAAAAATAGATGGTAGTGATGTAGTAATGCTAATCTCCTGATTTTGATGGTTATATTGTGATTATATAAAAGAGTGTCTTTAATGATAAAAAATACACAATGAAGTTTTCAGGGTTGATGGGACATCCTATTGGCAACTTACTCTACAGTGGTTTAGGAAGGAAAAAGTTTTTTGACCTGTACCTCCATACTTTCAGATGTTCTATAAGTTTGGCATCATACTCATATGTGTATGTGTGTGCATAAAGGCAATATACTGGTAGTGGTTAAGAAAATGGGATTTAAAAACCAGACAGACATAGGTATGATTCTTGGCTTTATCACTTAATATTTCAGTGACACTGAACAAGTTATTTAACTTCTGTGAATTTGAGCTTCTTTATCTGAAATACGTTCTCACTGGACCGCTGCTACAGTTAAAGGAGAGATGCTATGATCATCATCAATGTTTTTCCTATTACTGAAAATGTGCTATATGCATTGAATTTTGGGGAGCACTTGTCAAACTCTCTGATGAAGGATCAGATATTTAAAAATAATTCATCATTTACTAATAATTTTAGAAAATACAATAAGAATGAATTAGTCAAAATGAATTAAATAGAAAATACAGGTAAGTATTTTATTAGATTCAACAAATTTGACATTACATTTTAATATATATAATGAGAGCAGACATTGTAAGACAAATAAATTATAAAACTATTATTCATTGAAAGAATAAGTATAGGCAATTAATGATTACATGTGTGAAATAGTGATTTCCCCATATTAGATGCCTATATACACATTTTGAAAGACACTGTGTATATTAGTATCTAGACAAATGAGGTTGTTTCTGGCTAATTAATTTACATAATTTAGGCAGGATTGATGACAATGCTACTTACAAGGAATAATATATATATAACTCTATGTTTTGTTTAAACAACAAAGTAGAGAAATACATCTCACGTTAAGTATGTTGACAGGAATAAAAGAGAATTTAAAGCAACTTCAGCAAGCTCGGTATTTATTTTTAACTTTCACTCAAAATGAAGTGAATGATGACATTTATTTATTTTATTATTTATTATTTTTTTAATTTATTGGGGTGACAATTGTTAGTAAAATTACATAGATTTCAGGTGTGCCATTCTGTATTACATCATCTATAAATCCCATTGTGTGTTCACCACCCAGAGTCAGTTCTCCTTCCATCACCATATATTTGATCCCCTTTACCCTCATCTCCCACCCCCACCCCCCTTATCCTCTGGTAACCACTAAACTATTGTCTGTGTACACGAGATTTTGTTTCTCATTTGTTTGTCTTGTTCTTTTGTTGTTTTTGGTTTATATACCACATATCAGTGAAATCATGTGGTTCTCTGCTTTTTCTGTCTGACTTATTTCGCTCAGCATTATACTCTCAAGATCCATCCATGTTGTCACAAATGTTCCTATATCGTCTTTTCTTACCACCGAAGAGTATTCCATTGTGTATACATACCACAACTTCTTTATCCATTCATCTATCGAAGGACATTTTGGTTGTTTCCATGTCTTGGCCACCGTAAACAAAGCTGCAATGAACATTGGAGCTCACGTGTCTTTATGAATAAATGTTTTCAGATTTTTTGGGTAGATACCCAGGAGAGGGATTGCTGGGTCATATGATATTTCTATTCGTAATTTTTTGAGGAAGCTCCACACTGCCTTCCATAATGGCTGTACCAGTCTGCATTCCCACCAACAGTGTATGAGGGTTCCTTTTTCTCCACAGCCTCTCCAACACTTGTTACTATTTGTCTTGCTGATGATAGCCATTCTGACTGGGGTGAGGTGATATCTCATTGTGGTTTTGATTTGCATTTCTCTGATGATTAGTGATGTTGAACATATTTTCATATGTCTATTTGCCATTTGTATGTCCTCTTTGGAGAAATGTCTCTTCAGCTCCTCTGCCCAGTTTTCAATTGGGTTGTTTGTATTATTTATTTTTTATTTTTTTTATGTCAGCATGAGGAAACTTTCTGATTATTTTATTACCATTAAAACTAGTTCTTAATTTTTTAAGTTTTAAAAATTTTTTCATTACAGTTGACATATAATATTATATTAGTCTCAGGTGTACAATACAGTGAATAGACATTTGTATAACTAATGAGGTGATCACCTCGATAAATCTAGTACCCATCTGACACTGTACATAGTTATTAAAATATTATTGGCTATATTCTCTAGGCTATATTTTACATCCCAATGACTATTTTGTAACTACCAATTTGTACTTCTTAATCCCTTCACCTTTTTTGCCCATCACTTCAACCAGCCACACCTCTGGCAACTATAAAAATCTTCACTGTATCTATGAGTTTTCTTCTGTTTGTTCATGTATTTTGTTCTCTAGATTCCACATATAAGTGAAATCATATGGCATCTGTTTTTCTCTGAGTTATCTCACTTAGCACAATACCCTCTAGGTCCATCCTGTTTTTGCAAATGGCAAGATTTCATTCTATTTTATGGCTGAGTAATATTCCATTGCATATTTGTACCACTTCTTTATGCATTCATCTATTGCTTCCATAACTTGGTTATTGTGAATAATGCTGTAATTGACATATGGATGCATATGTCTTTCCAAATTAATGTTTTGGGTTTCTTTGGATAAATGCCCAGAAGTGGAATTAATGGACACTTCTTTGTCTCCTGTTATAGTCTTTGATTTCAAATCTATTTTGTCTGGTATAAGTATGGCTATGCCAGTTTTTTTGTTTCCATTTTCATGAAATATCTTTGCCCATCTCTACTTTTAGACAGTGTGTGTCTTTTGATCTGAAGTGAGTTTCTTGTAGGCAGCATACGTAAGGGTCTTGTTTTCTTATCCATTCAGCCACCCCTTCTATTGATTGGAACATTTAATCCATACACATTGAAAGTAATTGTTGATACATATGTAGTTATTGCCATTTTATTATTCACACACACATATTTTTATCTTTTTGTTCTTTTTCTTAATGAAGTCCCTTTAACTTTTCTTGTAATTCCGGTTTGGTGGTGATGTACTCCTTTAGGTTTTTCTTGTCTGAGAAGCTCTTTGTCTCTCCAATTCTAAATGATATCTTTGCTGGGTAGAGTTATCTTGGTTGTAGGTCCTTGGTTTTCATCACATTGAATATTTTGTGCCAATCCCTTCTGTACAGCAAAATTTCTGTTGAGAAATCAGCTGACAGCCTTATGGTAGCTCCTTCATAGGTAACTAACTGCTTTTCTCTTGCTGCTTTTATGATTCTCTCTTTGTCTTTAATCTTTGACATTTTAATTATGATGTATCTTGGTGTGGGATTCTTTGTGTTCATCTTGTTTGGGACTCTCTACACTTTCTGGACTTGTATGTCTTTTTCCTTTACCAGGTTAGGAAATTTTTCCATCATTATTTATTCACATAGGTTTTCAATTTCTTTTCTTTTCCTTTTTTTAGGAGGGCACAGCTCACAGTGGCCCATGCAGGGATCAAACCGGCAATCTTGATGTTATCAGCACCATGTTCTAACTGACTGAGCTGAACAGCCACCCTGGGTTTTAAATTTCTTGCTCTTTCTCTTCTCCTTCTGGTACCCCTGATGTGAATGTTGGTATGTTTGATTTGGGTGGGGCAGGGTTTCAGGGAATCACCAGGATAGGGTGAATGGTGTTGGTTAGGTTGATGGAGACTCAGAATTGGCACCTGCTTGTGCATTTAGGCTGCGTGAGAGGAGGCCTCAACAAAGGAATAATGGCTTCTGCTACCACTTCTGTCTGGGAGAAATCTGTCCTTCTAGCTATTGCCCTGAAGCCAGACAATTCAGTTTCTCCCCTTGTGTGTCTCTGTTGCCCTTTGAGCTGCTGCCCCAGAGATGAACCTCAGAGTGAGTGAGTCCATGAGCAAGTAGTTTGTGTGTGGGCCCTCTGAGAGGAATGCCTGGGACTCCAACAGCCCTTTGTCTCACTGAGCCATAATCTCTGCTTATTTTCATGGCCAAAAGTTATGGGGACTTCTCTTCCCTACACTTGAACCCTGGGTTGGGGAGCCTGGTTTGGGGCTGGGACGGCTCTCTCTTCACCTGGGAATTCTGCAGCCGAGATATACCTTCCAATTTTTAACCTACACATGAGGGTTGAATGGTATTTTCAAATTCATCTTCAACTACTTCTTATTGATAATTATTCCAAAATTTTAATCTGTAAAATTATAGTAAAATTATCTTTCGAAGAAGGAAATAGATGTATTTTATACACACTTGGGTTTTAGTGGAAAAGTTGATATTAAGATATTACATAGTATAATGTAGTCCTAATGAGCGTGACTACGACACAGCTCACATCAAATGTGACTCAACATATGAGCTCAACAACACCTGTGTTTGTCAATACCATATTCAATGAGACAAGTACTTGCTTAGATATCATGACAATGCCCATGTGGTTATAGAAGTTTCTAAACTCAGTTTCTACACTTATCTCATCATGGACTGGTAACAGAGTTCACTTACCATCACTGGTTCAAAGACTATATTTTCAGTAGCCCTGCTTTGTGCTTTGGATATATTAACTCTAGAAACAATGTGGGACTTCTGATCAAGATTGCAGAGTAGGTAAATGCTGCGTTCGCCTTTTTCCATGACCACATCAAAATTACAACTAAATTATAAAATAACTCCCTTTGGTAACCACTTGAAGACTAGCTGAACATAGCTTCTATAACTAAGGTTATAAAAAAGGAGCCATGTCGAGACCAGTAGGAGGGGTGGAGTTTTGAAATGGGGTGGTCTCACACCCACATGTAGCAGTTAAGAACTGGGAGGGATATTTTGGCTGAGGCGGTTTCCCCTGAGGAGGAAGTACAAAGTGTCCCAAATAAGATGAACCCAAAGAGGTCCACACCAAGACACATAATAACTTAAATGACAAAGGTTAAAGAAAAAGAGAATCTTCAAAGCAGCAAGAGAAAGGCATTTAGTTACCTGCAAGGGAGCTCCCTTAAGACTCTCAGCTGATTTCTCAACAGAACTTTTGCAGGCCGGAAGGGATTGACACAAAGTATTCAAAGTGATGAAAAGCAAGGACCTAAAACCAAGATAACTCTATCCAACAAAGCTATCATTTAGAACAAAAGCACAGACAAAGTGCTTCCCAGAACAACAACAACAAAAAAGCTGAAGGAGTTCATTACCACCAAATCAGTACTGCAAGAAATGTTAAAGGGACTTCATTAAGAAGAAGAAAAAAATGAGAAGTATGAATTAGAAAATATCATAAAGAAAAACATTCTCACTGACAAAGGCAAATACATAATAAAATTAGTGGATAACCAACACTAAAGCTAGTACAAAGGTGTAAAGGCAAAAGTAGGAAGATCATGTGTAATTACAATAGTAAATTAAGAGATATACACTAACACACACACACAAAGTAAAATAATAATGACAATAACGTAAATTGGGAGAGGGTGAGTAAACATTGTAGTGATTTTAGAATGTGTTTAAGTGACCACCAACTTAAAATATCCTTTTGTAAACAGAGCTTGGTATATATTAAGCATGTGGTAACTACAAACCAAAAATCTACAAGGGATATACAGTAAAAAGAGAAAGGAATCTAAATACAATACTACAGAAATTCATGAACATTCAAG
Organism: Rhinolophus sinicus; assembly: GCF_057876585.1. NCBI lineage: Eukaryota > Metazoa > Chordata > Mammalia > Chiroptera > Rhinolophidae > Rhinolophus > Rhinolophus sinicus. The sequence continues at coordinate 65,882,847 of NC_142518.1, read as the reverse complement.
AGAGGAGAGCAAGAGAATAACAAAGGTAACAGAGAAGAGCTACAAAAACAATCAGAAAATAACTAATAAAATGGCAATAACTACAGACCTACTAATAATTACTTTAAATGTGAAGGGATAAAATGCTCAATCAAAAGACAAATGAATGGAAAAGAGGTGGTATATATATACAATGACATATTACTTGGTCTTAAAAAAGAATGAAATCTTACCATGTGAAATAACATGGGTCAACCTAGAGGTTTTTATGCTAAGTCAATTAAGTCAGACAGAGATAGACAAATACCATATGATTTCACTTATACAGTAGTACCTCGGTTTCCAAATGTCTCCATTGATGAAAATTTCGGTTTACAAACACTGTAAATTTTATGGATCTATGGTATCATGAGATAGTAAAATTCATGCTAAATTGCTGTTTTAGGAGTTGATTTTAAAGGTCTGGAATGGAGTAATCCATTTTGCATTACTTTCTATGTGGAAACCCTGCCTTGGTTTTTGAACGTTTCAGAACTCGAACAGTCTTCCGGAACAGAGTACACTAGAAAACAGAGGTACCACTGTATGTGGAATCTAAAAAAATAAACAAAAAAGACTTATATACAGAGAACAAACTGAATGGTTGTCAATAGGTAGGGTTTCCAGGCAAATTCCTGCCCATTCTCAGGAATATTTTTCTCTTTTCCATTCCCGAATCCTGAAATATAAACTGTTTTCTGTTCTCCACGATAACTTGTTTCCACAAAGCGACCGCTGATACTACCAACCCCCTGGGTGCAAGGAGCCGATTTTCCTGATTTCTCGACCAACTTTTCTTGGGATTTGGGAATGGGAAAGTGAAAAAGATCCCTGAGAACAGGCTGGAAATCCCGCCTGGAAACCCTAGAAGGGGGTTTGGAGGAATGGTTGTAAAAGGTGAAGGGATTAAGAAGTACAAATTGTAGTACAAAATACTCATGGGAATGTAAATTACAGCTTAGGAAATATAGTCAATAATATTATAATGACTACATATGGAGTCACATGGGTGCAAGACTTTTCAGGGGATTGCTTCATAAGTTATATGTCTAAGCACTATGCTGTACACCTAATATAATATTGAATGTCAACTGTAATTGAAATCATTGTTTTAATTTTTAAAAAGAAATAATGTATGTAAAGCACTCAGCACAGTGAGTGATACATAGTAGGTACTCAATAAATATAGCTTTCATTCATTTTGATGCTATTGATATTAACTAAAATGTTCTCTGCCAAGCCTGAATGTCTTTGCTCAATGGGAAAAGCAGGTTTCAGTAGTTAAGATGTATGCAATTTTAAGTTAAATGCTGCTTACAGGTCATACTAATTGCAGATATCCACTCTATCACTCAGTCAAAAGAAGGTGCTATCCATTCGAAAACACAACTTTGCTTCATTAATAACACCTGTCTGGCCATATAATCTTTACCGAAATACCCAACACACGCCCTATCACAAACCATTGTGATTCTAGCTGAAGCACCAGCAAAGAAGAACATGAGGTTTAAGCAGTCTATTCAGGACGTTGACTACTAAGTCTCTTCATTTCAAGGAAGCATGCCAAATTGCAGCTAAGTCAGGAAGTTCTAATGCTCATCCTTATGTTTTCTTCCTTTACTGGGGAAATTTGAACCCAGGAGTTGATATTTAAAAATGACTAATGGCTGCATGGAGATCACATGAGATTATAAAATTAACTCAGATCACTTTCCAGATAGCGAATTGGGCAATTGCACTTGATTCTAGGTCATTAGCCAGATTTTTGAGGACCTCTGGCAACTGCTTCTCTCATATCCTTTGGCATATTTTGCTCTCAAAAAGGGGCTTTAATAAATCAGATCACCTTATTGGTCATAGAAAAAATGTGTACTGTTTCCTTATGAATATTGCACCTTGGCTATGAGCCACCAAATGTGGTTCCATAATCATAAAAAAAACATGTAAGTCGGGTAGAATAACTAAGTAGCAAAAAACAACAAAAAACAAAACAAAACAAAAAACAAACAAACAAAAAAAAACACAGCATAGTAGAAATGCATTAGTAACCAGAAGACCATTAGTGAATTCCTCTTCCTGTCATATTAGAAAATGTACTCTCATATTAAAAAATGTACTCAGACTGTACTTATGAGCCTCAAATAACTAGAGGGCATCTATTCTTCATTTATCTGGTATGTTTATTATTTTTTTTGGAGTTGTTTATGGCATTGTTCTATTAATATTTGGAATGTACATTTTCAGTATACAGATGTATATTTTTGTGTTTCAGTTGTTTTAATTGGGCATTTTAAGTGCATTGTTTTGTCATGGCTTTTATTAATTGTTCAATTTTTATTATTATTATTACTTAATTAAAGCTTATTGGGGTGACAATTGTTAGAAAAGTTACATAGGATTCAGATGTACAATTCTGTAATACATCATCTATATATATCACATTGTGTGTTCACCATCCAGAGTCAGTTCACCTTCCATCACCATATATTTGATCCCTTTTACCCTCATCTACCACCCACTCCTCCCAACCTCTGGTAACCACTAAACTATTGTCTCTGTCTATGGGTTTTTATTTCTTTATTTGTTTGTCTTTTTCCTTTGTTGTTTTCAGTTTTATATAGCACATATCAGTGAAATGATATGGTTCTCTACTTTTTCTGTGTGACTTATTTCGCTTAGCATAATAATCTCAAGATCCATCATGCTGTCATCATCCATCATGGCACAATTTCATCTTTTCTTACTGCACAATAGTATTCCATTGTGTATATATACCACAACTTCTTTATCCATTCATCTATCGAAGGACATTTTGGTTGTTTCCATGTCTTGGCCACCATAAACAAAGCTTCAATGAACATGGGAGAACACGTGTCATTATGTATAAATGTTTTCAGATTTTTTGGGTAGATACCCAGGAGAGGGATTGCTGGGTCGTATGGTAATTCTATTCTTAATTTTCTGAGGAGCCTCCATACTGTTTTCCATAGTGGCTATATAAATTTACATTCCCACCAACAATGCATGAGAGTTCTTTTTTTTCTCCACAACACTTGTTATTGCTAGCTATTGATATTGATAGCATCAACACCTTGTTGATGCTAGCCATTCTAACAGGTGTGAGGTGATATCTCATTGTAGTTGGTTTTGATTTGCATTTCTCTAATAGCTAGTTAAATTGAGAATTTTTTCCTGTATCTGTTGACCATTTGTATGTCTTCTTGGGAGAAGTGTGTGTTCAGGTCCTCTGCCCATTTTTTAATTGGATTGTTCTTTTGTTGTTGAGTTGTGTGATTCTTTACATAGGAAACCCTAAAGACTCCAGCAAAAAGCTATTAGAAAAATAAACAAATACAGTAAAGTTGCAGGATACAAAATATACAAAAATTCATTGCATTCCTATGTACTGAAAATAAAATTTCAGAAAAAGAAATGAAAAAACAAAACAATTCCTTTTGCAATTGCAAGAAAAACAATAAAATACCTAGGAACAAACTTAACAAAGGATGTGAAGGATTTATATAGTGAGAACTATAAGACAGTTTAGAAAGAAATTGAAGAAGACACGAAGAAATGGATAGCCATTCTGTGTTCATGGATTGGAAGAATCAACATAGTTTAAATGCCGTATTACCCAAAACAATATACAGATTTGATGCAATCCCCATCAAAATCCCAATGGAATTTTAAAAAGGAAATAGAACAAAATATCATCAAATTTATATGGAATCACAAATGACCTGAATAGCCAATCTTAAAAAAAATAAATAAATAAAAAAAAATAAAAAAACAGAACCAGACTCTGACTTCAACTTGCACTAAAGCAAAAATAATCAAAACAGCATGGTATTGGCAGAAAAACAGACACACAGACCAATGGAGTAGAATTGAGAACCCAGAAATAAACCCATGTATATGGATATGTGCAGATAATTTTCAGCAAAGGAGTTGAAAACGTACAATGGACAAAAGAAATTCTCTTCAATAAATGGTGCTGGGATAATTGGAAAGCCACACGCAAAAAAAAATGAAACTAGACTGCTGTCAGTCACCATATACCAAAATTAACTCAAAATGGATCACAGTCCTAAGCATAAGACCTGATATAATAAATTGCATAGAAGAAAACATAGGTACTAAACTTATGGACTTTGGGTTTAAAAAGGATTTTATGAATTTGATCTCAAAGGCACGGGAAGTAAAAGCTAAAATAAATGAATGGGACTATATCAAACTAAAAAGCTTCTGCACAGCAAAAGAAACCATCAACCAAAAAAGGAAAACAAGTGAATGGGAGAAGATATTTGAAAACAATGCCTCTGATAATGGGTTAATATCCAGAATATATAAAGACATTGTAGTTTTGATTTTTTTTGTTTTTGTTTGTCATCTTAAACAAGTCCCTCTAACATTCCTTATAATACTGGTTTGATGGTGATGAATGACATAAAATATATTAGTTTCAGGTGTACAACATAGTGATTAGACATTTATAGCTTTTGATGTAATCACCCCCAACAAATCTAGTACCCATCTGACACCATGCATATTTATTACAATATAACTGACTATATTCCTCATGCCACACCCCACATCCCAGTGATGTAGGGTATAGCATAAGAAATACAGTCAACAATATATTATATTTTCACTAATCCCCAACCACCCTCTCATCTGGCAACCATAACTACTTTTTCTGTATCTATGCATTTGTTTCTGTTTTGTTTATTTTGTTCTTTAGATTCCACATATAAGTAAAATCACTTTGAATGTGTCCTTCTCTCTTATACTCCACTCAGCACTGTACACTCCAGGTCCATTCATACTGCCGCAGATGGCAAGAACCTATTCCCTTCCATCACCAAGCAATATTTCATTGTATATATATACTACCTCCTCTTTATTCATTCTTCTGTTGACAGAAACTCAGGCTGCCTCCACATCTTGGCCATTGTAAACAATGCTACAATGAACACATGGATGCCCTTGTTCTCTCAAAGTAGCGTTTGGAATTTTTCAGGTAAATATTCTAAAGTGTGGTTACTGGGTTCTTCTTTTTCTCTTGTTATAGCCTCTGTTTTAAAGTCTATTATGTCTGGTGTAAGAATTACTACCCAAGCTCTTGTTGCATTTTTCATTTCCATTTTCATGAAATATCTTTTTCCATCACTTTATTTTCCATCTCTACGAGGCTTCCAATCTGAAGTGATTCTCTTGTAGGCAACTTATGTAACGGTTTTGTTTCCTTATCCATTCAGCCCTCCTCTGTCTTTTCAGTGGAACATTTAATTCATTTACATTGAAAGTAATTGTTGATAGATATGTAGCTGTTGCCATTTAATTATTCATAGTTTTGATTTTTTTTTCCATATTAAAGAAGTCCCTCTAACATTCCTTGTAATGCTGGTTTGGTGGTAATGAATTCCTATAGCTTTTTCTTGTCTGGGAAGCTCTTTATCTGTCCTTTGATTCTAAATGATAGCCGTGATGAGTAGAGTAATTTGGGTTGTAGGTCCTTGATTTTCATCACTTTGAGTATTTTGTGTGGCAATCCTTTCTGGCCTTCAAAGTTTCTGTTGAGAAATCAGCTGACAATCTTATGGGAGCTCCTTTATAGGTTACTAGTGTACTTTCTCTTGCTGCTTTTAAAATTCTCTTTGTCCTTAACGTTTGCCATGCTAATTATAATGTGTTTTGGTGTGAGCCTGTTTTGGTTCATCATGTTTGGGACTCTCTGCCCTTCCTGGACTTGTATGTCTAATTCCTTCACCAGGTTAGGATAGTTTTCAGTCATTATTTCTTCAAATAGGTTCTCAATTCCTTGATTTCTCTCTTCTTCTTGTACCCTTATGATGCAAATGTTGTTACTCTGGATGTTGTACCAGCGGTGTCTTAAACGATCCTCATGTTTCTGGATTTTTTTTTTCTTTTTTGCTGTTCTGCTTGGGTGTTTTCTGCTACATTGTCTTTCAAATCACTGATTCAGTCCTCTGTTTTATCTGATCTGCTGGTGATTCCTTGTTGTTCATTCTTCATTTCAGTCACTGTATTTTTCACTTCTGACAGGTTATTTTTTATGGTTTCTATGTACATTTTTATGCTTGCTATCTCTTTGTTGAAGTTCTCACTAAGTTCGTTGAGCACCCTTATAACCATCGTTTTGAGCTCTATCTAGTAGGTTGCCTGCCTTCATTTGTTATTTTTCTGGCGTTTTCTCCTGTTCTTTCATTTGGGACATATCTCTTTGTTTCATCATTTTGGCTGCTTCTCTGTATTTGTTTCTATGTATTAGGTAGACCTGCTCTGTCTCCCAGTCTTGGCAGAGTGGCCTCATAGAAGATGCCCTATGGCACCCTGGCACACTCTCCCTAGTCACCTGCTCCAGGTGCTCCAGGAGCCTCCCTTGTGTGGGTTGTCTGTGCCTTCCTGTTGTAGTTGAACCTTGGTTGCTATTGGCACATCAGTGGGTTGGATTGACCTTCATGCTGATTGGCTGTGGGGTTTCGTCACATCCACAGCTTACATGCTGCTGTTCAGGGGCCTTACCTCACTGAATGGGATTTGCTTCAGCAGGCCCTGGTGCCCTTTGGGTGTACCTCTTGTGAGACTAAATGGGTGGTGCTCTGCTGTCGTCTGAAGCCAACTTCCAAGTATGTTGGTTCTGGGCCCTCTTATGAGGGACCCCTGTGTAGGTCAACCTTTGCCTGTGACTGTCAGGGGACTACCTGGTAGGAGTTATAGAGTGATCCATACTTGTTCACTGCCTGTGCTAAGCCTGGAGGTGTGTGGGAGGGGCCACAGTATGAACTGTGGATGGTTGCCACAATCCCAGTACTGAGACTGGGATAGTTCTACAAAAGCCAGGGCACCCTGAGGCCTGCAGCCACTTGCTGGCTCCCTTAAGATTCAGCCCCTGATAAAGCCTCACGTAGTACATGAGTTGGGCTAGGAAGGGTTTCATTGAGTCACTAAAGTGGGAAGAATTGTGGTCACCAGGTTAATGTAGACTGTGATTGTTACCAGTGCTGAGCCTAGAGCTACACAGCAAAAGTCACAGAGCACACTGAGGGTAGCTGCCACTTGCCTGGCTCCTGTAGACTCCGATAGTTTTAAAAGAAAGAGTGCAATGCAGGTGGGGCTGGCTGCTTATGGAGAAAGTGCTCTGGTTTTGGGCAAGTTGGGTCAGGTGGGGGTCTCTGGGAGTCAGCAGGGTGGAGCAGCAGAGCTTATCAGGCCAAACAGATTCAGATTTGGCCTGTGGAGGAGGGCTCAATACAGGAAAGATGGAGCCCGCCTTCTGGCTGCATGGATGGGGAGCTCTTCACAGGAAAATGGTGACTCTCCACCAGCCCTCGCTCCAAAGCCACACACCTCAGTCTTCACCCATATTCTTCCAACACCACCCAAGTTACTGTCCTTCTGCTGGAGCCCCAGGTGAGTTCCTGCAAGTGAGATAGTCTATGTGTGGGCCATTTAAGAGGATGTATGGGTTTCCTGAAGCCTTCCATCTCACTGGGATGGTTGGAATTGCCACTATTTTTCACAGCCAGATATTGTGGGGGCTCTTCTTCCCAGCAACAGTAGTCTACGCTGGGAAGGTCAGTGTGGGGCTGTGTTCTCTTCCTCCTCTGGGGGGAACCTCCATGGCTGAGATATCCCTCCTGGATTTCAACCATCGCAGGAAGTTTGGGGCCAGCCCATTTCACATCTTCACCTCTCCTACCAGTCTCAATGTGGCTTCTTCTTTGCACCCTAGTTATAAACTTATGATCAGCTAAACTTCAGATGGTTCTCCAGGATGATTGTTTTATAATGCAGTTGTAAGTTTACTGTGCTCATGGAAGGAAGCAAGAACAGTGTTTATCTACTCCACCATCTTGGATCTCTCCCTAGATAATTTTAAATGTAACTTAAAAAAAAATTAAAGTCCATTAGGCTTTGCCACTTACTTTGGTAACTATTTAACTTTTGTGGGCCTCAGTTTCCTCATCTGAAAAATCAGCATATTTGTATATACCTAAGTGAATCTTCTGGAAAATTACCTTGTGGCAATACAGTGAATGGTGCATCAATACATAGTAGGTATTTAATACATTGAAAGTGCTGTTATTATTATGGCTAATGATTAACCCTATTTCTCTAAAAGCCTCCCTTTCTGTGTGCATGTGTAGGAATGATGGCAAGAACTTATATTACAAGACTTTGTATCATAGAGACACACAGAAAGTATAAAAGGGCACTAATAGCCAACAAAGAACAATTTAGAAGTTTCATGAGCCACTATAAGCTCCAAGATTAGAGCACGAGTTAAAGAAAACTTGTACTTTCCAGAGACTGATCCTCTAAAATAGCATGGTAATACCACTTACACACACACACACCCTAAATTATTGTAAAAAATAACCACAACAGTGGTTTGGGGACACTTTGCAAGTATAAACATATTACAGAACTTCTTAATGAGAAAATAAAAAGGAATGCACTTCATTTTGTTCAAAATGAATGTTGGATAGATAATACTATAAAGGTCAATAATAATCATAAAAGTTGATATATTTTCCACCCTAAGAGTCAAAGAAAATAGACCAGGCAAATTTTCAGAATAAGAGGGTTATTTTCTGGGATAGAACATCTGGAGACAGATTTGAGGGAGCAGAGTTTCAAAATCATATAATGAGATTCAATGAAAATCAATTTAAGCACCTTCTGCTGAGCTTGTTCTGGGAGGGAAGGCTGAGGTTTAGAAAAGCCATGTTCTTCTGAATCACCCCTCTTCTTACCATTCTCATTGATCTCTCTCCCATAATGGGTATGCCTCACAACTGTTCGCTATATGAGGAGGCTTTGCTATTAATGAATTTATCTGGCTATGGCCAGTGGTGTGCTGGTAAATGTTTGAAATGAACTCACCCCCACAAAACTCTGATTTGTAGTATTTGCTGATTTCCACAGCTAATTTAAAGCTACCAGTGTTTTATCAACCAGCTTGAGTAATGATGGAAAATATAGCAATCAGCTCTTGTGGTCTGGAAGTAGCCAGTCCTAATACACCATTAATTGTGGCTGCAATATGCATGGTTTCTAGGATAGGTTATGTAATTTTATGTGGAATGGTTGAAGCAGAGATTGATAGTTTCATAGAAAGCCCAGCTGAGATGAACTCAACTAATTTTACCATGGTAACAATACTTTATATTGAATATTTCCATCATAATCTCTCTAGTAAATACTATGTACATTTCAAGTCTCTGGAAATGTTTAATTATTAATGTCTTCCTAAGGTTTAGCTTCTTTCATTGTTGCCTTTTCTTGTTTTATCCTGGTTTAGATATTCTGAAATAGCCAAATCTATTTATTTAGGAAAAAAATTTTAAGGCTGTATTTTTGTCTGTAGTATTGCGATCATTTAACTAAATTGGCCAGTCATTTCATTCTAAACATTCAGGAAAACTAATTTAATCATCATAAGCAGTCACCATTTAGTGAGTGCTTCTTCTCTGCCTGGAAGTGTGCTAACCATTTTCCAACATAAAAGTGAGAAAGATACATCTTCTGTCTTCACAGAACTCACCATTTTGCAGACAAATCAGTTTCTGTTATGGATTGAATTGTGTCCCCTCAAAATTCATATACCTCAGAATGTGACTATATTTGGAGATAGGGCCTTTAAAGAGGTGATTAAGTTAAAATGATGCTGTTATAAGTGGGTCTTAATCCAATTTGACTGGTGTCCTTATAAGAAGAGGAGATTTGATGTGGACACATACAAAAAAGACTACATGAGGAAAAAGCAAGAAGGTAACTATCTGCAAACAAAGGAGAGAAGCCTCAGGAGAAATCACACCTGCCGACACCTTGATCTTTCACTTCCAACCTCCAAAACTGTAAGAAATAAATTTATGTTGTTTAAGCCACCCAGTCTGTGGTATATTTTGTTATGACATCCCTAGCAAATTAATATGGTTACCATAACTATATTTAATTTACAATATCTATCAACAAGATTTAGATTCAATTGTAAGGATCATAAAATCCAAAATAACCGTGGTTTTATGGAGCTAGATTAATTCTCTCTCAGCTTATAAGCAACACAGAGCTGTCATGGTGTTTCTGGTCCATGATATGCATTTGTGACCCCAGTTCCTTCTAGTGTATCACTCTGGCCATATTGAGTATGTGGCCCTTAACTTCATGTTTCGTGATTGTGGAATCTGTATTGAAGACAGAAGGATGAAGGATAATTTGAAATAGAGAAGTCAAAGTTGTCAATGGAGCAAGACTCCTAGAAGCTGCCATATGATTTATCTGCTCATGTAGCATTGCACATAACTATGACCCACAGCTATATCTAGCTGTAAGTAAGCTGGGAGTGTAATATTTAGCTCAGCTAAAAAGTTTATTACTATATAGTTTTGAAAAGTTTGCTACTACAAAAAATAATTTTTTTGTCTATATTTTTTGTCTATATAAATAAATATTTTTTTTCTTTTTTGATTGGGTGTTTTGTAGTATCTTGTTTTCTAAATCACTAATTCAATCTTCTGCTTCATCTAATCTACTGTTGACTCCTAGCGTATTCTTCATTTTAGTTATTATATTCTTCATTTCTGACTGATTCTTTTTTATGGTTTTTGTGTCCTTTTTTTTATGTTTACTATCTTTTGAAGTTCTCACTAAGTTTCTTAAGCATCCTTGTAACCATGGTTTTGAACTCTGGTAGATTGCTTGTCTCAATTTCATTTATTTCTTTTTCTGAAGTTGTCTTCTGTTCTTTCCTTTGGGACTTTCTTTTTGTTTCCTCAATTTGGTTACTTCTCTGTGTTTGTTTCTATGTATTAGGTAGATATGCTATGTCTCCCAGTCTTAGTAGAGTGTCCTTATATATTAGGTGTCCTGTGTTGTCCAGTGGTGCAGTCTCCCTGATTACTTGAGCTGGATGCTTCATGAGTGTTCCTCGTGTGGGTTGTGTGTACCCTCACTTTATAGTTGAGTCTTGATTGTTGTTGGTACATCAGTGGGTGGGATTGACTCTCAGACTTACTGGCTGCAAGGATTCATAACAACCACAACATATAAACTGCTGTGTGGTGGCTGACCCTGCAGAATAGGATTTGCCCCAGTCGGTTCTTGTGCCTGCCGAGACCACACATTTGGTGTGCCACTTGTGAAGCTAATCACTTTGTGTTGTGTTCAGGTCAGAAGCTGGACATCAGGTGTGCTGCTTGTAGGGCCTCTTGGGAGTAGATGCTCTATTGGCCACGGTCTGCTGCTGCCTGTGACTTGTCCAGGGCTACCTGGTTGGAGCTACAAAGCAATCCATGGTTGGTCACTGCTTCTGCTAGACCTGGTGGTGCGTGGGAGAGGCCACAATGTGAATGTAGGCAGCAAAAGGCCTAGGGCACACCAAGGCCTTCAACCACCTGCTGCCTGTCTATAAGTCTCAACCACTGAAAGAGGCTTGGATGTTACTGGAGTTTTTTTGGGCAGGGTCTCAAGAAGTCACCAGCGTGGGGTGAATGGTGTTCAATGGGTTAATGTAGATTCAGATTTGACCCTAGTTCTGACCCTGGGTCCACTCTGCAAAAATCTCAGAGCACACAAGGTCAGCCACCACTGCCTGGGGTCTGGGGACCCCCAAGAGTTGTGCAAGAAAGACTACTGTGTGGGCCAACAGTGACTTCCTGCCAGTCAGAAAAAAAGCTGCTGGCATTGCACAAGATGGGTGGGGCAGAATTTCAGTGAGTCACCAGTGTGGAGTGAGTGGAGTTCCCCAGACCAATGCAGATTTAGATTTGGCTATGTGGGGGGAGGGCTCAACACAGGAAACATAGCATCTGCCCACCCACTACACAGGAGAAGGACTCAACACAGGGACAATGGCAGCTTTCTCTTGAGCCCTCACCCTGAGGCCACTCATTCAGTCTCTCTCGTTTTGTCTCTGGCACCTCCCAAGCTGCAGTCCATCAGGGTGAGTGTCTGGGAGTGAGAGTCTTTGTGTGGATCCTTTAAGAGGATGCCTGGGTTTCCAGTCACCTTCCATCTCACCTGGGTAGATGGAGTACCCGCTGATTTTCCCAACTAGATGCCGTGGAGTCTTCCTTTCCTGACACTGGTGCTCTGGGCTAGGGAGCCCAATGTTGGGTTGGGACCCCTCACTCTTCAGGGGGGACCTCTGCAGCCAAGATATCCCTCCCAATTCTCGACTGCCACACATGTCTGTGGGTCCAGCCCATTTCATGCCTCCACCCTTTCTACCAGTCTCGAGGTGGCTTCTTCTTTATATATTTAGTTATAGGACTTTTGTTCAGCCATTTTTTGATAGTTCTCCAGGTTGATTGTTCTATAATTTAGTTGTAATTTTAATGTGGTCACAGAAGAAGGCAGACACAGCATTTACCTACTCCACCATCTTGACTGGAATTCTATAACCAGTGTTTTGAGCTCTGCATCTGATAGATTGCTTGTCTCCGTTTTGTTTATTCCTTTTTTTTTTTTTTTCCTCTCGGGAGCTTTGTTCTGTTCTTTCATTTGGGACAGGTTTTATTGTCTCTCTATTTTGGCTGCTTCCTTCTGTTTGTTTATATGTATTTGTTCAAGCTGTTATGTCTCTCAGTCTTAATAGAGTGGCCTTATGTAGTAGGTGTCCTGTGGGGCCCAGTAGTGCAGTCTTCTTGGTCACCTGAGCTGGGTGCTCCAGATGTGTCCCTTGTGTGTGTTGTCTGTGACCTCCTCTTGTAGTTCAGTCTTGATTTCAGTTTTCAGATCAATGGGAGTGATTGACCCTCCAGCTGATTAGTTGCTAGGACTGGCTGTCACTACAGTGGAGGAGCTGTTATGCAGGGGAATGACTCTTGGAGCAGGACTTACTTTGACGTGCTCTGGTGCCTGCCCAGTCTGCCCTGTGGGTGCGTTTTTTGTTTAGGTGGTTGGGTGGTGCTCTGGTGCGGTCTGAAGCTGGCCACCAGGCATGTTGGTTTTGGGGTTTCTTAGGAGGTTCTCTGTTGCAGGCCAAGTTCAGCTGCTACCTGTGCCCTGCCTAGGGCTACTTGATATGAGATACAAAGTGATCTGCAGCTGGTTTCCACTTGCGCTGGGCTTGGAGGTTCCTAGGAAAGGATAAGCTGTGACTTGAGATAGCTGCCACTAGCTTGAGGCTTGGGCCTACTTAGCAAGATATATGGGATATGCCTAGGCCAGATGCTGCTTTTTGGGGGGTTGTGAAAAATTTGAGAGATTTAAGGAAAGTCTGCAGCATGATCCAAGACAGGCTGTTTGTGTGGAAAAGCCATCAGAAATGGCTTAATGGGCCTGCTATTTGGGTGGGCTGTGTCTCAGGGAATCACAAGGGCAGGGTGAATGGTGTTAGCCAGGTTGATGGCGACTCAGATATGGTGGCCTCCTGCATATGCAGCCTGGGTGGGGGATTGGCTCATTAAAGGAACAATTTTTTTCTGCCAGCACTTCTATCTGGGAGGAAGCTGCCCCTCTAGCCATTTCTCTGAAGCCAGACAACTCAGTTCTTCTCCGTATGTCCCTGGCACCTGTCACACAACTTCCCAGAGCTGGAGCTCAGAGCAAGGGAGTCCATCACTGAGTAAATCCATACACAGTCCTCTAAGAGGAACGCCTGGGACTCCAGCAGCCTTCCGTCTCACTCAGCCACAATCTCCGCTGTTTTTCACTGCCAGAAGTTGTGGGGACTTCTCTTCTCACCACTGGAGCCTGATGCTGGGGATTCTGGTGTGGCACTGGGACCACTTGCTTCTCAGGGAACACCTCCTCAGCTGGGATATCCCTCCCAATTTTAACTAACACAAGTGCATGTGGGACCAGTGCAATCTATGTCTCTGCCCTTGATACAATTCTCAAAATGCCTTCCTTTGTATATCCTTAGTTTTAAGATTTCTGTTCAGCTAGATTTCAGACAATTATCAATGATGGTTGTTCCGTAGTTTAGTTGTATTTTTGATGTAATCATGCAAGGAGGCAAGTCCAGTGTTTACCTACTCTGCCATCTTAACCAGAACTTGAGATTCCTTTCTTTTCCATTACTTAGTAATGTGTGTGTGTTTGTAGACAGACAGTTTAAACGCCTTCCTGCTTGATTCTCACAACAGTACTGTAAATTCAGTCTTATTATCTCTATTTTTCTGATATGAATTATACTCAGAGAGGTTAAGTGATGCATCCATGATCACAAAGCTAGTGAGAAACAAATGTGGTATTTGAACTCATACCTTATTCAATATCAAACCCATTCCTTTTTTTTATTATATTGTACTGCCTTTCTGGTTATCAATTTGTAGATCAGATAAGCATTGTTTTGTGGTCTAATTTGTTTCTCTAAAGGCTTAAAATATCTAGTAGTGCAGTGATAGGTTAGATAAAAGCAGTGCCCATCAGTTTCATTTCTGGTCCTTCCACACCACTGAAGTGCTCTCCATCTTTTGAGTCACTTTCTTTTATTTTCTATGACAGAAGCTGTATCAGTTTGTTCTGTTTCAGGGAAACCTTTCCAAATTCATCTTTTACATTCTGAATTTCTTCACTGGTTCTCAATTTGTTGGTTGTGTCACAAATATTTCTCAAAGCTGGATCAGGCTAACAGTGGAATGGGAATCACACAGATGTAGATAGATATTCTTTGCAATAAAGTGCAAGCACCCTTGAAATCAGCCTCTGAGGCCCCAGTGATTCAGATTCAGGCAAAGAGGCCAAGGCCAATGTGGCAGGATGCTCTGTAGGAAAGGACCCTTACACCACCCAGACCTTTGATGTGACACTTCCTCATCTCACCCAACAACCCCCACTGGTAGGAGAGATGGCTCTAAAGCAGAGAGGGATGAAGGAGATTTACTACAGGAGGGACATGATAGACAAAATAAGACTGAGTTACCAGTCCCATTGAGAGTGACCTATTGGGCAAAGAACCCCAGTTCAAAATGACTGGGACAGGGCAGGGGTACAGTGTGGGAGTGAACAAAAGCACTGATTGGGGGTTGTTACTTTAGGGTATAGCTGCACTTGTAAAGGCTCTATTTTTAAGTTGGTTGTTCTAATTTATTTTACGCTAACTGAGGCTGAGGGGTATGGGACTATACTCTCCTCAGTGTCCATAACAAGGGGGAGCTCATTATTCACGTTGACATTTTTTCCTACTGTTTTCTTTTTACCTTCTGCTTGGGTATTTTTGTCATCCCCTCATTTGGTTCCCTGGATTGTCTTTCTTTGTCTCTTGATTCTAACTTGTAAATAAAGAAAATATTATTTTAAAAAAAGAAATCAGCTCCGAGGACTTTAGCTCAGTTGCCATTATAATATCTTAGACATTTATTTTAGTTTTTTAAAGCAAATGTCTCAGTGATCACATTTTCAACACACACATTTTTCTCTGGGTATATATGTGCTACAGGAAGGAAACAATGTTGAATAACACCAACATCTTTAGTATAGACATTTCAATATACTTATGAGAAAATAAATGTGTGGGGCTTCTGACAGCTCTATTTGTTTCACGTGCAGTGTTACACATACCTTTGAAACTATTCTTTCAATCTACATAGTTAAATTCTTTGGAAGTAGAGAGATAAATCTAAAAATGTGCAAAATCAGCAATGGTCTCAGTAGACTACCACATTTTTATTTTTGCTTTCCAATGAGAGTGTTTGTGTAAGAATCATCATAACATTTATGTCAATTATCCACAGGTTTTGTAGTTTTAAAAAGGCAATTTAGAATTTTAACAGTACCGGTTTCAAAAGAATTTCCATTTCATAGGCAGAATTAAAAACGTATGAATATTATCGGGAATGGAGAAAGTAAGCGTGCTGAAGAAAATGGAACACTCTAAATGTCAAATTTTCTTTTACATAAACTTAAGGCTAACCACTCAAAAAAAAAATCCAGAACTGAAATATATACTGTAATAAAAGAAGAAACAGAGGGAAACATCATAGAATACCACCACACAGAAATAATAAACAACAAAAAGTCAAAGAAACAATGGAGACACAGCCTTACCGAAAACTAAAGATAGCATGACAGGAAATCCTCACACATCAATAATCACCCTAATTGTAAATGGACTGAACTCAACAATAAAAAGGCACAGAGTAGAAGATTGGATCAAAAAACTAACCCCAATCATATGCTAAGTCCAAGAGACACATCTCAGCTACAAGGACAAGCATAGATTCAAAGTGAAAGGGTGGAAATTGACACTCCAAGCAAATGGTATACAGAGAAAATCAGGTGTAGCCATAATGATATCAGATGAAACAGACTTCAAGGTGAAAAAGATAACAAGAGACAAAGATGGACATTTCATAATGGTGAAGGGGACTGTACAACAAGAAGACATAACAGTCATCAATATTTATGCCCCCAATCAGGGAGCACCGAAATATACCAAGCAACTACTAACAGAACTAAAGGCAGAAATTGACCAAAACACAATTATACTAGGGAATTTAAATACACCATGGACAGCTATGGATAGATCATCCAAAAAGAAAATAAATAATGAAAGCAGCCCTAAATGACACCTTAGATGAAATGGACATAACTGACATATATAGAGCACTTCATCCTAAAACATCAGACTATGCATTTTTTTCTGGTGTACGTGGAACATTCTCAAGGATAGACCATATACCGGGACGTAAAATCAGCCTCAGCAAATTTAAGAAGACTGAAATCATACCAAGCATATTCTATGATCACAAAGCTTTGAAATAGGATATCAACTGCAAAAAGAAAGCGGGAAAAAACACAAATACATGGAGATTAAACAACATACTTTTAAAGAATGACCGGGTCAAAGAAGAAATTAGAGGAGAGATTAAAAGATACATAGAAACAAATGACAAGGAAAATACATCCTACCAAAATTTTGGGGATGCAGCGAAAGAAGCTTTAAGAGAGAAATTTATATCATTACAAGCCTATTTCAAGAAATAAGAAAAATCCCAAATAAATAACTTCATGTTACACCTTAAAGAACTAGAAAAAGAAGAACAAGTGAAACCCAAGGTCAGCAGAAGAAAGGAAATGACAAAAATCAGAGCAGAACTAAATGAAATAGAGAACAAAAAGACAATAGAAAAAATTAATGTGACGAAGAACTGAGTCTTTGCAAACATTAAAAAAATTGACGAACCCTGGGCTAGAGTCACTAAGATAAAAAGAGAGAGACACTAATTAACAAAATCAGAGATGAAAAAGGGGAAGTTATCACGGACACCACAGAAATACAAAGGATCATCCAAGAATACTATGAAGGACTATATGCCACCAAATTCAATAACCTAGAAGAAATGGACAAGTTCTTAGAAACATATAGCCTTCCAAGGCTCAACCATGAAGAACTGGAAAATCTAAACGGACCGATCACCAGTAATGAAATTGAATCAGTCATCCAAATCTTTCCCAAAAGCAAAAGTCCGGGACCAGATGGCTTCACTAGTGAATTCTACCAAACCTTCAAAGAGGATCTAATACCAATCCTGCTCAAACTCTTCCAAAAAATTGAAGAAGAGACAGTACTCCCTAACTCATTTTATGAGGCCGACATTACCCTGATACCAAAACCTGGTACGGTCAACACAAAAAAAGAATTCTACAGACCAATATCTCTGATGAATACAGAGGCAGAAATCCTAAAAAAATTCTAGCAAATCGAATACAACAATGCATTAAAAAGATTATTCATCACGACCAAGAGGGGTTCATCCCCGGGGCACAAGGATGGTTCAACATCTGCAAATCCATCAATGTGTTACATCACGTAAACAAAATAAAGGACAAAAATCATATGATTATATCAATTGATGCAGAAAAAGCATTTGACAAGATACAACATCCATTTATGATTAAAACACTTAATAAAATGGGTATAGAAGGAAAATACCTTAACATAATAAAGGCCATATATGACAAGCCCTCTGCTAATCTCATAATTAATGGTGAAAACTGTAGCCCTTTGCTCTACGTTCAGGAACATGACAGGGCTGTCCCCTATCACCTCTGCTTTTCAACATAGTGTTGGAAGTCCTTGCCGGAGCAATTAAGCAAGAGAAAGAAATAAAAGGCATCCAAATTGGGAATGAAGAAGTTAAATTATCACTCTTTGCAGATGACATGATGCTATATATAGAAAACCCTAAAGACTCCACCAAAAAGCTATTAGAAACAATCAACGAATACAGTAAAGTTGCCGGCTACAAAATCAATGCACAAAAGTCCATTGCCTTCCTATATACTAACAATGAAATCTCAGAAAAACAAATACAAAAAGCAATTCCTTTTGCAATTGCAGCAAAAAGAATAAAATACCTAGGAATAAACTTAACTAAGGATGTGAAAGACCTATATGCTGAAAACTATAAGATATTTTTGAAAGAAATTGAAGAAGACACAAAGAAATGGAAAGACATTCCATGCTCATGGATTGGAAGAATCAACACAGTTAAAATGTCCATATTACCCAAAGCAGTATACAGATTCAGTGCAATCCCCATCAAAATCCCAATGGCATATTTTAAAGAAATAGAACAAAAAATCATAAGATTTGTTTGGAACCACATAAGACCTCGAATAGCCAAAGCAATCGTAAGAAAAAAGAACAATAATGGAGGTACCACACTTCCTGATTTTGGCTTGTACTACAGGGCTACAATAATCAAAACAGCGTGGTACTGGCAGCAAAACAGACACATAGACCAATGGAATAGAATTGAGAACCCAGAAATAAAACCACATAAATATGTACAGATAATTTTTGACAAAGAAGCAAAAAACATACAATGGAGCAAAGACAGCCTCTTCAATAAATGGTGCAGGGAGAATTGGATAGCCACGTGCAAAAGAATGAAACTGGACTGCTATTTGTCACCATGTACCAAAGTTAATTCAAAATGGATCAAAGACTTAAGCATAAGACCTGACACAATAAACTGCATAGAAGAAAACATCGGTACTAAACTTATGGACTTTGGGTTCAAAGAGCATTTTATGAATTTGACTCCAAAGGCAATGGAAGTAAAAGCTAAAATAAACGAGTGGGACTATATGAAACTTAAAAGCTTCTGGACAGCAAAAGAAATCATCAACAAAATAAAGAGGCCACAAACTGAATGGGAGAAGATTTTTGCAAACAGTGCCTCCGATAAGGGGCTAGTATCCAGAATATACAAGGAACTCATGCAACTCAACAACAAAAAAAACAAACAACCCAATGGAAAAATGGGCAGAGGACCTGAAGAGACATTTCTCCAAAGAGGACATACAAATGGCAAATAGACATATGAAAAAATGCTCAACATCACTAATCGTCAGAGAAATGCAAATAAAAACCACAATGAGATATCACCTCACCCCAGTCAGAATGGCTATCATCAGCAAGACAAATATTAACAAGTGTTGGAGAGGCTGTGGAGAAAAAGGAACCCTCATACACTGTTGGTGGGAATCCAGACTGGTGCAGCCGTTATGGAAGGCAGTGTGGAGGTTCCTCAAAAAATTACGAATAGAATTGCCATATGACCCAGCAATCCCTCTCCTGCGTATCTACCCAAAAATCTGAAAACATTTAGAGATAAAGACACGTGTGCTCCAAAGTTCATTGCAGCTTTGTTTACGGTGGCCAAGACATGGAAACCACCAAAATGTCCTTCGATAGATGAATGGATAAAGAAGTTGTGGTATATATACACAATGGAATACTATTCGGCGGTAAGAAAAGTTGATATAGGAACATTTGTGACAACATGGATGGATCTTGAGAGAGTAATGCTGAGCGGAATATGTCAGACAGAAAAAGCAGAGAACCATGTGATTTCACTGATATGTGGTATATAAACCAAAAACAACAAAAGAACAAGACAAACAAATGAAAAACAGAAACTCATAGACACAATAGTTTAGTGGTTGCCAGAGGGTAAGGGGGGTGGGGGTGTGGGGGGTGGGAGATGAGGGTAAGGGGGATTGAATATATGGTGATTGAAGGAGAACTGACTCTGGGTGATGAACACACAATGAGATTTATAGATGATGTAATACAGAATTGTACACCTGAAATTTATGTAATTTTACTGCCAATTGTCACCCCAATAAATTTAATAAAATAAAATAAATAAATAAAAAAGAACTGAAAGCAAATCTTTCTACTGCATGGATCCTACTTTTTCAGTCTTCTTCCCACCATATTTGTTCTGTCTCTTTAGTACCTGACTTTCTAAATTCTGTTAGGAAGTGTAACTTTCATGATGACACAGTAATGATATAGGGAGGGACTTAGAGTGATACATTAATTCTAGGTTCTGTAACTCCCTGAAGTAATGCACTATAGGCCAGTATGGCAGACAACTACATATTTCCTGAATACCTGTGTGCTCTTTTCACACTGTACAGTTGTATTTGAAAAACAGCTGTTCATTTAGAAATTATATTCCTTGCCTTTCTCATATCTACATATAGCCATGTTTCTTGCAAAAAGAAGGTGAATTAAAAGTTATGTCTCACTTCCAGGCAAAAGTGCTTAAAAAATAGACATTCTTCTCCACTATGACTTTTCTATCTTCTAGCAGAAGGTGAAGGATTCTAATGCCCTAAAGGATGACAGAGCCATCAGATGAGAGGAAACTGAGTTTCTTAATCTCCACATAGAAGTTTTCCCATTGAACACCGATTGAGCAATTTCTTCAGCAAGACATAAAATGCTACAAGCCACTGAACTTTTAGAGTTTGTTTGATAGAGAAGTTAGCCTTGCTATAACTAATATAGCATGAGTGGACAGATTAAGATATCTGTGAGTAATGTCTGCTGGTATACTGGTTTTCATTCTTTATTATTTTATTTTTTAATTAAATATATTAAGGTTACATTGGTTAGAAAACTTATATGTTTCAAGTGTACATTTATATAATACATCATCTATATATTGCACTGTGTGTTCACCATATAGTTGATGCCCTTTACCCGCATCTATCACCCCCACCATTCATGTTGTTGCAAATGGCTGTATTTTATCTTTTCTTATGGCTGAGTAATATTCCGTTGTATATATGGACCACATCTTTAACCAATTATCTATTGAAGGACACTTCAGTTGTTTCCATGACTAGGCCACCATTAATAATACTGCAATAAACATTGGGGTACATAAATCTTTATGGATAAATGTTTTCTGAATTTTTGGGTAGATAACCAGGAGAGGGGTTGCTGTGTCATATTGTAATTCTATTCTCAAAATTTTGAGAGAGCCTCCATACTGTTTTCCTAGTGGCTGTACCAATTTACATTCCCACCAGCGTGTATTAGGGTTCCTTTTTTCTCTACAGCCTCTCCCACACTTATTGTCTTGTTGATGATAGCCATTCTAACAGGTGTGAGGTGATATCTCACTGTGGTTTTGACTTGCATTTCCCTAACAGCTAGAGAAATTGAGCATTTTTCATATATCTGCTGGCCATTTGTGTGTCTTTTTGGGAAAAGTGTCTGTTTTTTTCATTGTATTGTTTGATTTTTGTTTTTGAGTTGTATGAGTTTTTTTTATATAGTTTGGATATTGACCCCTAATCAGAGGTATCATTTGCAAATGTCTTCTCCCATTTTTTTGGTTGCCTTTTTTTGTTGTTGATGGTTTCTTTTTCTGTGCATAGCTTTTTAGTTTTCTATAGTACTATTCATTTATTTTTTTTTCTTTTATTTCCCTTGCCTTTGAGGTCACATTAGTAAAATCCTCTATGAACCCAAGATCTGTAAGTTTAGTACGTATGCTTTCTTTTCTGCAATTTATTGTTTCAGGTCTTATATTTACATATTTGATCCAATTTGAGTTAATTTTGGTATACGTTGACAAATAGCAGTCTGGTTTCATTCTTTTCCATGTGGTTTTCCAAATTTTCCAGCACCATTCATTCAAAAGGCATTCTTTTTCCACTGCATATTTCTGGCTCCTTTGTTTCTAATATATATATATATATATATATATATATATATATAGAGAGAGAGAGAGAGAGAGAGAGAATTTTTGAGTTTGTGGAGACAATGGAAGATCTCCTCTCAGTCTAGTAGAACATAATAAATAAATAAATATAAATATAAAAACCCCATTGGGCTTTTGGAATTGGGCTAGAAATTATGCAAACAACCTGTGTTCAGTATATAATACAATATGACTCATTCATCCTTCTATATTTGTCACCTATCTTCACCTTCATAATTCTGTGAGTTAAGTAATAGCATCTTAGTTTCACAGATAAGGCAATGGTAATAACTCTGCAGGACACACTGCAAGTGGTGGAACCAGGATATGAAACCCAGCGTTTCTTATTTCAAAGTCACTTTTACTACTACTTTCTAACAGTTCCTGTAAAAGAGGTGAGAAAGATAATTGTCCAGCTGACAAATGGATAGAGAAGAAAGTCAAGGGAAATCTCCGTGCACTATCTGTTAGAATTTCCTTTTTAACTAAAATTTATTGGGGTGACGATTGTTAGTAGAGTTACATAGCTTTCAGGTGTACAATTCGATAATACATCATCTGTATATCACATTGTGTGTTCATCATGCAGAGTCAGTTCTCCTTCTATCACCATATATTTGATCCCCTTTACCCTCATCTCCCTCCCCCCACACCCCTTACCCTTTGATAGCCACTAAAGAAACCACTTGGTTTCTTTATTTGTTTGTCTTCTTGTGTTGTTTTCAGTTTTATATACCACATATCAGTGAAATCATATGGTTCTTGACTTTTTCTGTGTGACTTTTTTCACATAGCATAATAATCGCAAGATCCATCCACATTCTTGCAAATGGCATTATTTCATGTTTTCTTATGGAAGAATAGTATTCCATTGTGTATATATACCACAACTTCTTTATCCATTCATCTATCGAAGGACACTTTGGTTGTTTCCATGTCTTGGCCACCGTAAACAAAGCTGCAATGAACTTTGGAGCATGCGTGTCTTTATCGCTAAATGTTTTCAGATTTTTGGGTAGATACCCAGGAGAGGGATTGCTGAGTCAAATGGTAATTCTATTCGTAATTTTTTGAGGAAACTCCACACTGCCTTCCATAACGGCTGCACCAGTCTGCATTCCCACCAACAGTGTATGAGGGTTCCTTTTTCTCCACAGCCTCTCCAACATTTGTTATTATTTGTCTTGTTGATGATAGCCATTCTAACTGGTGTGAGGTGATATCTCATTGTGGTTTTTATTTTTGCATTTCTCTGATGATTAGTGATATTGAGCCTTTTTTCATATGTCTATTTGCCATTTGTATGTCCTCTTTGGAGAAATGTTTATTAAGGTCCTCTGCCCATTTTTTAATTGGACTGTTTTTTTGTTGTTGTTGTTGTTGTTCCTCAGTTGTGAGTTCCTTATATATTTTGGATATTAGCCTCTTGTAAGAGGCATTGTTTGCAAAAATCTTCTCCTGTTTGTTTGGTTGCCTCTTTATTTTGTCGATGGTTTATTTTGCTGTGAAGAAGTTTTTCTTAGTTTGATATAGTCCTATTCCTTTATTTTAGTTTTTACTTCACTTGACTTTGGAGTCAAATTCATAAAATGCTCTTTGAATCCAAGGTCCATAAGTTTAGTACCTACGTTTTCTTCTATGCAGTTTATTGTTTAAGGTATTACGATTAAGTCTACGATTCATTTTTGAGATAATTTTGGTACTCAATGACAGATAGCAGTCTAAATTCATTCTTTTGCATGTGACTTACCAATTCTGCCAGCACCATTTATTGAAGAGGCTGTCCTTTCTCCATTGTATGTTTTTGGCTTTTTTGTCAAACATGATCCATCCATATTAAGGTGGGTTTATTTCTGGGTCTCAGTTCTATTCCATTGGTCTATGTATCTGTTTTTCTGCCAATACCATACTGTTTTTGATTATTGTTGCCCTTTAGATTATTGTTGACAAGCTGAAATCAGGGAATGTGATACCTCCTACGTTGTTCTTTTTTCTTCATATTGCTTTGGCTATTCAGGGTCTTTTATGTTTCCCTACAAATCCCATGGTTTTTTGTTCTGTTTCTTCAAAAAATGTCTTTGGGATATTGATGGGGATTGCCTTAAATCTGTATATTGCTTTGGGTAATATGGCCATTTTAACTAAGTTGTTTCTTCCAAACCATGAACATAGCATGTCTTTTCATTTCTTTGTGTCTTCTCCAATTTCTTTTAAAAATGTCTTATAGTTCTCACTGTATAAATCCTTCACATCCTTTGTTAAGTGTATTCCTAGGTAATTTATTCTTTTTCTTGCAATTGCAAAAGGAATTGTTTTATTATTTCTTTTTCTGAAATTTCATACTTAGTACAGAGGAATGCAATAAATTTAATACATTGATTTTGTAGCTGGCAACTTTACTGTGTTTGTTTATTGTTTCTACTAGCTTTTTGGTGGAGTGTTTAGTGTTTTTTATATATATAGGATCTTGTCATCTACAAAACGTGACAATTTAACTTGTCATTCCCTATGTGGATGCCTTTTATTCCTTTCTCTTGCCTGATTGCTCTGGCTAGGACTTCCAATATACTATGTTTAAAGAAGAGGTGATAGGGGACAGCCCTGTCATTTTCCTGGACATAGAGCAAAGGGTTTCAGTTTTTCAACATTAATTATGATATTAGCTGAAGGTTTGTCATATATGGCCTTTATTATGTTAAGGTATTTTCTTTCTATACCCATTTTATTGTTTTAATCATAAATGGGTGTTGTATATGGTCAAATGTGTTTTATGCATCTATTGTTATAATCGCATTATATTTGTCCTTTCTTTTGTTTATGTGGTGTATCACATTGATTGATTTGTGTATGTTGAACCATCCTTGTGCCCCTGGGATGAACCCAACTTAGTTGTGATGTAAATTTTTTTAATGTATTGTTGCATTTGATTTGCTAGAATTTTGTCTATGATTTTTACATCTGTATTCATCAGATATAATGTTCCGTAATTTTATTTTATGTGTTATTCTTACCAGGTTTTGGTGCCAGGGTAATGATGGCCTCATAAAATGAGTTAGGGAGTATTGTCTCTTCTTCAATTTTTTGGAAGACTTTGAGTAGGACAGGTATTAGATTGTCTTTGAATATTTGGTGAAATTCACTAGTGAAGCCATCTGGTCCTGGACTTTTGCTTTTGGGAAGGTTTCGGATGACTGATTCAATTCCTTACTGGTGATCAGTCTATTTAGATTTTCCAATTCTTCATGATTCATCTTAGGAAGTCTATATGTTTCTAAGAACACGTCCATTTTTTTAGGTTATTGAATTTGGTGGCATATAGTCCTTCATAGTATTCTTGGAATATCCTTTGCATTTCTGTGGCATCTGTGGTAACTTCCCCTATTTCATTTTGGATAATGTTTATTTGTGTCTTTTCTCATTTGATCTTAGTGAATCTAGCCTAGAGTTTGTCAATTTTGTTAATCTTTTCAAAGAACTAGCTCTTTGTTGCATTATTTTTTGTATTGTCTTTTTGTTCTCTATTTCATTTGTTCTGCTCTGATTTTTATTATTTCCTTCCTAATGCTGACTTTGGGTTTCATTTGTTCTTCTGTTTCTAGTTCTTTAAACTGTAACATGAGGTTATTTATCTGGGATTTTTCTTCTTTCTCGAGATAAGCCTAATGATATAAATTTTCCTCTTAAAACTGCTTTGGCTGCTTCCGAAAAATTTTGGTCGGATATATTTTCATTCTCTTTTGTTTCTATGTATCTTTTGTTCTCTCCTCTAATTTCTTCTTTGACCCAGTCATTCTTTAAAATTATGTTGTTTAATCTCCACATATTTGTGGTTTTTCTTGCTTTCTTTTTGCTATTTATATCCAATTTCAAAGCCTTGTGATAAGAGAATATGCTTGGTATGATTTAAATCTTGTTACGTTTGCTGAGTCTTGTTTATATGCCAATATGGTGTATCCTTGAGAATGTTCTGTGTATGCAAGAAAAGAATGTATAGTCTGATGTTCTAGTATGAAGTGCTCTATAAATGTCAATTGTGTTCATATCATCTAATGTGTCATTTAGGGCTGATATGTCTTTATTTATTTTCTGTTTGGATGATCTATCCATAGCTGTCAATGATGTATTTAGGTCCCCTACTATAATTTTGTTTCAATCAATTGCTCCCTTTAGTTCTTTTAGTAGTTGCTTGGTATATTTCGGTGCTCCCTGATTGAAGACATAAATATTGACGCCTGTTATGTCTTTTTCTTGTATAGTCCCCTTTATCATTATGAAATGGCCATCTTTGTGTCTTATTAACTTTTTATCCTGAAGTCTGTTTCATTTGATATTAGTATGGCTACATCTGCTATTCTCTGGATAGCATTTGTTTGGAGTGTCAGTTTCCACCCTTTCACTTTGAGTTTATATTTGTCATTGTAGCTGAGATATGTCTTTTGGAGTCAGCATATGGTTGCTTGGGTTTAGTTTTTTGATCCAATCTGCTACTCTGTGACTTTTTATTGGTGAGTTCAGTCTATTAACATTTAGGGTGATGATAGATATGAGAATTTCCTATCATTCTATCTCTAGTTTTCTGGTAGGATATTGTCTCCATTGTTTCTTCGCCTTTTTCTTGCTGTCTATTATTTCAATGCTGTGGGATTCTATGATTTTTCCTCTATTTCTTCATTTTTTATGCTGCATATTTCAATTTTGGATTTCTTTGATTGGTTACCATTGAGTTTATGTAAAAGAATGTTTCATATTTAGAGTATTTCTTTTTTTTTTCATCATACTTACTTTCTCCATCCCTTGTGCCAGTTCTGACCTTTAGTCTCTCCCTTTTTATGTTGTTGTTGTAACAAATTGTCCCTATTTATGCTGTGAGTTGGTTTCTGTACTTCAGAAGCAAGTTGCCTTTTCCTCGTATTTTTTTCTTTAATTAAATTTATTGGGGTGACAATTGTTAGTAAAATTACATGGATTTCAGGTGTACAATTCTGTATTACATCATCTATAAATCCCATTGTGTGTTCATCACCCAGAGTCAGTTCTCCTTCCATCACCATATATTCGATCCCCCTTACCCTCATCTCCCACTCCCCACCCCCCGCCCCCCTTATTTTTAAAGTTCTTTTATTTTTGTTTGTTTTTTGTTTTTGTCTTTACCTTGTAGTTATGGCTAAGTGTATAGTGTCTTATTTAGTGTCGGGGTTGCCATTTCCTGTTTCTGTCTATCTGTTCGTAATACTACTCATGGTTTTGTATTCTTTGCTTCTTTATTTCAGGTCGAATATCTTCTTTAAATATTTCTTGTATTGTAGGTCATGTGTTAGAAAATTCCCTCAGCTTCTGTATGCCTGGAAATGTCTTTATCCCTCTTTCATATCTAAATGATACCTTTACTGGATATATTATTCTTGGCTCATGATTTCTCTCTTTCAATAGTTTGAATATTTGGTTCCACTCCCTCCTGGCTTGTAGAGTTTCTGCTGAAACATCTGATGATAATCTAATGGGCTTTCCCTTGTAGGTTACCATCTTCTTTTCCCTGTCTGCCTTTAAGATTCTTTCTTTGTTTTAATTTTTGACATCTTCAGTAAAATGTACCTTGGAGAAGGTTTGTTAGTATTAAGGTAACTAGGTATTCTATTTGCTTTTGGATTCAAGGATTCAGTTCTTTCCACAAGTTTGGGAAGTTCTTGTCAACTATTTGTTTGAATATATTCTCTGTTCCGTTCTCCCTTTCTTCTCCTTCTGGTATGCCCATTATTCTTATGTTGTTCTTTCTCACGGAGTCAGAAAGTTATTGTAGAGTTCCTTCATTTCTTTTAAATCTCAAGTCTCTTTCTTCTTCCATCTGTGTCACTTCCAGGTTTCTATCTTTGATGTCACTGATTCTTTTCCCCATTTGGTCAACTCTATTACCTAAGCTGGTTATTTCATTCTTAGTTTCTTTTATTGAGTTCTTAATCTCCAGAAACTGTTTTTGGTTCTTTTTTAAAATTTTAGTCTCTTTGGTAAAATGTTCATTTTGTTGTTTTTTGTGTTTCTGAGTTCATTAAACTGCCTGCCTATGTTTTCTTGCATCTCATTGAGTTTTTTAAGAACTGCAATCTTGAATTCTCCGTCATTTAGTTAACACATTTCCATGTCTTTAAGTTCATTTTCTGGGGATTTTTCATTTTCTTCCTGAGTTGCCTTGTTGCATTGGTTATTCATGGCAATTAATGGATGTTTATTTCTCTTCCTAGGCATCTACAAGAGTGGGTTCTTCAACAGGTTGGTAGGAAGTGGTCTTTCTTTTCTTTCCAGTAGGTGTTGGTAGAATGCTTTATTTTCTCTTTAATTGTAGCCTTTTATTCTCTCTCATGCAGTAGTACTTTATTTTCTTTGCACTATTCCAGCTTCTAACAGAATGGGAGGATTTCCTGGAAGGTGGGCTTCTCCTCTGTGAACAGGTAACCTGGGTCTCAGAGCACCACCTCCATGGGAGGATGTCAAGAGCTTCTGAAGTTCTAAAGCTCTTCCTGCACCAGATTCAGGGCCTATGTGTTTCAGCAGTTCTGTTTACCCCTTCAGGGATCCACAGATATAAGTGAGGGCAGCAGCGGGGTGAGTTGTGACAGGTGGCTCTAAGCACAGCCAGTCCTGCACCCAAGGCTCTCGCCCCTTTGCTGCAACTAGTTGGGCTGTGAGTCCGTGGCTTCGGGCTGCAGTTCTCAGAACTGCAAATATTCTCTTATTTTGATGAGACACTCCTACTGTTCTGCTGCTAGCACTGGGCAGGTGGGGGTGGGTGAGCTCTCGCAAGGTAAGAAGTGGTAAGGGGGGTGGGGGTGGGGGGTGGGAGATGAGGGTAAGGGAGATCGAATATATGTTGATGGAAGGAGAACTGACTCTGGGTGATGAACACACAATGGGATTTATAGATGATGTAATACAGAATTGTACACCTGAAATCTATGTAATTTTACTAACAATTGTCACCCCAATAAATTTAATTAAAAAAAAAAAGAGGGTAAGGTGGGAGAGGGGTGGTAGATGAAGGTAAAAGGGATCAAATACATAGTGATGGAAGGAGAACTGACTCTTGGTGGTGAACACACAACATGATGTATAGATCATGTATTACAGAATTGTGCACTTTAAATCTATGTAACTTTACTAACAATTTTCACCCCAATAAACTTTAATTTAAAAAAAAAGAATAGGTAAGATGCATAATAGTAACTAGTGCATATATAAAACATGACTTGTGGGATATTAACAGAAATTAGCTTTGTTTTAATTTTGTATGATGTCTTCAGATCTATTCTGTGAGATAGCTTCTTCCCCTGCCCCAGATAAAAATCAAAGAAATGTCCATAACTTTTCTGTTTACTTTTAAGTAATCAAAGTGTCCCTCTAGTAATTAATATATCTTCAATAGTGTAAAAATAAATCTATAAACTTTCTTTAAAGTTTCACTCTTTCCCCATCTCTGCCCTACTGCTAATAGCACTAATTTTAACGGGAAAGAAGAGATCTTTTCTCTACCTTTTATTTTCCTCCTCCTCTAGGTTGTTAACTTTTTTGACTTCTTCACGGTAAGAGAAAAGCAGAAGGAGAAGAGAAAATGGCTAGGAAAGTAGTCAATTTAATATACTGCCATGAGAAGAAACAGACACTCCCTGGGTTTGGTAGGTGTTTAAGATTGATTGTTTCTTTCATGAAATGCTTTCATTCACATTTTTCCTGATGGTTGTGAATGCCCTTCCTCTGGTTGTTTCTTTGTCATATAGGAATCTGATAACTCACCCCCTGATTGAGAGAATCTCTCCCATGACATCTGTTAGCTAGGTTCTAAGAACCTCATGCTGTCTCTTTCCTGCATGTGGCCTACATGTGCTCTATAAGATGCACTCATGTATCCTTTTTCCCAACAAACTCTGGGATTACAGGCATTGCTCAAATATAGCAACTTCCCTTTGCTCTGATTTAAGAGCAATTATTCAACAAATCTTGCCCTTTAGATTGTCTTGTTGGTGTGGGCCATACGTGAATTATTTGAGCCATGCATCAATCCAACAAGCTCTAAGGAATGTATTTTAAGCTCTCCATGAGATTTTGTTGAAGACTTTCTCCTTCAATCTGTGATAATGGGCAAGCATCACTTACTACTCACACTTTGAGTAGGTACTACTCAGAGCACACTAACGAATCTTTTAAAAAATTCCCTCCTAAACTCCCAATCTTTTATCAAACTCTCCAACCACTTTTGTAGGCTGAAAATCAAATATTTAACTAGGATCTTGAAACTAGTATTCAGCTACCTTTGCAAATCCCATATGGTGAACTTACACCTGTTGGAATGTGGTATCTACCCTTTTAGGGCTTCAACCTACACTTTGACTTAAATGTTTTTTTCATTTTAACATCATATTACAAACAAATAAGACAAAATTAAACAAAACAACAAAAACAATAATCAAATAATAACAACAACAGAACAATGGAAAGAGGATATTGAGAAGCACATAAAAATAATCTAAATATTTAGATTCTAAAAATAATCTAAAAAATCTGAAGTCTTTTACCAAAACATCAAAACATCATCACATCATAAAATATTTTAAAAAAGACATTGCTTCCAAACAAGGATCTAATTTTCATTCCAATTTTATAGACAGTGAAATATAAAAAGAACGATTTAAAGGGTACCAGCTGAATGTGTATCTCCTACCTTCTGAGGAAAATGTTGGACCAGATTTTGAGTATTAAATTACATCCATCAGAACATTAACATTTACAATTCTGAAAAAATGGAGAGAAAATTGCCATCTCTAATTTCTAGGAGTACTATCCAAAAACACTGAATTATTAATAAGGGTCTGTGGGTGGGAGAGAGATATTCCTTTGCGTGTGACAACAAGTGGTTCATTTAAATGGTCTTTGACCTAGTTCTGTTGAAGAAACAGAACTCATAAGAATAAGCTACTTTGGGGTTCCGAATTGCACTTACATTTTGGAGAGATGCCTTTCTCAACTTCAAGGTCCACTGTAATGCAGTTAATGACACTGAAAGTGGAGACAGTGTAGCCAGTGACTGGAGCAATAGCTGTGATGTGATGAGGATATCCATCAACAGTACTACTGCTCACATTTAGTTTGCTACCTTGGCAATGGCAGACAGTGTAGCACCAGAAAAGGTCACCTGGTAGAGCAACAGTGTGGCATAATAATAATAGGTAAATTGTAAAGCTTCAGAAAAGGTTCAGCAGCCATCAAGGTGATATCATCCACCCAGGACAGGAAGAAGACTTGAGGAATTTGGATAGAATAACCACATAATTTATTCTTTAAAGCAAGGTTCTTTTTAAGAGTTAGATGGCCATATTAAGAATTATGTTAGTACAGCAGACCTAAACTAAGACTCCGTGGGCTAACTGGCCATATCATAGTCCTGAATTGGAGGACTACTTAAGATATGAGTGGATAAGGCATGCACAAGTCAAGTCACCACATGTACAGGGGGTGCAAAAAAATTTGTAGACATTTTAAGAAAGGAAAAAACTGTATTAAAATTGTAATACTCAATATATACCAATAACAAAAGATGAATACAAGTCATGTGTACACATTTTTTTTGGCACCCCCAGTACTTTCAAGGTGGGCACTTAGGAATCAATAAAGACAATTTCCTTCCTAATCCCTTTTGTTCAATTATTTTCCAAGACATCTAGCTTTATTTTGATACATGAGTTATCTATATCTATATACGCCTATCCACATGAATTTAGAATAATTTATAATCTCGGCCTTGAATTAAAGCATACAAAGAACTTTGCTTATCTTAACTTTCTGCCTTTGAAAAACC
This sequence comes from Rhinolophus sinicus, assembly GCF_057876585.1. Taxonomy (NCBI): domain Eukaryota; kingdom Metazoa; phylum Chordata; class Mammalia; order Chiroptera; family Rhinolophidae; genus Rhinolophus; species Rhinolophus sinicus. Next base: position 65,851,002 of record NC_142518.1, on the reverse strand, counting down.
TTTAGCTTTTCAATGATTTTCAGAGAGTTGATTAAGTTGATTTAGGCAGTATGAGGGGAGATGCAGGTGACTGGGCAACTGGAAGAATAACAGCAAAGGCTAAGGAGCTTAATCTTGATATGGAGGATTATGAGAAGAATTTTCAGAAGTACAGAAGCATTCAGTTGAGTTTAGTAATATTTAGTGCCTATTTTGTGCTACATGTTACGTATCTGTTCTTGATGAATTTATAATCTGTTGAGATAGACAAGAAATCTGCACATGGGGCAGAGGACATGAAGATACATTTTTCTAAAAAGGACATACAGATGGCAAACAGATATATGAAAAAATGCTCAACCTCACTAACCATCAGAGAAATGTAAATAAAAACCACAATGAGATACTACCTCACCCCAGTCAAAATGGCTATCATCAATAAATCAACAAACAACAAGTGCTGGCTAGGATGTGGACAAAAGGGAACTCTTGTGCACTGTTGGTGGGATTGCAGATTGGTGCAGCCACTATGGAAAACAGTATGGAGGTATCTCAAAAATCTGAAAATGGAACTACCTATGATCCAGCAATTCCACTCATAGGCATCTACTGGAGAAATCCAAAACTCTAATTCAAAAAAAAATATGTACTCCTATGTTTATTGCAGCACTATACACAATAGCCAAGACATGGAAACAACCGAAATGCCCATCGGTAGACGACTGGATTAAGAAACTGTGGTACATTTATACAATGGAGTATTACACAGCCATAAAGAAGAAAGAAATCTTACCATTTGCAACAACATGGATGGACCTAGAGAACATTATATTAAGTGAAATAAGTCAGAGAGAGAAAGACAAATACCATATGATCTCACTTATATGTGGAATCTAAAGAAAAGAATAAGTGAATGAACTAATCAGAAACAGTTTTGGAGACATAGAGGAAAACCTGAGGGTTGCTAGATGGGAGGTGGGGTGGGGATAAGGGGGAAGGTGAGGGGTTTAGAAAGTAGTCAGTAACCACAATATGGCCATGGGGTTATGAAAGTTAATTTGGAGAATGTAATCAATAATTTTGTAAAGATTTTATGGGGTATCTGATGGACACTTGTCTCATTAGGGAGACCACCTCAGGGAAGATGTAGATGCCTGATCACTGCACTGTATACCTGAAGCTGAAGCTGAACAATAATGAATGTCAACTACAAGTTTATCTATATATCTATATATCTATATATCTATATATCTATATATCTATATATCTATATATCTAGATATCTAGATATATAGATATATAGATATATAGATATATAGATATATAGATATAGTTACAAGAAGTGGAGTACAGCATTAGGAATAGAGACAGTGGAAATGTGATGGCTGTGTGCGATGTCAGAGGGGTAGTGGATGGGGGTAGGGGGGTTGACACAGTGTGCGATATATAAATGATAAACGTCTAACTTACTTTTTTGTGCACCTAAAATTAATTAAAAAAAGAAATCTTCACATGAAACAATAGTGCACAAAACAAGATGATCAAATGTGAAAGTATGAATTTCAGATAATGAATATTACAATATGACATGGGCTAGAAGTTGGTGAGGGGCGAAAATAGGTCTTAACCATAACACTATACCCCAAACAGACATTTCCTCTCTTTGTAAACATGATTAAAGACACTGTGACAGGAATGGCTAAACTTTTATCAAGAATCTATGCTCCTCCATTTCTGTAGTGTAGAATTGTCATCTAAAGATACATGTCCAGCCAATTATGACGTCTTCCTACCATAAAGTTTGTGTTCTGTTGTGACCAAGTGCCTAGATTTTACTAATGAAATATTGGCAGAAATAATACAGGTTACTTTGCAGATAGTTTGTCCCAATGAACTTGGTGTGTTTTGCTGCACTTAGTTCCTCCATCTGCTAGTTGGATGCAAAGGATTCTAAGGCCCTAGAAAGGAAATGAGGTCCCTGAATCACCATGTGGAAAAAAGCTATACACAAACCAGGAACAACTGAATTTTACTGTTAAATAAATGAGAAACAATCCTTTATTTTGTTAAGCCACTGAAACTTTCAGGTGTTGTTGTTGTTGTTGTTACAGCTATTAGTATCACCATAAATAATATAGGCACTAAGTTTTATAGGAATCTTCACAAACAAGCCATCTCACAGTAGCCTGAGATTTAATTGCTTACTGACTCATGTTCTCCATTATTCAATATAATTAGGAAACACATTTGTTCCCCCTTGTGTTTGCGTAATAATAAGTGAGTCTAAAAGAAGAGAAAAATACTGATTTTCCACCTAACCCTTCAGTCTTCTCATTTATTTTAAATTATTTTGAAGGTGGCTGAATTCAACAGTTGACCTCTTTACACAGGTTTGCAGGATGAAACAGTGAAATAGACTAGAGAAAACCCCAAGAGTCTGGTTTCTTAATATATTCTGAGAAATTTGGAAGGGCAGTCCAAAATTTTTTACTTGAATATAGGATACTAGTATATGAATATCAAATCACTATGCTGTACACCTGAAACTAATATAATATTGCAATTAAATTATATTTTAATTAAAGAAACAAAAAAACAAAACAAAATCCTTAACACTGTGTATATATTTTCAAATAGCAATTCCATCCACTTCTAGGAAGATTCTCAAATAAGTGTAAAAGTTGCACGTACCTGTGTTGTTCTTTTAATATAAGGAAGATGGGGAAAAGTTATCTCTATCAGTATGTGATATAAATGATATTGGTGTACATTTATTGATACTCACCATATATTATTAAATGAAGAAAAACAGGTTACAGAACAACATGTTTAGCATAAATACCTTCCCATGTTTTGTTTTCTGACCTCAAGCCTTGAATATAAACCTTGAAAATGGACCTTTGTTGGGGGCCACTCTCACACTGGCGTTTTATTTATTTTTCCAAATCATTCATTCTGATACTTCAGGTCATAGGTTAAATGTCACCTCAAAGAGGTCTTTTTTGACAACCCCATCTATATTAGGTACCTGTACCTTGGTCATTCTTCTTACAACATGCTATTTGTATGTCTCATAGCACTAATCACAATCTGTAATATTTTTTTGTCCATTTCTTCCTGCAGAATGTAAGTTTGGTGAGAGTAAATTTGTGTTGTTCACAGGTATATCTCTAGCAATTTGCCCAGTGCCTGGTACATAAAAGGAGTTTCATTTTTAAAAAATGAGGAACAGAAGAAAGGAGGGAAAGAAGGAAGGAAAGAAGGAAGGAAGGAAGGAGAGAGGAGTGAAGAAGGGAGGGAGGGAGGGGGATAATTAATATAGAAGAAAGTCTAGAAGGATTTACACTAAAATATTGACAGTGGTCATTTCTGAAAAGTGAGAGAGCAGGTGATTTAATTTTTTTTCACTAGACTTCTTTGTGTTTTTGTGTGGTTTTGTTTTCTGATTTTTTTTTTAAAATTAAATTTATTGGGGTGACAATTGTTAGTAAAATCACATAGATTTCAGGTGTACAATTCTGTATTACATCATCTATAAATCCCATTGTGTGTTCATCACCCAGAATCAGTTCTCCTTTCATCACCATATATTCGATCCCCCTTACCCTCATCTCCCACCCCCCACCCCCCGCCCCCCTTACCCTCTGGCAACCACTAAACTATTGTCTGTGTCTATGAGTTTCTGTTTCTCATTTGTTTGTCTTGTTCTTTTGTTGTTTTTGGTTTATATACCACATATCAGTGAAATCACATGGTTCTCTGCTTTTTCTGTCTGACTTGTTTCGCTCAGCATTACTCTCTCAAGATCCATCCATGTTGTCACAAATGTTCCTATATCATCTTTTCTTACTGCCGAATAGTATTCCATTGTGTATATATACCACAACTTCTTTATCCATTCATGTATCGAAGGACATTTTGGTTGTTTCCATGTCTTGGCCACTGTAAACAAAGCTGCAATGAACATTGGAGCACACGTGTCTTTATCTCTAAAATGTGAGTTCTGAAATCATTCTGCAAAATTGAAATGAAAGAAATAAGCCATCAGTTTAACTTAGAAAATAGTTTCTGGTCCACATGCATATGGTTAATAGCATATGACTTAGGTAGACTGGTAGACATATAGTAAGAATGGTTGATTTCATTTTTTGTAACTCAAAAAAAGTTTGCTGGACTTCCGGAAAAATGGCGGCGTGAGGTGAGCCTCTGTAAAGCTCCCCTGGAATTTACAACGAATCAAACAACAAAAACTCCACAAAGGACTCCCTGAACAGCAGACAGGCAAGACGAAGAGGCCCACTACCGACTGAAATCACCTACAGGTGGGAGATTCGCGCCAGTGGAGGGAGGAGGAAAGGGAGAAGTGCGCGGAGACAGAGCCGCGCGGGCGCAGGTCACAGACCTAGCTCAGTGCTCCGAGCTCACTGCTTCTCGGAACTACCGCAGCTGAGAGTGAGGGAAGAACTCGGACTGCTAGGGCTCCGCTTGTGGCCCACAGGGCTGAGGGGACAGCATATAACACGGCTGAACCAAACACTCACGGCAGAGACCTCGGAGAAAAGATTGAGGGAAAAAGGCTGAAAACGGTGGTTTAAGCCCGCACTGCCGAGCAGAGAATGGAGCCTTAGGCACTGAGACTAGCCGCCCCCTCCCACCCCTCCCAGAGCTCGCCCCGCCCCCACCTGCCCGGTGCAAGAAGCTAAACAGTAGCAGTGTCAGATCAAAACAACAGAAAATTTGCTGTTTTGAGAACTGTGGGCCATAGACACAAATTCACAGCCCAACTAGCTCCGGCAAAGGGGAGGGAGCTGTGGAAGCAGGACTGGCTGTGGTGGTGGTCGCCACCATTGCTCTGGGCCACCTCTCACAACTTACCCCACCCCTGACCCCACCTATCTGGGCGGATCCCTGCAGGAGTAAACAGAACTGCTGAAACATACGGGCTCTGAATCAGGAGCTGGAAGAGCTTTGGAACATCAAAAGCTCTCCACATACCCACCGGGACACTGCGCCCTGTGACCTAGACGAACTATTAACAGAGGAGAAGCCCATCTCCCAGGGAATCCCCCCATTGTGTGAGAAGCAGGAATAGTGCAGAGAAAACAGCACTACCGTGTGGGAGAAGAAAAACAAATTGCAGTTGGAGAAATAATAAGACATTCTACCAACAAGTACTGGAAAACAAAAGAAAGACCGCTTTCTATCAACCTGTTGCAGAAGTCACTCCTGTAGATGTCTAGGAAGAGAAATAGTAAACAAGTAATCGCCATGAATAACCAAGGCAACAAGATAGCTCAGAAAGAAAGTGAAAAATCTCCAGAGAAGGCACTTAAAGATACGGAAATATGTGACTTAAGTGACAGAGAATTCAAGATTGCAGTTCTGAAAAAACTCAACGAGATACAAGAAAACACAGATAGGCAGTTAAAGGAACTCAGAAACTCAATCAAAGAACAGCATGAGCATTTTACGAAAGAGATTGAAATTTTAAAAAAGAACCAAAGAGAATTTCTGGAGATTAAGAACTCAATAGAAGAAATTAAGACTGAAATAACCAGCTTAGGTAGTAGAGTTGACCAGATGGAGGAAAGAATCAGTGACATCAAAGATAGAAACCTGGAAATGACACAGATAGAAGAAGAAAGAGACTTGAGACTTAAAAGAAATGAAAGAACTCTACAAGAACTTTCTGACTCCATCAGAAAGAGCAACATAAGAATAATGGACATACCACAAGGAGAAGAAAGAGAGAAGGGAACAGAGAATATATTCAAACAAATTGTCGATGAGAACTTCCCAAATTTGTGGACAGAACTGGACCCTCGAATCCAAGAAGCAAATAGAACACCTAGTTACCTCAATCCCAACAGGCCTTCTCCAAGGCACATTGTATTGAAGCTGTCTAAAATCAACGACAAAGAAAGAATCCTCAAGGCAGCCAGGGAAAAGAAGATGGTAACGTACAAAGGAAAGACCATTAGATTATCATCAGATTTTTCAGCGAAACTCTGCAAGCCAGGAGGGAGTGGAACCAAATATTCAAAGTATTGAAAGAGAGAAATCATGAGCCTAGAATAATATATCCAGCAAAGATATGCTTTAAATATGAAGGAGGAATAAAGACCTTTCCAGACATACAGAAGCTGAGGGAATTTTCTAATACACGACCTGCACTACAAGAAATACTAAAGGAGGCTATTCGACCACCATCAACAGGGACAATTTGTGGCAACCAAAACTCAAAAAGGGGGAGAGTAAAGGCCTGAACCGGAATATGGGAATGGAGAAAGTAAGCGTGTTAAGAAAATGGAATACTCTAAATATCAAACTTTCTTTTACATAAACTTAAGGGTAACCACTCAAAATAAATCCAGAATTGAAATATATACTGAAATAAAAGAAGAAACAGAGGGAAACATCATAGAATACCACCACACAGAAATAATAGACAACAACAAAAAGGCAAAGAAACAATGCAGACACAGCCTTACCAGAAAACTAAAGATAGAATGACAGGAAATCCTCACATATCAATAATCACCCTAAATGTAAATGGACTGAACTCACCAATAAAAAGGCACAGAGTAGCAGATTGGATAAAAAAACTAAACCCAACCATATGCTGTCTCCAGGAGACACATCTTACCTACAAGGACAAGCATAGACTCAAAGTGAAAGGGTGGAAATTGACATTCCAAGCAAATGGTACCCAGAGAAAATCAGGTGTAGCCATAATGATATCAGATGAAACAGACTTCAAGGTGAAAAAGATAACAAGAGACAAAGATGGACATTTCATAATGGTGAAGGGGACTGTACAACAAGAAGACATAACAGTCATCAATATTTATGCCCCCAGTCAGGGAGCACCAAAATACACCAAGCAACTACTAACAGAACTAAAGGGAGAAATTGACCAAAACACAATTATACTAGGGGACTTAAATACATCATTGACAGCTATGGATAGATCATCCAAACAGAAAATAAATAACGAAATAGTAGCCCTAAATGACACATTAGATGAAATGGACATAATTGACATTTATAGAGCACTTCATCCTAAAACATCAGACTATACATTCTTTTCTAGTGTACACGGAATATTCTCAAGGATAGACCATATATTGGGACATAAAATCAGTCTCAACAAATTTAAGAAGATTGAAATCATACCATGCATATTCTCTGATCACAAGGCTTTGAAATTGGATAGCAACTATAAAAAGAAAGCGGGGAAAAACACAAATACATGGAGATTAAACAACATACATTTAAAGAAGGACTGGGTCAAAGAAGAAATTAGAGGAGAGATCAAAAGATACATAGAAACAAATGACAATGAAAATACATCCTACCAAAATTTTTGGGATGCAGCGAAAGCAGTTTTAAGAGGGAAATTTATCTCGTTACAGACCTATCTCAAGAAACAAGAAAACTCCCAAATAAATAACCTCATGTTACACCTTAAAGAACTAGAAAAAGAAGAACAAGTAAAACCCAAGGTCAGCAGAAGAAAGGAAATAATAAAAATTAGAGCAGAACTAAATGAAATAGAGAACAAAAAGACAATAGAAAAAATTAATGTGACAAAGAGCTGGTTCTTTGAAAGATTAACAGAATTGACAAACCCTTGGCTAGACTTACTAAGATAAAAAGAGAGAAGACAGTGATTAACAAAATCAGAAACGTAAAAGGGGAAGTTATCACGGACACCACAGAAATACAAAAGATCATCCAAGAATACTATGAAGGACTATATGCCACCAAATTCAACAACCTAGAAGAAATGGACAAGTTCTTAGAAACATATAGCCTTCCAAGGCTGAACCATGAAGAACTGGAAAATCTAAGCAGACCGATCACCAGTAACAAAATTCAATCAGTCATCCAAAACCTTCCCAAAAGCAAAAGTCCGGGACCAGATGGCTTCACTAGTGAATTCTACTAAACCTTCAAAGAGGATCTAATACCAATTCTGCACAAACTCTTCCAAAAAATTGAAGAAGAGACAGTACTCCCTAACTCATTCTATGATGCCAACATTACCCTGATAACAAAACCTGGTAAGGACAGCACAAAAAAAGAAAACTACAGACCAATATCTCTAATGAATACCAATGCAAATATCCTAAATAAAATTCTAGCAAATCGAATACAACAATGCATTAAAAAGATTATTCATCACGACCAAGTGGGGTTCATCCCCGGGGCACAAGGATGGTTCAACATACGAAAATCCATCAATGTGATACATCACATAAAGAAAATAAAGGAAAAAAATCATATGATTATATCAATTGATGCAGAAAAATCATTTGACAAGATACACCATCCATTTATGATTAAAACACTTAATAAAATGGGTATAGAAGGAAAATACCTTAACATAGTAAAGGCCATATACGACAAGCCCTCTGCTAATGTCATAATTAATGGAGAAAAACTGAAGCCCTTTGCTCTACGTTCAGGAACACGACAGGGATGTCCCCTATCACCTCTGCTTTTCAACATAGTGTTGGAAGTCCTAGCCAGAGCAATCAGGCAAGAGAAAGAAATAAAAGGCATCCAAATTGGGAATGAAGAAGTTAAAGTATCACTCTTTGCAGATGACATGATGCTATATATAGAAAACCCTAAAGACTCCACCAAAAAGCTATTAGAAACAGTCAACGAATACAGTAAAGTTGCTGGCTACAAAATCAACGCACAAAAGTCCATTGCCTTCCTATATACTAACAATGAAATCTCAGAAAAAGAAATACAAAAAACAATTCCTTTTGCAATTGCAGCAAAAAGAATAAAATACCTAGGAATAAACTTAACCAAGGATGTGAAAGACCTATATGCTGAAAAGTATAAGACATTTTTGAAAGAAATTGAAGAAGACACAAAGAAATGGAAAGACATTCCGTGCTCATGGATTGGAAGAATCAACATAGTTAAAATGGCCATATTACCCAAAGCAATATACAGATTCAATGCAATCCCCATCAAAATCCCAATGGCATATTTTAAAGAAATAGAACAAAAATCATCAGATTTGTTTGGAACCACAAAAGACCCCGAATAGCCAAAGCAATCTTAAGGAAAAAGAACAATAATGGAGGTATCACACTTCCTGACTTTGGCTTGTACTACAGGGCTACAATAACCAAAACAGCATGGTATTGGCAGAAAAACAGACACATAGACTAATGGAATAGAATTGAGAACCCAGAAATAAAACCACATAAATATGGACAGATAATTTTTGACAAAGAAGCTAAAAACATACAATGGAGCAAAGACAGCCTCTTCAATAAATGGTGCAGGGAGAATTGGATAGCCACGTGCAAAAGAATGAAACTGGACTGCTATTTGTCACCATGTACCAAAGTTAATTCAAAATGGATCAAAGACTTAAGCATAAGACCTGACACAATAAACTGCACAGAAGAAAACATAGGTACTAAACTTATGGACCTTGGGTTCAAAGAGCATTTTATGAACTTGACTCCAAAGGCAATGGAAGTAAAAGCTAAAATAAACGAATGGGACTATATGAAACTTAAAAGCTTCTGCACAGCAAAAGAAACCATTGCCAAAATAAAGAGGCCACCAACTGCATGGGAGAAGATTTTTGCAAACAGTGCCTCCGATAAGGGGCTAGTATCCAGAATATACAAGGAACTCATGCAACTCAACAACAAAAAAACAAACAACCCAATTGAAAAATGGGCAGAGGACTTGAAGAGACATTTCTCCAAAGAAGACATGCAAATGGCAAATAGACATATGAAAAAATGCTCAACATCAGTAATCATCAGAGAAATGCAAATCAAAACCACAATGAGATATCACCTCACCCCAGTCAGATTGGCTATCATCAACAAGACAAATAGTAACAAATGTTGGAGAGGCTGTGCAGAAAAAGGAACCCTCATACACTGTTGGTGGGAATGCAGACTGGTGCAGCCGTTATGGAAGGCAGTGTGGAGGTTCCTCAAAGAATTACGAATAGAATTGCCATATGACCCAGCAATCCCTCTCCTGGGTATCTACCCAAAAAATCTGAAAACATTTAGAGATAAAGACACGTGTGCTCCAATGTTCATTGCAGCTTTGTTTACGGTGGCCAAGACATGGAAACAACCAAAATGTCCTTCGATAGATGAATGGATAAAGAAGTTGTGGTATATATACACAATGGAATACTATTCGGCAGTAAGAAAAGATGATATAGGAACATTTGTGACAACATGGATGGATCTTGAGAGAGTAATGCTGAGCGAAATAAGTCAGATAGAAAAAGCAGAGAACCATGTGATTTCACTGATATGTGGTATATAAACCAAAAACAACAAAAGAACAAGACAAACAAATGAGAAACAGAAACTTATAGACACAGATAATAGTTTAGTGGTTGCCAGAGGGTAAGGCGGGTGGGGGGTGGGGGGTGGGAGATGAGGGTAAGGGGGATCGAATATATGGTGATGAAAGGAGAACTGATTCTGGGTGATGAACACACAATGGGATTTATAGATGATGTAATACAGAATTGTACACCTGAAATCTATGTGATTTTACTAACAATTGTCACCCCAATAAATTTAATAAAATAAAATTAAAAAAAGAAAAAGTTTGCTTAATGCTATAGTTATATTACTTACAACCCACTTCCTAGATTAGGACTCCAGTAGTGAGGACAAAAATTTCCCAGGGAATACAATAAACAAGAAGGAGTTAATATGGGATAGGTTTTCAGCAATGAAAAGCCTGTCGAGGAGTATAGATAATATTTTCCTTTCATTCAGCTTCCTGCTCCTTATCCAACCTGATGTTTATTAGAAGAAAAAAATATTCCATTCATTTCCTGAAAACACTAATTTAGTTTAATAACATTTTATTTTTTATTCATTGATTGTCAGGTAAAATATATTAGGAACAAATAGTTTTTACATTTCTCTAGCTGAAGAATGCTTGTATGGCCCCTCTAACTTTTTTTTTTTTTTCTGGTGGTAATTGTCTTTGCTCAGTTCTTCAAGTGCAACCCTAAAGTTCAAAAGACTGCATTTAGCAAATGGAGCCCTCCACTCTCCACCTTCACCTGGACCTGAGAGCTTGTCAGAGTGGTTGGGAGGAGGCATTTAACCTAATACATAAGTTACATGGCCCATTTTCTGTGAGGCTTTTGAAGAACTAGCAGCCTAGTCCATATTTTCTGAAGGTGTAATTTTTAAATCATTATGTCTCAATGATTTGCCGTATATTGAGTATGCAAATTGGTTAAAAACAACTAGAAATTACTAAATCAAAATATTTGCTTGCTTAATTTTTCTTCTTTCATATTATTTTATTTCTCTTCTCATAATGTTATCACTGGATTTGGGGATCTTATTACAGTAAAATTTTGTTATCTGCAAAATTGAATATGACATTTATTAGACAAACATTCAACTGGTCCAAGAGATTCATGTTGTATCTGGCTGTTTTTCCCTTATACTTTTCCTTGTTCATTTTGCTAAGACCTCTTAAGTACTAAAACAATAGTGAGTACAATTTATTTTTTCTCCACCTTTAAGTCCCCAATCACTTGAACCAACATTGAATTAGATTAAAATCTTTCTTATAGTAAAGTTATAGACTCTAAACACTCGTGAATTCTTTTATTGTGCTAGAAACTTTTAGTGTTAAAAAATGATATAATAGAGTGCAGCGAGTTATGCAATTAGGAGAAATAGGTACTACATTATGTTTAAGTTCTTACAAAGCACCTCATTTTCTTTTTCTCTTATTAAATAAAATATTTTTTTGTCAGTGGGGTATTAAAGTCTCCTACTATGACAGTGCTACTCTTAATCTCTGTGTTTATGTTGGCCAATATCTGTTTTATATATTTAGGTGCTCTTTTGTTGAGTGCATCAGTGTTTGCTAGGGTAATGTCTTCTTGTTGGATTGATCCCCTTATTATTATGTATTGCCGCTCTTTGTCTAATAAAACAATTATTTAAGTCCTGCTTTCCCAGAGTAATGAAGGTGTGCTATTAAACACTTTAGAAATGCTTCCCATAAATAATTCTAATACAGCTCTTGGATCTTCCATGCTAGACTTTGTCATGAGATTCCTGATGAAGTCCTAATCACATCACTATGAGATACACAGAATCAATCTGAACATCATGCTTTCATTTGGAAAATGCTTAACATGAATAATAGGGTTGGCATTCATTTGTTTATATTCTTTGTTCATCCTATAAAGTTGACCCTTCTCATTAGATCATTATCTGTTACTAGAAAATACACCATACAGTCTAATCTATTTCTCCTTTCAAAGGTTCAGGATAAATGTCTTGCTCATTTGAGGGTCTCAGAATAGCTTCAAAAAATAGATTCATTCATTTGGTCATTAATGCATATTTTAAGTTTTACAACATGGGGCAAACAATCAAAGGAAAGTACAATAAAAATTAGATTCCTATTGTTAATGAGGCATATTGTCTATTGAAGACAATAATTTCACTATAGGGTACAGTTTTGGAGTCTTTCAGTCTAATTAAAATTCATTTCCATATTCTTTATCAATTCCTTCTGCAGCTGAAATCTTCTCGGATGGCCTGTTTTCTTCATTTATGACTCACCTAAAGACTTTATTTTCCCCTAAACAACCATTTAAACACAACTGCATTTTTCTAGTAAACACATTCTAAGAATAAATGACCTTGCTGGTGAACATCTACTAAATGGGAAGAAGACATTGACTGTACAAAGCTTGCTTCCAGTGTTACAAACACTTTTACATATCTCTGAGGTAGGTAATATCAAATGGGAGGCATGTTTCTGGGGGCCTCTGAAGGCAAGATAATTGAGTGTGTGTGTTCAAGAGTTTGCAGTTGGATTAACTATATTTACAGTTATCTAGTGCACATATGAACTGAATGGAAACCACTAATCCCGTGTCTGAAAGAAAGAAAAAGTTAAGTGTGGGGGGAGCTCTGTTGCTCTATACAGTGTTCCAAGAAAGATAACTGCCTACACACAACTTTTCCTTTGAGAGCATCAAAGCAATTTAAATATGCATAGCTCCTGAGGCATAGCTAAGTCTGACTGACTGAGTGCTTTGCCTTTTTTTATTCTGGGTTATTCAGATGAATTCCAAAACTGTCTCTGCAAAGTTTTAACAATGTTTAATAGTATATGCTAGTTGCCAGATGAAATTTTTCATTCAATCTTATTCTCTGACCTCTTAGTCGAGAAGCTGGTTTGTTGTCAATCATCAGAGGGAAATTTCTGGGTGGGTTTATGGGGGCCTGTGGGTGGTCTGGGTAAAAGAGCAAATAAGGAAATAAACATCACTCCCTCTCCGGGAGTTGCAGAGAAAGCATTTGATCTCTTCTACAGTTTTTAACGTGATGATATTGTGCCTTGTGAAAATGGAAGTAGAGAATCAAGATGATTAATACTGAGAAAAGAAAAAAGAACTGGTACATTGAAAGTTCTCAGTCATTTTTCAATTTAACTTTACAAAATTTGACAAATGGTAAATTGTATGGGAGATGAATCTGAAAGCTTTATGAGTTTCTACCTATCAAATTATAACCAAATTTATAGTGGGAAGGAATTAGGGAGTATTGCACATATCATACCTTTCTAACATTGTGAGGGATTTTGTTTGTTTATCATTGTGGTTGTCATCTACCCTTACATTGCCAGGCATGACACATGTTGCTCTTCTTTAAGATCTTGTTATTAGTGGTGAGGTTTATATAACTCATCTTGAGTTCTTCAGTGTCTATTTTTTCCCTATTGAGTGGTTTAATGCTTCAAAAATGCTGGGGGATATTGCAGTGCAGATTATTAGTCTGATATCGTTCATTAATCACTGGGGCTTGTTATTGAGGTTTGGTTCTACTTTTCATATCCTAAACAAAGTTAAATAGTTTATTTCAGTTTAAAGACATTAAGCAGCTGAATTCACTGCTATTTAAACAGAACGTTAGGTGGCTAATTAAACACGTTGTAAAAACTGAGATTTGAGTTAAAGATTTTCCCAGACTCAAACATCATCTTTAGTGAGTTATGATATGACAAGCTAATAAAAATCTCATTTGACAAAAATCACATCAATGATTCTCTATAGTGAATGTACATATCAAAAGTGCTGTAATCTACAGAAACTGTCAAGAGCTTTAAATTATTTTTGTAGATTTGCAGTTCATAATTATAGTTCAGAATCTCTCACATTTTAAGATTCTTGTACTTTTGAAACTCTTGTTACCGTTTTTCTGCCACGTTTTATTCTAAGTACCATTTTGAAATTAATTGACCTAGTTATGAAACAATCTATTTACACTTTTTTCATTATGCTTTTGGGTCGCTACATACACAGAGCATGTCCTATTGCAAAAAACACCATGGACACTCTCAATTTTTGTTGTTATTGTTCTTGAAATTTGAAATTTAAGGTGGAAAATTTAAGGGAAATTGTTCCTTCATGACAGAACATGAAATGAAAGAAATCATGTAGAACATCTCAGCAATCATTTTCCCTATTGCCATGCAAACAGTGTAGCTTTTGTTAGGGAGACTGCTTTGGAGATTTGTATAAGATAAAAAAGTCTATAGAAATTTCAATAAAAGTTGTCATACCCAATTAAATTTGACAGTTATCAAACACCCATAATACAAAACTCAATAACCCACAATCCATGCTCTTAAGAAACTCAAACCCCAATAGAATTATAAAATAAATAAATAAACTAACAAATAAATATATAATTCCTATGAAAAGTATAGCCCCCACCTCAGTGCTCTTTAGCTCTCTACCTAGCTTTATTTATTTTTGTAGCATTTATGATATTTTTAGATTCCATATAGTTTACATTTTTTGTCTCTACACTAGGATGAAAACTCCAAAAAAGTAGGGAGGTTGCCTGTTTTGTTTATGCTTAATGCTTAGAGAAGTGTCTGGCACATAGTAGAGAATAAAGATTATTGAATTAGTGAACAGATTAATGAATATTACAAAGAAGACTGCAATGAGCGTTATAATAGAGGTAGAAATAAAGTGATTTTGAAGTATAGAAGTAAGAGATAGGCCAACTCTTGTGTCCCTGCTCAAATATCAGTTAATGTGTGAAGCCATCTTTAGATCACTGAAGTGGATTTCCTTCTGCCGTGTCTTTATTCCCTCACGCCACTCTTATAATACTTAATATATTATATTGTAATGATCTGTTTATCTCTTTCTTTGTTGAACTTTGAAATGTTTGAAGATAAGGATTCTTTTTCCTCTTTTCTTTAATTGCCTATTTTACTATTTGGTATTCAAGCAGTTATTGAATGAAAGCATGAATGAAAGTTTAGTAAACCTTTGATTCAGGGTTTAGGGTTGGGGTGTGGGGAAGAGGTGTGATCAGATCAGACAAAGGCCATGATCAAATTTTCTTAATATTTACAGGGTCAAAAAAATGATGGAAAAGACTAGGAGTACAGTGGAGGAAGACTGTAGTCTTCCTTTGTAAAGGGTTTCACATGTCAGATTTATGGGCTTGACATCATTTCTGTTGGTAGAGGAAGGCCACAAAAAGTCTTTGGAGAGGGAAATGGTACAATTATAGCTGTGATTTAGAAGAGCAGAGTGATGGAATGAAGTCAGGAACACTAACTAAGAAGTTATTATAATTGTCAAAGCTTGAGATAATGAGGCTTGAGCTAGGATAATAAATGCTTAAGTTTGCTAGGAAAGAGGGTGATGTATGACAAAAAATGATGTTGTAAAGGTAGAAATCATGAGATTTAATTCATGCTTAAATATAAGGAATGGTGAGGAATATGGAAGAGTAAAAACTGATGCTGAGATTTTGATTTTAAGTGCCTAGAAAAATAAATGCCGTTAGAGAATACAGAAGGAACAGAAAAGTTGGAAGTTTGATGAGGTGATGTGGCTTATATATGTTAGGTTTAGGATGCTTCTGGGGCACTAATAGATCCTAATTGGACAGATATAAATTTGGTAGTGTACTTCAGAAGAAAATTAGGGCTTACAAAATTTATTATCAAAGTTATGGGAGGGGGTGCAATTGACAAAATAGAAGGAAGAGCTGGGAAAGAGAATCAGGGACAGACCATCGGGGGAAGTCTTAATTAAGAAGTGCAGAGAAGAGGATTTCATGAAGATGACAGAAGAATATTTAAAGAGAAAATAAGAGAAGAAAAGAGAATGAGAAAAATGTTACAAAAATCATTGGAAGAAAACATTTAAGAATAATGGTCTGTCAAATATTCAAAATTATACAAACAATTTGATTAGGATGAGAACTGGGAGAAAGGCATTGGAACTGGTTGCTTTGTAGTGACTTAGAGTTATTTTTAATGTATTGGGGTGACACTGGTTAGTAAAATTACATAGGTTTCAAGTGTACAACTCTATAATACATCATCTATATATCATGCTATATGCTCACCACCCAGAGGCAGTTCTCCGCCATATATTTGACCTCCCTTTACCTTCTACTATCACCCCCCTCTCCTCTTACCCTCTGGTAACTACTAAACTGTTGTCTGTGTCTATGAGTTTTTGTTTCTTTTTTTTTTTGAAATTTATTTTTTAAATTTATTGGGGTGACAATTGTTAGTAAAATTACATAGATTTCAGGTGTACAATTCTGTATTACATCATCTGTAAATCCCATTGTGTGTTCACCACCCAGAGTCAGTTCTCCTTCCATCACCACATATTTGCTCCCCCTTACCCTCATCTCCCACCCCCCACCCCCCTTACCCTCTGGTAACCACTAAACTATTGTCTGTGTCTATGAGTTTTTGTTTCTTTGGTTGTCTTGTTCCTTTGTTCCTTTCAGTTTTATATCCCACATATCAGTGAAATCATATGGTTCTCGACTTTTTCTGTCTGATTTATTTCACTTAGCATAATAATCTCAAGATCCATTCATGTTGTCACAAATGGCAGTATTTCATCTTTTCTTATGGCCCAGTAATACTCCATTGTGTATATATACCACATCTTCTTTATGCAATCATCTATCGAAGGACACTTTTGTTGTTTCCATGTCTTGGCCACCATAAATAATGCTACGATGAACATCAGAGTAGATATATCTTTATGGATAAATGTTTTCAGATTTTTTTTCTGTATAGATACCCAGGGGAGGGATTGCTGGGTTATATGGTAACTCTGTTCCTAGTTTTTTGAGGAACCTCCATGTTGCCTTCCATAGCAGCTGCACCAATCCACACTTAAAGAAGCAACCAACTGAATGGGAGAAGATATTTGCATACAATGCCTCTGATAAAGGTCTAATATCCAAAATATATAAGGATCTTATACAACTCAACAACAAAAAGACAAACAATCGAATTAAAAAATGGGCAGAGGACCTGAACAGGAACTTCTCCCAAGAAGATATACAAATGGCCAACAGATACATGAAAAAATGCTCAACTTTACTAGCTATTAGGAAAATGCAAATAAAAACCACAATGAGATATCACCTCACACTTGTTAGAATGGCTACCATCAACAAGACAAATACTAACAAGTGTTGGAAAGGCTGTGGAGAAAAGGGAACCTTGTAAAATGTTGGTGGGAATGTAGACTTAAAGTTTTTATAGCGTGACAGATATTAAACCCAGAATGAAAAGAGTTGAGAAAAATCAAAAGGTAAGTGAGTATGCAGTGAGTGTACATTACTCATTTCAAAAATTTGACAATAATTAGAAAGGTTTGCAGTGATTGAGAACAGAAAAGTTATGGAATATTTGCTGCAGTGGATTCAGTAGGGAGATAATTGTTTTGAAATGGAAATAAAGAATTGGAAGTCAGGGCCCAGTTGTAATTTTGTATCAGGGATATTTGGTATACCAAATCAGAACTTTGTTATGTCTTTCTTGAAGCCACTTGCACAAATCAGAAAGATATTTAAGAAAATGCTTGGTTCGATTAATTCAGGGTTGGAGTTTAGCATGGTAGGTATAACGTAAGGTCAAGAGAGTTAGGAGGTTCAGATAATTGGTAAGAATGTAATAGAAACTATTGTAAATAGGTTCCTAGATGGGTAGCAAGGCCAAGAAGCCATAAAGGTATTAAAACGTGATGATAGGGCACAGAGAACTAGAAGGAGCACAATTAGGGCAACAATGCAATGCAATAATAAGGTATAAGATGGAGACCCAGGTGGAATAGAAGTGGAAGTTATTTAAGCTGAAAATTTTCTAATAATACCATAACAAGGATATAGTTTTGTTATGTGAAACCTTTCAAGAAAAAAAAAGTTATTAAAGTATAATGAAGTAGCCTCTAAGAACTTATATTTTATTAATTTTCTATCATATAATATCAAATCTACTTTGTAATCATATGATGGTTTTGGAATAAAATTTTAAAGCCTAACTTAAACTTTCTGAAAGAATGGGTAAAAGTAGTTGAATCCATTGAATACTCCACTAAAATACTATAAAATTGATTAATTTGAAAACCAATAGCTTGTATGAGTTCCGTTTATGAAATCATTTGGCTAAAAATCTTATTTAAGTATTTAGTTGCTTCTAGGTGTAGAGGATATAGTTATGTAACTTCTCCTCATGTACTCATGCTTATGCATTTTTATTCATTTTTGAGTTTTTATTTTTCAGTTACAGTTGGCATACAGTATTATATGTTTAAATTTTTTTGTGTGTTTAAATGTCTATCACATTGTTTTGTACACCTGAAACTAATGAAAATAAAATAAAATAAAATAAAATAAAATTTTATTAAAATATAGCTAACATACAATAGTATATTTGTTTCAGGTGTACACCATAGTTATTTAACATTTATATACCTGAAATAGTGATCACTATGTTAAGTCAAACAACCATCTGAAACCATAACACACTATCACAATATTACTGGCTATATTCCCTATGCTGTACATTACATCCCCGTGAGTTATTTGTTTTATACCTGGAAACTTGAACATTATTTCCATTCTTTTTTCCCCTTTTAAAATTTTTCAATTACTGCTGATATTCAATATTATTTTATATTAATTTCAGGTGTACAGCATAGTGGTTAGACATTTATATGACTTAAGAAGTGATCCCCCTGAATAGTCTAGCACCCACCTGGCAGTATACATAATTATTACCATATTATTGACTATATTCCCTATGCTTTACTTTTCATCACCATAGCTATTTTGTAACTACAAATGTGTCCTTCTTAATCTCTTCCTCTTTTTCACACATCCCGCGAACCACCTGGCAACCATCAAAATGTTCTGTGTATCTATGTGTTTCCTTCTTTTTTGTTTGTTTGTTTATTTTGTTATTTAGATTCCACACGTAAGCAAAATCGCATTGCATCTGTCTTTCTCTGTCTGACATACTCTACTCAGCACACTACCCTCATGCCACCACAGATGACAAGAACCAATTCTATTCCAGAGCTGAGCGGTATTCCATTGTATATATATACCTCCTACTCTATCCATTCATATATCAATGGACACCCAGGCTGTCTCTACCTCTTGACCATTGTAAACAATGCTGCAATGAACATATTGATGTATATGTCCCCTCAAAGTAGCATTTTGGATTTCTAAGGATAAATACTCAGAAGTGGGATTACTGGGTCCTTCTTTGTTTCTTGTTATAGATTTTACTCAAGTCTATTTTGTCTGGTATAAGTATTGCTACTCAGCCTTTTATGGTTTTCTTTCCGTTTTCATGAAATATCTTTTTTCCATTTCTTTACTTTCAGTCTGTATGTGTGTTTCGATCTGAAGTGAGCCTCTTGTAGAAAGCATATGTAAGGATCTTGTTTTCTTATCCATTCAGCCACCATATTTTTTGATTGGAGTGTTTATACCATTTACATTGAAAGTGATTGTTGATAGATATATAGTCATTGTCATTTAATTATTCATGTTTTTGATTTTTTGTTGTTCATCTTAAAGAAGTCCCTCTAACGTTCCTTGTAATGTTGGTTTGGTGGTGATGAATGACATAAAATATTATATTAGTTTCATGTGTACAATGTAGTGATTAGACACTTACAACTTATGAAGTGATCACCCCAATAATCTAGTACTCATCTGACACCACACATAGTTATTATGATATCATTGACTATATTCTTTATGCTATACTTTACATCCCCATGACTGTTTTCTAACTTCTTAATCCTTTCACCTATTTTATACATCACTCCAACCCACCTCCCACCTGACAACCATCAAAATGTTCACTGTATCTATGAGTTTGTTTCTGTTTTGTTTGTTTATTTATTTTGTTATTTAGATTCTACATATAAGTGAAATCATATGGCATTTCTCTTTTGCTGTCTGATTTACTCCACTCAGCATAATATACTCTAGGTCCATCCCTGTTGTTGTAGATGGCAAGATTTCATTCTTTTTATGGCTGAGTAATATTCCATTGTACATATGCATAAATTACCTCCTCTTTATCCATTCATCCATTGATGAAAACCCGGATTACCTCCATATCTTGACTATTATAAATAATGCTGCAATGAACATATGGATGCACATGTCCCTTTGAATTAGTGTTTTGGGTTTCTTCCTATGAATACACAGAAGTGGGATTACTGGGTCCTTCTTTGTCTCTTGTTATAGCCTTTGTTTTCAAGTCTGTTTTGTCTGGTGTAAGTATTGCTGCCCCAGCTCTTTTGTTTGTTTGTTTCCCTTTTCATGAAATATCTTTTTCCATCTCTATACTTACAGTCTGTGTGTCTTTCAATCTGAACTTAGTCTCTTGTAGGCAGCATATGTAAGTGTCTTGTTTTCTTATTCATTCAGCCACCCTATGCCTTTTGATTAGAGCATTTAATTCACTTACATTTGAAGTAATTGTTGATAGATGTGTAGTTATTGCCATTTTATTATTCATATTTTTTATCTTTGTTTCTTTTTCTCTTTAAATAAGTCTTTTTAACATTTCTTGTAATACTGGTTTGGTGGTGACAAACTCCATTAGCATTTTCTTGTCTGGGAAACTCTTTATTTGTCCTCCAATTTTAAACAATATTGTTGCTGGGTAGAGTAATCTTGGTTGTAGCTTCTTGGTTTTCATCATGTTGACTGTTTTGTGCCACTCCCTTCTGACCTACAAAGTTTCTGTTGAGAAATCACCTGACAGTATTATGGGAGCTCCCTCGTAGGTAACTAACTGAATTTATCTTGCTGCTCTTAAGATTCTCTCTTTGTCTTTAACCTTTGGCATTTTAAGTATGATGTGTCTTGGTGTGTGCCTCTTTGGTTTCATCTTGTTTGGGACTCTGCATTTCCTGGGCTGGCATGTCTATTTGCTTTGCCTGGTTAGGGAGGTTTTCCATCATTATTTCTTCAAATTGGTTTTCTATTATTTGCTTTCACTCTTCTTCTGGTACCCCTATAATGTGAATGTTGGTACAATTTATGTAGTCCCAGGGATCCCTTAAACTATCCTCATCTGGGGGGGAATTTTTTTTTCTTTTTGCTATTTTAATTGGGTGTTTTCTGCTACCTCACCTTCTAAATTACTGATTTGATCCTCTGCTTCATCTAGTCTGTTGATTTCCTCGAATGTATTCTTCATTTCAATTATTGTATTTTTCATATCTGACTGGTTCTTTTTTGTTTTCTATATCCATTTTCATGTTTCCTATCTATTTTTTTATTAAAGTTTATTGGGGTGACAATGGTTAGTAAAGTTACATAGGTTTCAAGTGTACAAATCTGTAGTACATCATCCATATATCACATTGTGTGTTCACCACCCAGAGTCAGTTTCCTATCTCTTTGTTCACATCATCAGTAAGATCATTGAGCACCTTATAACCAGTGTTTTGAACCCTGTGTCTGATAAATTGCGGGTCTCCATTTTGTTTAGTTCTTTTTCTGGAGCCTTGTTTTTTTTTTTTTGTTGTTTGTTTTTTTCACTTGGGCCATATTTCTTTGTTGCCCTATTTTGGTTGCCTCTGTGTTTGTTTCAATGTATTAGGTAGAGCTGCTGTATCTTCTGGTCTTAGTACAGTGGTCTTATGTAATAGGTGTCCTGTGGGGCCCAGTGGCACTGTTTCCTGGTCACCTGAGCCAGGTTCTCCAGGTGTCCCTCTGTGTGTCCTTTTGTTGCAACTGAGCCTTGGTTGCTGTTTGCATGTCAATCAGAGGGAATGACCCTCACACTCATTGATTGTAAGGACTGGCCTTGAGTACAGTGGAGGACCTGTTGTGTAGTGGTTGACTGTACAAAGCAGGATTTGGTTTAGCAGGGTTCTGGTACATACCCAGTCTATCATTTGGGTGGGTCATCTATGGAAGCAGCTGGGTAGTGCTCTAACTTGGTCCCAGCTGGTCACCAAGCATGCCATCCCCAGGGCCTCCTGGTAGGGGCCACAGTGCAGGCCAAATTCAGCTGCAGCCTATACCTTCCCAGGGCCACCTGGAGTGAGCCACAAAGTAATGTACAAATGGCCGCCTCCAGTGCTGGGCTTAGAGGTGCCTGGGAGAGGCTAAGCTATGAATCAAGGCTGGCGGCCACTAGTGCCATGCTTGGGGCTGCTTAACAAGAGCTATGGGGTATGCTGAGGCCAGATGCTGCTTGTTTGAGTTTTGTGATCCTTTGGGAGACTTTAGGGAAAGTCCAAAGCAAGAGTCAAGACAGGCCCTTTCCATGGAATAGCCCCTGGAAGTGGCTTAGATGGGCCTGCAAGTTGGGTGGAGCTAGGTGGAGACTCAGATATGGCACTAGCCTAAGTTTGCATGCTGGGGAGGGGGAGGGCTCAACAAAGGAACAAAACCTTCTGCCAATACTTCTGTCTGGAAGGAAGCTGACCTTCAAGCCCACGCCCTGCAGCCAGACAATTTTGTTCCTCCCTGTGTGTTCCTGGCACCTTTTAATCTGCTGCTCCAGCACTGGAGCTCAGAGTGAGTAAGTCAGTGAATAAGTCTGTCAGTGGACCCTTTAAGTAGAGCACTTGGAACTGCAGCCACCCTTTGTCTCACTCAACCACAGTCTGCTGGTTTTCACAGCCAGAAGTTATGGGGACTTCTCTTTCTGGCACTGAATCTCTGGGCTGGGGAGCCTGGTGTGGGGCCGGGATCCCTACTCCTCAGGAGGAACCTCTGTAGCTGAGATATCTCTCCCAATTTTTAACTGCCACAGGTGGGTGTGGGATCAGCCCATTCCGCATCTTGTCTCTGCTCCTCTTATTAGTCTCAATGTGGATTCTTCTCTATATATCCTTAGTTGTAGAACTTCTGTTCAGGTAGACTTCAAACAATTCTCAATGATGGTTGTTCTGTAGTTTAGTTGTAATTTTAAGGTGGTTGTGAGAGGAGGCAAACACAGCATTTACCTACCCTGCCGTCTTGACTAGACTACTTGTGCTGATATTTAAAGCAATATAACAGCTCTTATTTTTTAAAAAATAACACTTTTTATTATAAAAATAAATATATGTTCTTCTTTTAATCTAAAAGCTGGAAAATACAGATAAACATATTAAAAATAATAAAATGTTTTTCATAAACCCACTACCTGGAGATAACTTCCATTAAAAAATATTTCCAGAATTTTATATGTGTGTGTGTTTACAAATATATGATATATGCACTGGTTTATAAATTGAATTTTTCCATTTCTTATGATCATAATTCCATACCAATAAATACAATTTTATACCATTTTAGTATATACTAAATGTACTAAATACTACATATTATCTAATTGTATGGTTGGTAATTTATTTCCCCAGTGCTCTATATTTGGATATTTAGGTTTTTTTCACTATTGTACCATAAATAAACCCTATCAATATCCTTGATTTTATGAATTTTAAAAATATTTTAATACAATTGAGAAGAAAGTACTGAAGAGCCTCCTTGAACTTATTCCTCTAGTTACCTGATTAAATAGCATCTCTTTAGGCATAGTTGAAGTAGGCAGTGAATCAAGTGATATATCTTGAGAAATCTTGAAATTTCTCCTGACCTCAAATATTTCCTCTCCCTTAAATGTCTTTTAATTGCCATTTTTACTTACATATTTAAAGAAAATACAATGTTATTAAAGTGGGATAAACTTTAGCACTTTAACTTGGATGAGCTCATCAGAGAAGCTCTGGTCATTAGATTCTGAAGGGCCTGCTACTTAATGAAAGTCATGTTTTGGTAGAGATGAGAAATAGGAGCTGGAATGTGAAATCCTGGGCATCCCAGGTAGAAGGCTTTGTGGTGAAATATGAGAATACTGGTTTTCTGGAAAGTAAGGAACAGTACCTAGAGTTAAGGTGAACATTAAGGGGTGGGAGAGTGTCTGCAAACAAATTATCTTCACTCCAAACAGGACGGAGAGCTAATACTGCAAATTCAGATATACCTGACTATGTGCATGGAGCTAAGAGGATTTCACTGATAAAACAGGTCTCAACCAGTCCAGTTGAATATTTTGTCCTTCACATAATCTGACTAGGTGATGGAGAATATATTTATGGTTTCCAAGTAGCTTCTAGGAATCCTGATCCTATTTCTATTTGAGATTTTCTTTAACATATAGATGGTGAAACACACACACACACACACACACACACACACACACACACACCTCTGCACACACCTGCACACACACATGCATACATAAGCACATACACACATATATTTGTATGGGTATCTTTAAATAAAAAATGTGTGTATTTAGTTTATGTAAAAACTATCCATTGTCTTTTTTCTTGCATGGCTGCTTGTCTCCTGACTGAAACAATTATTTTTCTTTTCAAATTACCAAAAATGTCCACTACATTAAACATGCCCTTTAATTTAAATCATTAATTTATTTTTTGTTTAGTTTAATGGCTTTGGAAACATGACTATATTGGACTTTACTCTCTAAATATTCATATATATATATATATATATATATATATATATATATATATATATATATCATATTGAAATCATAAATACTTATGTGTAGCAATTATATATTAAATACAAAGATGTTTAAATGTTTGTGTGCTGCTTCTGATTGTTACTGTGATTTTTTTTAAAGATGAACCAAAGATGACTTTTGTGCATTGGTCCGTACATCATTTTTTCACTGAAGGCTGAAACCCATTACATCTAAAGCCCACTGGCACAAAACTCAAATTTTAATGTATCCAATTATTTTAAAAATAGACCCTCCAAAACATATGTTTAGCCATTTAGGACCTGTATGATTTGCATACACTATGAAACCTCACCCTATATCTGCTGGCCATTGATAAGATAGAGCCCTTTGGAGCCTCCTCACCCAGAGATTACCCACCATGCTGCTGAGTGACATCACCTAGACACTTATGCCCACTCTCTTACCCCCCTCTTTCCCAAGTAGTCCCCTTGTCCTCTCCCCCTTCTGAGTAGAGACATTTTTGCCTTAGCACCTGGACTTCTACTGTGAGGGACTTCACCTCTCATGAAACCCTGTCCAAACACCATCCAATAAGCTTGTTTTGTGTTAGTGCCTCTTGTGGACATCTCTTCTCCCTTATCAGACCCAAATCCCTCAAACTCCTGACAGAACATAAAAACATGCATTCAGAGACACATGGAGCCAATTAAACTTGCAAAACTTCAACTGCAAATCTAATTACATACATTACATATGCAGATATGCATGAATTAAAAGTAGTATGTGCAAAAAAAGTGAAGAGCATGACAAAGTTTTATAAATATATACTTGTAGAAATGTCTATATAATTTGTAATGTAAAATTAAAGATACTATTTTCTCCATGTTTTGAGGTAGTGGCTGAAAGCTGATTTTATATATATATATATATATATATATATATATATATATATATATATATATATATATATGCAGTTTCTTTATTTTAGAAAATAATTATAAATTATTACTAGAAATTATGCTATACCTATATAATTAAATGTAGAAAGCTTGTCACCCTGCATAAAGTATGGTTTGATTTTTTTTCTAAATAAAGCATTTCTAAATAAAATTCAAATGAAAAGAAATGTATTTTAAAAACCACATACAGCACTCTTCTCAATAAAGGCATCTTGACAAGAAAAAAATATATATATTTTTTTCTGGTCTCTTAGTGTCTTTATTTGGCACACCTTCTATTGCTTTCCTTGAATTGTTTAGTTATAGGATATAAAAACAAAAAACGTAAATTAATTTAGACAGAACTCTAGCTATGAGCAAGAACTTTATAATTCAATACATGTTTTTTGTATGTTTTGTGATAAATTAAATGGCTAAGTTTGTCCAATAGAGCCCCTGTACATTACCTAGCTAAGAAAATATGTTGTTTTCTAAAAGCAGGCATCTCTCATGGAATTCTTTTCTCATTTATTTATTCACGTACTCATTTAATAACCAGTCATATAATAGCGGTAGCATGTGTTTTGTAATCAGACTTGGGCTCAAATTATAGATTTGCTGTTTACTAATTGTGAAAATTTGGACAAGTTTGTTAACATCAACGAACCTCACTTGCCTTAACCATCTATTGCTTAATTACTTCATTAGTCATGTTTATTCTTACATACTCAAACAGTTTTTGAGCACTCAATATGTGCATATATTGTAAGCAAAATTAAAACTTCCTGGTTTAAGCAGTTCCAAAGCCTACTAAATGAGTTCTTTGGAAAGTACTTATTAACCAGTAACCAGGTAATATGATGGAAATTATTCTGTTTTTATTGAGGCACACTATCCTTATCCCCAATTTATATAAATCATGCCATATATTTGGTAGTTTTCTTTATTGCCATCTTTGAAAGACAGAACTATCAAAACACTAATTTAGATTGTCATAATGCAAAGGTTTGACAGTAACATGAAGAATAATCATTAAGGAAAAGGATTAAGAAAAGTAAAAGGCGCATTTAAATGACTAGCTAAACAGAGGTAAACTTTCTAAGGAATGTGAGATAGAGCAATGGCAATTCCAATTGCAGGAATGCCTGCTTTTTGCTTGTTTATGCTGTGGTTTATTCACTCTATTACTACTTTCAATAAATAAAATGATTTAATACATATGCTCATTGTCACAAAATAATTTTCTCCAAAAGGGAAGAGTTTTGCTGTTTCTTTTTTTCTTGCTTCAGAAGAGTAATAAGTTTTACACGAAGATTATTATTATTATTTTTGGTAATATTTGCCTTTGCTATGGAAACACATAGGGTATCTTATCTTTCTAAAGGCAGAATGTTGGGCAGTCAAAACTCTGTGCCAAAAATTTTGGGAAATATTTAAAGGGTGATTTCTGACTATTTTGAAATTATACCATTTGATGATAGACAATCAAATGCCTCTGCTGACTCTGCTGATGATTATTCTCAAGGATTCCCTGAAGTGGAGCCTGTATAGTCTTTTCAAGCCACAGGTCCAAATTTGTAGGTTGATTGCATGTGCCGTTGCCCTCTCATGACTCTTTGGGATTAGGTGAAGTCAGTGTAAGCTCACTCCAGACCCAAATACACTTGTCACTGTTGCAAATTAACCTCACAAAAGGCTATAATTGGTCTCTTTGTTGTTCATAGAGACCTTGGGTTGAATATACATATGTGTGTGTGTGTGTGTGTGTATATATATATATATATATATATATATATATATATATATGCAGCTGTGTGCTTCCTGGTAGAGCAAGACCTTCAAGGTAAGAGTGGATGATGGACTATTAGATGGATGTAAACCGCAAACTTAGGATTGTTCATGATTAAAATTGAGTTGTTTTTGCTTCCCATCATACTTAAAACAAGACCATAATCACTTACAATGACCTACAGAGCCTTACATGATCTGGCCCCTGTATACCTCTCCAATTTTATCTCCTATTGTTTTCCCCTTTGCTTGCTAAAACCCAGCCAATTTGACCTTTCTGCCCCTCAGACACACCAAACTCATTCTCTCCTAATGGCCCTTTCACTTTTCATTCTCACTGCCTAGAATAGTATGCCATCTGATCTTGGATAATTTTCTTATTTTCATTCATGTCACAGCTCAAATATTGTTGCCACAGAAAGGTCTTCCCTGACTACCCAATGTAATGGCATGTTTATTTAATCCTACTCATACTGACAGTCACTCTTTATCATTTATTTATTTATTTATTTATTTATTTATTTATTTATTTATTTATTTATTTATTTATTTTATCATTTATTTTTTCATATTAGGTACTTTTCATAGCATTTATCTCTACCTGGAATTATCTTCTTTTTATTGTCTGTATGCTCTTACTAGAATATAGGGCCTTACTATCTTATTCACAGCTGTATCCCTGAAATAATGCCTGAGTAGACACTCATAAATTTATTGATAAATTAATAAATTTCGACAGTGACTTATACCCCCCTCAATTTCTAAGTTTAGAAGAAGCTCAATTTTTGTTGAGACCAATGATTGGGCCCCAGGAACAAGGACCCTGAAGTTTAACATAGGAGCAGGAGCGCCACATATATTCCAATGTCATCCTCCAAGATTGCAGCACTTGAAAGGGTATCTAAAGCAACCTTTGATGCAACTCCCATAATTCTGAATTCCATAAAAGCCCTCTTCTCTCCTTTACCCCAATTTTAGAAATTTCAGATTGGATGGCCTTGAATATGGATGATAAATATGAGTCTTCTAAGAACTCCTACCACATAGTTTTATTTTCCAATCCATTTTCACACTAACAGAGAGATCTTTCAAAAAAATGTAAATGCAATAACTGTCACATGGCTAATTCCCTTCAGTGGATAACTTCCAAATCCATTACCTTATTTTTAGAGTCTCTACACACTTTGGCTGTCTACCCTCCAGCCACTTTGATCTTCTTTCTGTTCCCAGAATGTGCCATACATTTTCTCTTAGTTTAGGCCTTCACATACGCTATTCCACCAGCTCGAAAGGTTCTTTCCTCAGACTCCTACCTTTTCCTAACTAATCCTTCAAATCATAGATAAAATGTTATTTTTTTAAAGAGGCTTCTCTTACCCTTAACAGTAGCTGAAACCTATAATATGTACTCTTCTTTAAGAGTGCAGTACTTTCCATCATTATGCTCAACACATTTCATTTTGATTCCAGGATGGAGAACAGGGAATTAGTATGTTTTATTTACCATTGTATCCTTAGCATAGTACCTGGCACAAAACAGGTGTTCAAATATTATTTAAATGAAATTATTCAATGATATGTTTGGAGTTTAATCAGTTAGATCTATGTATGTGGTTAGGTTTAATTCTATAAAAAGAATTAGCTTTAGAAAAGTGATACATATTTTTCTTATTTTTTGTACTGCATTCCACCTTATTTCATTTTTCTACTATGCTGAAACAAGTCTTCTTTACACTTGCTCCCCTTACCGTGTTTCCCCGAAAATAAGACCTAGCTGGACCATCAGCTCTAATGCGTCTTTTAGAGCAAAAATTAATATAAGACCAGGTATTATATTATATAATATTATATTATATTATATTAGACCCCATATTATATTATATCATACTATATTATATTATACCCGGTCTTATATTATATTGTATTATATAAGACCCAGTCTTACATTATGTTAAAACAAGACTTGGTCTTATATTAATTTTTGCTCCAAAAGACGCATTAGAGCTGGTGGTCCGGCCAGGTCTTATTTTTGGGGAAACATGGTACTTATCGTTCCAAAGAGAGGCCTTTGTTTAGATTGTCTCAGGTCTTTGAAATTACCTCATTTTTTAAAATTTGATGATTATGTCATCCCTCTCTCGATCTTTAAAGTGGTGTTCTAGAAAGACCACCTGCCCAGAAAACATAAAAATAACCAAGCAATAACATTTTATGTGATTCTTCCTGTTCTTTTTTATAATTAAATTTATTGGGGTGACATTGGTTAGTAAAATTATATAGGTTTCAACCGTACATTTTTATAATACATCATCTACTGTATTTTGTCGTGTATAATGTGCTTTCATGTATAATGTGCACCCAAATTTTTGGTCCAAACTTTCAGGGAAAAAATCTTTTTGTTTCAATTTTTTAATTTAAATTTTTATTTGTTTGCATTTAGGTATTTATGTTTTTGTATCATAAAGGAATTTTAGCATTTATTTTTTAACATATTATGGTACAAGAAATTTTATGTACCAATAACAAATTTACAATATTTATACATCATAGAAGGCCAAGATCTCCGTCATTGCAAGTTCGTTGTAAGTTCAACAAAACTGATGATCATATTCCAGGGTATTATTTTGCATACGGATATTATTATTGATTTCTAGAATTATACTTTTAACTCACAAGCATAAACAAAAGAATTAAAAATATTTGTATAGATACAGAATTAGTACTACCCATGTATAATGTGCATCCTTATTTTTCCTTCACAAATTTGGGCAAAAAGGTGTGCATTATACATGGCAAAATACTGTATATATATTGCAGTGTGTGTTGACCTCCCAGAGTCAGTTTTCCTTTCATCACCATATATGTGACCCCTTTTCCCCTCTTACCCTCTGGTAAAAACTAAACTGTTATCTGTATCTCTGAGCTTTTGTTTCTTTGTTTGTTTTTCTGTTTATGTGTTATTTTCAGTTTTATGTGCTACATACAAATATGAGTGAAGTCATATGGTTCTCCACATTTTCTATCTGACTTATTTTGCTTAGGATGATAATCTCAAGATCCATCCATGTTGTTGCAAATGGCAGTATTTCATCTTTTCTTATGGCCAAGCAATATTTCATTGTGTATACCTCATTTTCTTTACCCAATCATCTATCAAAGGACACTTTGGTTGTTTCTATGTCTTGGCCACCATGAATAATGCTGCAATGAACATAGGGCTACATATATCTTTATGGATAAAGGTTTTCAGTTATTTTGGGTAGATACTCAGAAGAGGGATTGCTGGATTGTATGGAAATTCTATTCTTAATTTTCTGGGGAACCTCCTTACTGTTTTCCATAGTGGCTGTACCAATTTACATTCCCACCAACAGTGTATGAGGGTTCCTTCTTCTCCACAGCCTATCCAACACTTGTTATTAGTTGTATTGTTGATAATAGCCATTCTAACAGGTGTGAGGTAGTATCTCATTGTGAATGTGATTTGCATTTCCCTAATAGCTAGTGAGGTTGAGCATTTTTTCATATATCTATTGGACATTTCTTTGTCTTCTTGGGAGAAGTGCTTGTTCAGGTCCTCTGTCCATTTTCAAATTGGTCGTTGTTTTTTTGTTGTTGAGTTGCATGAGTTCTTTATATATTTGGGATATTAGCCCCTTATCAGAGATGTTGTTTGCAAATACCTTCTCCCATTCGATTGGTTGTCTTTTCGTTTATTGATGGTTTATTTTGCTGTGCAGAAGCTTTTTAGTTTGATATAAGTTTCATTCATTATTTTTAGCTTTTACTTCCCTTACCTTTGAAGTCATATTCATAAAATTCTCTCTGAACCTAAGGTCCATAAGTTTAGTACCTATGCTTTCTTCTATGCAATTTATTGTCTTGGGTCATATGTTTAGGTCTTTGATCCATTTTTACTTAAATTTGATATATGGTGACATTTTCACCTAGTTTCATTCTTTTGCATGTGGCTTTCCAATTATCCCAGTACAATTTATTGAAGAGGCTCTTTTCCCCATTGCATGTTTTTGGCTCCTTTGCTGAAAATTATCTGCACATATATATATGGTTTATTTCTGGGTTTTCAATTCTATTCCATTGGTCTGTCTGTTTTTCTGCCAGTACCATACTGTTTTGATTATTGTCATTTTGTAGTATAGATTGAATTCAAGAAGTGTGATACCTCCAGCCTTGTTATTTTTTCTTAAGATTCTTTTCACTATTCGGGGTCTTTTGTGATTCCAAACAAATTTGATGATTTTTTGTTCTATTTCTTTAAAAAATACCGTTGGGATTTTGATTAGGATTGCATTAAATCTGTATATTTCTTTGGGTAATATGGCCATTTTAACTATGTTGATTCTTCCAATCCATGAACACGAGATATCTTTCCATTGTTTTGTGTCTTCTCCAATTTCTTTTAATAGTATCTTACAGTTTTCATGGTGTAGGTCCTTCCCATCCTTTGTTAAGTTTGTTAATAGGTATTTTATTCTTTTTGTTGCAATTGTAAAAGGAATTGATTTTTTCATTTCTTTTTCAGAAATTTCATTGTTAGTATATAGGAATGCAATGGATTTTTGTATATTGATTTTGTATCATGCAACTTTACTGTATTTGTTTATTGTTTCTAATAGTTTTGTTTTCATGTGTGGAGTTTTAGGGTTTTCTGTATAATGAATCATGTCACCTACAAAAAGTGACAATTTGACTTGCTTATTCCCCATTTGTTTGCCTTTTATTTCTTTCTCCTGCCTAATTGCTCTGGCTAGGACTTATAATACTATGTCGGTAACAGTGGTGACAAGTGGCATCCCTGTCTTGTTCCTCATTGTAGAAAGAAAGCTTTCAGTTTTTCACCATTAAATATGACATTAGCTGAGGGTTTGTCAAATATGGCCTTTATTATGTTGAGGCACTTTCCTTCTATACCAATTTTATTAAGCATGTTAATCATAAATTATATGTTGTGAAATGCTTTAAAACTTCAGTACAGAATCAGAATATAAATTTCAGAAGATCAGGGATCTTGTCTGTTTTGTTTATCTCTTTTGTTTACAGTGCTAGTACAGTGTCTGGAACATCATATGTGCTTAGCAAATATTTGCTTAGTGGATTTGCTTCTATCTACCATCCTTGCCCTGGGGTGGAGAAGATCCATAGATTCTTGTTAATGTTTGGCCTTCTAGATGTTGTTGGATTTTAGATTTCTTAGAGATAGGTTATAACACTTCAGAATCAGTGTAAACAAGCACTAGATTTGAAGGACTCAGAGAATCCTCTTGGCTGATTTCAAAGTTGCTATAACCTCGTGGTCACCATGTTTCACTCACATCAAAATAGATTCATATCGTCTTTGAATTGTGGGATAAATAGTGGAACTAAAGCATCAGTGATGGTTTAGATCTTTACAATAGCTGAACATATCGGTTCTGTTGCATGTTGGTGTACTTTGTTAATCTTATTTCCATCAAAGACAAGCTGCATTGCGAATTGATCTGATGTACCTATTAGAACTTCCTTTATGTGATTTACCAGAACTTTTATGTACTCAGGAATTGCTTTTTGATCAAGATTAACTCATATTTTACACTGTGAGAACACATTGTTCAAAAAAGAAATAGTGGTCAGCATTCATAGGAGATTTTGTGTTTTAAAATGTAGTGCATGCACTTACTCATGTGACTTTCAGCAATTTTGTATAATCTAGTGAAACAATATTTGCTTTCACAGTCAATTCTCTCTTACCTACTATATCAAAATGAAAAGATAAACACAGCTAAATACTGGAAATATTGCTTATCTCTATTCTGAAAGTATCTCCTACCTTACTAACAGGAACTATAAACATATGTGCTTTGTTTGATTTAATAAGATAGATAGGTGTATCTTAAAATGTTCCTACACTATATTGGAGCCCTGAAGTTCCTTGTACGTGTTGTTGACTAGAGGCTGCATTGAAACTATTCTAGACCTAATAAGGTTTCAAATTTTTCCGTTGTGTCTAAATGCAATTTTTTAAAAAAACTAAACTAGGATAAACTTGGTTTTTAATATCAAACTTTTTTGAAACTTGTCAGAAATTCCATGTATTTATAGTATTGTGTGTTATGTTGTTAAGGGATAGTTTGATTCAAAATATACAAGTTATATGAAATACAGTTTCTAAGCATAAAGAATTAGCACTGAAAAAGGGAAAATTACTGTATTTTAAATGGAAGAATGTCACACTAACAATTCATTTATTTATAACTTTTTCTCTCTTCATTTCATTTTTATAATGGTAGAGGAAAATTGTGAGAATTCATAATAATGTCTGAAGATGCTAGAAAAACAACTTCATACTTTCTCTTTGATACGATTTGGAAGCAGTTTTGTCTCTTGTTAGAGACAGGTAGGCTTTAAAAAAATAATTAAAAAATTTTAAAAGGCTCAAAAGTGTTGCAATGATGCAGCAGAAAATTTTCTATTCTAAATTAAGAAGTGTTCTCCTTAATCTTGAGAGTAGGGGCAAAGAGAACATATTTAGGTTAATAATTAGCATATTGGACCAAGATTACTAAGAAATGAGTCTTATCTTAGAGTTTGTATTTATTTACATCTTATTTTATGTATGTGTCATCTTTTAAAAATGTGATTTTCAATGTGTTAGTGGTTAAGCCTAAATATTTTAAGAAAGATGACCATTATTCGTAATAATATTAAGGATAAAAATTATACCATCAATTACTTTCTTTTTAAACTAGGACCTTCGTTATGGTAAGCATTTCTATTTGGCCATGAGAATACAATCAACATATCCAACCAGCTGATAATAATTTATCTAAATTTCTAACAAAGTACCTTATTGCTAAGTGCTTATTAAAATCTAGTTAATAAAGACAGTACTCAAAGATTTTCCCTTTCCAAGTGCAGTACTTATCAGAATAAATAATTTTAAAGTGATTTTTACTTCATAAGAGTTTCCTTTCATGTAGATCCAATTTATGAAGGTACTTGGCTCATTCGTTTCAAATTATCTAGACTGCTCTCTTTTACCACCATCATTCTTTTACATCATCTTCCTCAAAATCTCTCAGTAGTCTAGAAAAAGACTGAAAGACTAATAAAACTAGAAATCAATCTCTCTCTTTCTCTCTCTCTCTCTACATACACATATATAAATTATTTAATAAAAATATCCTATGTTTTAGTAAAATTATCCATATATATAATTTTCAAAAGATTTTTATTACAATATAGCTAACAAGTAGTATTATATTAGCTTCAGGAGTACACCATAGTTAGCCAACATTTATATACTGAACGACATGATCACCATGATAAATGCAGCAACCATCTGACACCATTCTATACTATCACAATATTATTGACTACTTTCCTGTGCTGTATATTACACCCTCATGACTTACTTGTCTTGTACCTGAAAATTTGGACCTCTTATTCCCCTTCACATTCCCCCCTTATTAATTTTTCAATTGCAGTTGACATTCAATATTATTTTATGTTAAGTTCAGGTGTACAGCATAGTGTTTAGACATTTATATAACTTAAGAAGAGATACCTACCCCTGAATACTCAAGTACCCACTTAATGCTATATGTAGTTATTACCCTATCATTGACTATATACTCTATGCTTTAAAATCCCCATGACTTTAAATACCCATGACTATTTTATAACTATCAATTTCTACTTAATCACTCCACTCCCTTTTTTTTTTGCTCACACTCCCAAACCCCTCCCATTTGGCAACCATTAAAATGTTTTCGGTATCTATGAGTGTGTGTTTCTGTTTTGTTTCTTAATTTTGTTCTTTAAATTCCACATATAAGTGAAATCACATTGCATCTGTCTTTCTCTGTCTGATATACTCCACTCAGCACAACACCCTCCAGGTCTATCCATGTCACCACAGAGTCAAGGACCCATTCCCTTGTATGCTGAGCAATATTCCATTGTATACTTGTACCACCTCCTCTTTATCGATTTTTCCATCAACAGACACCCAGGCTGCCTCCACATCTTGGTCATTGTAAACAATGCTACAGTGAACATATGGATGCAGCTGTCCTCTCAAAGTAGCATTTTGGGTTCTTTGGATAATACACTGAAGTAGAATTACAGGGTCTTTTATTGTCTCTTCGTATTGCCTTTGTTTTAAAGGCTATTTTGTCTGGTATACCTATTGCTACTCCACTTTTTTTTAAATTTCCATTTTCATGAAATATCTTTTTCCATACTTTTACTTTCCATCTGTGTGTATCTTTTGATCTAAAGTGAGTCTCTTGTTGGCAGTATATGTATGTTGTTTTTTTTCTTATCCATTCAGCCTTCCTATGTGTTTTCAGTGTAACATTTAATTCATTTACATTGAAAGTAATTGTTGATAGATAAGTAGCTATTGCCATTTTATTATTCATAATTTTGATATTTTTCCATCTTAAAGAAGTCTCTAACATTTTTTTGTAATGATGGTTTGTTGGTGATGAACTGCTTTCGGTTTTGTTTGTTTGTTTGTTTGTTTTTTTGTCTGGAAAGCTCTTTATCTGTCCTTCGATTTTAAATGAGAGCATTGCTGGGTAGACTAGTTTTGGTTGCAGGGCCTTGCTTTTCTTTGTTTTTCTTTCTCTTTTTAATTCAGGTTTATTGGGTTGACAATTGTTAGTAAAGTTACATAGATTTCAGGTGTACAATTCTGCATTACGTCATCTATAAATCCCATTGTGTGTTCACCACCCAGAGTCAGTTCTCATTCCATCACCATATATTTGATCTCCTTTACCCTCATCTACCACCCCCCCCCATTACCCTCTGGTAACCACTAAACTATAGTCTGTATCTATACGTTTTTGTTTCTCATTTGTTTGTCTTGTTCTTTTGTTGTTAGAAGTTATGGTGTATATACACAATGGAATACTATTTGGTGGTAAGAAAAGAGGAAATAAGAGCATTTGTGACAACATGGATGGATCTTGAGGGCCTTGCTTTTCATCATGTTGAATATTTTGTGCTAATCCCTTCTGGCCGGAAAAGTTTCTGTTGAAAAATCAGCCAAGTCTGACGGGAGCTCCTTTATAAGTTACTAGTTGCCTTTCTTTTCCTGCTTTTAGGATTGTCTCTTTGTCTTTAACCTTTGCCGCTTGATTATAATGTGTCTTGGTGTGGGTCTCTTTGGGTTCATCCTATTTGGGACTTTTTTCATTTCCTGAACTTATATGTCTATTTCCTTCACCAGGTTAGGAAGGTTTTCAGTCATTATTTCTCCAAATAGATTTTCAATCTCTTGCTGTCTCTCTTCTTCTTCTGTTACCCCTATGATATGAGTGTTGTTATGCTTGATGTTGTCCTAGACGTCTCTTAAACTAGCTTAATTTGTTTTTTGATTCTTTTTTCTTTTTCCTGTTTTGATTGGGTGTTTTCTGCTACCTTGTCTTCCAAATAACTGATTCTATCCTCTGCTTCATGTACTCTGCTAGTGATTCCTTCTAGTGCATTCTTCAGTTCAGTTATTGTATTCTTCACTTCTTCTGGTTCTTTTTTTATGGTTTCTATGTCCTTTTTTAGCTTACTATCTCTCTCTTTTTTAAAAAAATTCTCACTCTGTTCCTTGAGTATCCTTATAACCACTGTTTTGAACTCCATCTGGTAGGTTGCCTGTCTCCATTTCATATAGTTCTCTTTCTGGAGTTTTCTCCTGTTCTTTCATTTGGATTGCATATCTTTGTTTACTCATTTTGACTGGCTCTTTGTGTTTGTTTCTATATATTAGGTAGATCTGCTATGTCTCCCTTCTTGGCCAGGTAGCCTTTTGTAGTAGGTGTGCTATGAGGCCCTGGCACAGTCTCCCTGGTCGCCTGTGCTGGGTGCTCCAGGAGTGTCCCTTTTGTGGGTTCTATGTGCCCTCCTGTTATAGTTGATCCTTAGTCACTATTGACATGTCAGTGGCTAGGATTGACCCTCAGGCTTACTGGCTGTTGGGTTTGGCCATGTCTATAGCTTATGGCTGCTATGCAGGGGCCATTCACCTCTGAGTGGGATTTTCCCCAGTGGGCTCTGGTGCCTGTTGAGAATGTCCTTTGTGTATGCCGCTTGTGGGGTAATTGAGTGGTGTTCTGCAGTGATGTGAAGCCAACCTCTAAGTATGTTGCTTCTTGGGCCTCTTGGGAGTAGCTCTGGTGTAGGCCCAAGTCACCCACTGCCTGTTCCTAGCCATGGGCTACCTGGTAGGAGCCACAAAGTGATCCACTGTTGTTGGTTGTCTCTGGTAAACTTGGAGGAATGTGGGAGAGTCCACGCTGTGAACTGAGGGTGTCTGCCACCAATACCCAGCTTGGGGTAGCTCCACAAAAAGCCAGTAAACCATGAAGCCTGCTGCCACGTGCCAGCTCCCTTAAAGTTCAGCCACTGATAGAGCCTCTTGCAGTATGAAAGTTAGGTGAGGTAGGGTCTCAGGGAGTCACTGGAGTGGGAAGAGCTATGGTCACCAGTTTATTGTAAATTCTAGTTTGGGCCACTAGTGAGCCTAGAGTGACTGAACAGAAGTCTCAGAGCACACTCAGGCCAGTTCCACCTACTGGGGCATGCTGGACTGTGATAGCTTTCCAAGTAAAAGTGCCATGGGGATAGGGCTGGCTGTTAGTGGAGAAAGTGCCTCCAGTTTTGGGGGTGTTGGGTGGCATGGGGTCCCAGTGGAACTCACCAGGCCGATCAGATTCAGATATGGTCATGTGGTAGCTGGCTCAACATAGGAAGGATGGTGCCCACCTGCTGGCTGCATGGGAAAAGCACCCATCACAGGGAAAATGATGACTGTCCTCCTGCCCTCAAACCAAAGCCACATACCTCAGTCAGCCTCCCCCCCCTTCCTGTATGCCTCTGACACCCTCTGAGTCACTGTCTCTCCATCTGAACCCAGTATGAGTGCCTGTGGGCAAGTGAATCTGTCCATGGGCCATTTAAGAGGATGTCTGGGTTTCCCCCATCCTTCCATCCCATCTGGATTGTCTGAATACCTAGTGTTTTTCACAGTGAAATGTTGTGGGGACTGTTCTTCCTGGCACCAGTACTCTGAGCTGGGGAGCCTGGTGTGGGGCTGGGGCACCTCACTCCTCTGTGGGGAACATTCATGCCTGAGATATCCCTCCTGGTTCTCAACTTCCACCCAGAAGTTTGGGGCCCATTCCACATCTCCACCCCCTGCTATCAGTCTTGACATGCCTTCTTCTTTATGTTTTTAGTTCTGGGAATTCTGTTTGGCTCAACTTGAGATGGTTCTCCAGGTTAATTGTTCTATAATTTAGTTGTAATTTTAATATGTTCATGGAAGGACAAGGCACAGTGTTTATCTACTCTTCCATTTTGGATCTCTCTGGATACTTTATAATAGATAAGAATAAAACTATGTCAAAACTTATACTAATAAATTTGAATGTCTGGATGAAATGGATAATTTTCCAGAATAAAATATAAATTGTTAAAATTGATTCCAAAATAAACAGAAAACAGACCAATAAGCAAAAAATAAAAAAGTTAGAAAAAGAAAAGATTCAATGAATGCCTAGAAGATATCTCTGGTCCAAATGGTTATATGGGTGATTTGTTTTAAACCTTTGAAGAACTGGAAATTTTCATGCTTTTTTATTTATAGCACTAGAAAATAAACTCTTAAGTTTATTTACACTGTAAGCATAACTCTGTTGCCTACTGGCAAAGATATCCCTGATCACAAACAGTCTAACCTCATATATGAACGTATGTGTATGTGTATATATATACATCTGTGTGTGTGTGTGTGTGTGTGTGTGTGTGTGTGTGTGTATATATATATATATGAAATAATAAAGGTGAATATTATAGCATTGTTTGGCTGCGAAAGAGTTTCTAAGTACGATTTCTAAAGCAAAAAACGTATCAGAAAAATTTAAACAATTGATAGATTTGAGTACATACAACTTAGAAAAATAATGAATGCCAATAAAATAAAAATTACAAACTGGGGAAATAATTTAAAAATAAATAACAGGTAAAGGGTTAATATATTAAATATATGAATATCACATGCATGTCAATTATAAAACATACGGCAATTTAGAAAACAATTGAAGGGTCATAAACAGAAAATTTATAAATATTGTCAATCTATGAAAAATGTTTAACCTCCAAATAATCAAAATTAAAATTAAATAACAGCATACAGTTCTTCTCCTATCAAACTAGAAAATGACTTTTAATCTATAGCTAATTCTGACAAGAATATTGTGAAATTGGCACTCATATACATTGATAATGGAGTGTAAATCAGCACAAATCATCTTGAGGGAAACAGCAATATGTGTGAAGAGTCTCAAACAGCTTTACACCCAGTAAATTCACAGATTGAAAATTATTCTAAAGAAATAATGAGTGATATGAAAAAAGACATATTTAAAAGGAGGTTAACTGCAAACAGCAAACATTTGGAATCAGCTTAAATATGCAAAGATTGGGAATATTTAAATGAACTATGATGCATCCAAGTAATGGAATATTGATGCCTTTAAAAAACATGTTTTAAGATTATATTTCATGACATGGGAAATATACATCATTTAATTTTAGATAAATTAAGAAGAATATGAAACAGAATTTGAATGGTTTTATGGTATTTATATACACATAAATATACAGGAAATACTAAATATGTAAAATTTTTAACAGTATTTATGTCTTTGTGGTGGGATTTTGAACAATTTTTATATTTGTTGTTTTTTTAGATTTCTTGTATTTTCTATAAGGGATATGTGCTACTTTCTGTTATTTCAAAAACAATGATTCACAATGTTTATATTGAATTACTGCAATTAATTTCTGCATGGAAATACCATAAAAAAACAGAATATGAATCCATTCAGAGCCTACCTACAACCAATGAGGTACTCAAAATTCATTAAAACTCAGTAGGCACAAATAGAATAATACTTCAGAAATCTTAATGCCCTCAAAGTAGCACATGGTCAGCCTAAATAAATATTCTTTATAATATATTGATGAAGATCAAGTTCAGGTAGGAAAAATATAAATTTAACAAGTCAGCACATAATTACATCAATCAGTATGAAGAGGTTAGTGCAGTTCTTTAGATGGCAAAGTGTTTGAGAGATCACATTTTATTAGTTCTTGGGTCTTTTGTTTTTCATTTAGCTTTTTCCTTTTTTATGATGCATTAAATTTTTTTATCAGATCCACTTTGCTGTAAGGATGGATTTGATCATTTAGCATTGTATTATCGTAAGCCCACTAGACCATGCATTCAAGGTAGTTTTATTTTATCTGGGAAGTATAATTGAAGAATTGCATTTTCAATGTTAGAAGATCTCTAAAATGGTTCCTAGCATGAACCTTGGTCATCTGGATGCAATCCTATTTAATAGTGCCTTGATAGCATTCATTTAAAACTCCAGCACCAAATTCTGGGAGGAAGGGACCTTGAATGAAATTAGTTTCTAAAAGAACAAGGAGGATAACGTGTGCTTCTTTCTCTCAGAATTGATGACAATGTTAAAATGTCAGATTCGTCTGCATTTAAATAGCACATTCATGGAAAATGAGCTATTTTTGAATAGAATTTTAAAAAAAGAAGACCTACACATGGGGAGTCATGGAACTTCCAGAGGACAAGTACCTATTTCATCTTTATATTACCGGAAAGGAGTCTGAAATGTACTCTACAAAATGGCTTTTACAATTTTGGCAAAGAAAGAAAAAATGGCCAAGTGATTTGATTAAATTTTTAACAATTATGAGATTAAAATACAATTTAGTTTTATTTAATTTTAATTTTAGCCATTTACAACAAAAATGTATAGCTATAGGGCATAATGAAGTTGCTTTATTCCCAGTATAGAAACTGTGTCACCTCTTTAAGAACTAATTGATGCAAAAGTAAAATTTAGGGTATTTACCTGTGTTGGGAAAGATAAACTTGTAGGTGGCTACAATCTGGAGTGTGCATTGTTTATCTTTCACAGAACATAAGAAAAGTGAAAAACATGATTAGCACTAAAGTGAAATGGGCTAGAAGCATATTTTAAAATCAACAAGGTTTATCTTTTCTTATTATACAAATAATGAGAAGCTGGCAAAGACAAACGCAAGAGCCACATTATCATCTTACATGGACAAATTTTTGTAGATTATGAAGGTGTGTGTGTGTATGTGTGTGGAGAGAGAGAGAGAGAGAGAGAGAGAGAGAGAGAGAGAGAGAGAGAGAGAGAGAGAGAGAGAGAGAGAGAGGAGCAGAAGAGGGAGAAACAGAGAGGAAGAGCATTTGAGACAACTAGCAGGGAGGAGGCAATGAGGTTGATAGAAGGGTTAAATAATAAGAATCCAGTCAGGCTATTTTTATCTTAAATCATCTAAACAAATGTATCTAGATAATTGTCAAGAAAGTAGGTCAGGCAGGGGATTTGTGTTTTAGTCACCATACTATACACTGAAAACTTTTCATACTTCCCTTGCTTTTTACTGCATCTAATGTTACTAGTTAAAATGTTTTTTCAATGGCTAGCTTAGCCACTGTTATTCTATTGTTTCCAAATGTCAATTGGCAAAGGAGCATCTCAAGAAACCACATGTGTGATAATGTATGATAATGTGCAAGCCAGGAAACTAAAAATACAGGTGGATGGATTGAAACTGAGTTTTGCAAATGAGAAACAGAAACTCATAGACACAGACAATAGTTTAGTGGTTACCAGAGGGTAAGGGGGGTGGGGGGTGGGAGATGAGGGTAAGGGGGATCAAATATATGGTGATGGAAGGAGAACTGACTCTGGGTGGTGAACACACAATGGGATTTATAGATGATGTAATACAGAATTGTACACCTGAAATCTATGTAATTTTACTAACAATTGTCACCCCAATAAATTAAAAAAAAAAAGAAACTGAGTTTTGAAGACAGGGGAAGTGAAGTGTAAAATGCTAAATTGATTATAACATTGACCGAATTTCATCCAATGGATTGGGTGCATGCTTCATTCTGGACATCTCAGCTGAGTTACAAATACTACTTAATGCTGACTCATATGTGAGGCTTCTCTTTCTCTCTCTCTCTCTCTCTCTCTCTCTCTCTCTCTCTCTCTCTCTCTCTCTCTCTCTCTCTCATACACACACACACACACACACAGATTTCTTCAACTCAGCTATGTGAGAGAAGACATGATTTGAGAATACATAGTAGGGAGTTAATGTGAGAATGCCAGCAGAGCAAATAGAAAAAAAAAGTGCAACAAATAATTTTGAGTCAACCCCTTTATGTATCTGAGTCATAACTTCTTTTCCTCCAACATCTCCCAAAGCCAAACCATCCCAATGAGATGTGTTCTCTTATCCTTATGACATAAAGACCAGTAGCAGAAAGTAGGGATAGATTAGAAAAGGAGTGAAAATTTGGAAATATATATATATAATCAGAAAGTTCGGTTCAACAAACATTTGTTGTATGCCTGTTATATTTCAGGACATTATGGGCACTAATAGAACTAATGTGAATATACATAGGCCTTAGTATTAAGGAGCTTATAATTTAGAGAGACTAGAAAGACAAAATAGTGGATTTCGTTTTAATGTGGTAACTGACAAAATGAACTGCAAGCTCCATTAAGGCAAGAGTAATGCCTAATGTTGCTCATTCTTATATCCTGATCTTCTATCACATTGTCTTTCACATGGTAAATCCTCAACAAATGTTTAAAAATTGATAGAAGTATATGATGGGTATTATGAAATCAAAGAAAAGGGCAGGTCATAGCCTGTGATTTGGGGAGAGCTTCTTGGAAGGGATGATGGCTGAACTGAATCTTAAACATTAACAATTTAACCAGGTTTTTTTTTTTTTTTTAAGCGGGAAGGTTCTAGGCAGAAAGAATGGCATAAGAATAAGAAAGGAGGCACTAAATAGAATGTGGATATGAAAAACTAAGAATTTGGAAATATCAGAGAATAGTATATTTATATTGTCTATTAATTTGGTGAGTTGGGGGATTTTGGATGGGAAAAAGGAAGGCATAGCTATGTAATCTACATATATTGATCAAGGTGCAGAAGAGCCTTCCATACTTTAAAAAGTG
Source organism: Rhinolophus sinicus (assembly GCF_057876585.1). NCBI lineage: Eukaryota > Metazoa > Chordata > Mammalia > Chiroptera > Rhinolophidae > Rhinolophus > Rhinolophus sinicus. The sequence continues at coordinate 65,807,309 of NC_142518.1, read as the reverse complement.
AATTTTAGCAGTTCTATACTTTAAAATATGAATTTTAGCAGAACTGTTAGAAAAACAGATCACAATTATGTTAAAAAACTGTATGCATGCAAAGTGCCCAGTTAAAAGTCAATAAGAATAGTGCTATAAACAGAGGGCTAATTCTGCAACCAAGGGTGAATTTACTTTTAGCACTAACTTCAGCTTCCCATCTCTGATGGTCTTAGTAGTGATTTCAGAAGTTACACAAGGGGAAATATGCTTTCATAGAGCCAGATGGACCCAAACATAGCCTAGAGTTAGGCCATATCGCCAGAAATTTTAGAATTATCTGTGGAATTATATTCTCCTTTCCAAAATTTGAAGGTTATTCTGTCTCTTTAGTGGGTGTAGTTTGCTTTCAGCTCAATCAGTTCCTCTTTGAAATAAGCTTCACTAATGGATCAGATGTGTGATAATTCAGATACTTCCTGATATATGAATTCTGAAAACAGCTGCAGGATTTTTTTTTTTAGCATGAATCATTTGTTTTTTAAATACACAGATAACACATGATCGTTTTAGAAAAACAAGAAAATATAATTAAGCAGAAAAAAAGTCATTCCTAATCACACTATTCAGAGTTAACCATTGTTAACATATTAATACATATATATCTATGAAGAAATTGTGTGTGTCTGAGAGTGAGATTAATTTACTAATAAAAATTGGAAATAGTGTTCTATAACCTGCTTTTATACTTAACAATGTCACGGCTATCTTTTATGTTCAATAAGTATAGGGCTATATATTCATATTTATGGCTTCATAGTATTCCACTGATAGTATGTAATGACTTAATGAGATGTCTTTCCATGAAAAATTAACCATTTTCATTTTTCAGCAATATAAATATTACTGCAATGAACACATTTGTGTAAATATTTTTGTATTCTTGTGCTAGTATCATATTAAGATAAAATCTTCAAAGCAATGTCTATCAATAAGAGTGAAGGGTCTGAGATTTTACCTCATTTGCAAAGAAAACATGTTAGCCTACCAGTTTCATGGCTCTTGGTAGAAGGCGTGAAACTCCTGGATTAGGGATAGAGGACAATTTAATAGTCACAACATTAACAGTAGCTAGAGTATCAGCATTTGTGTGTGTGTGTGTGTGTGTGTGTGTGTGTGTGTGCTACGTGTACACTCACCAATACCCCACATCTCAATTCTCACAGAGTGACTCAAAAGAGGGCCAGATTGCACAGCGGGTTGCATTACAGGAGAGAAACCCTGAGTTTAGAAAAACTGAACCTTTTATAATGGGCAATAATGCTATTTGTTATAGAGTAAGATAGTATGGCTATCTTCCAATGTAAGAAAATCTGCCCCTTTGCACTAGTGAGAAACATTATCTTTGCCCTCTACTATGTGAACTTCGTTGGAAAGATAGTACAGGATAAAGGCCAAAAATGTCTCACCTTCGAGATGCTCCATAATGTTAGAGACCCAAAGAGTGGATAATTGTCTCCCAACAGGATTATTTGGTCAGAGTGTATGTGCATTATAAGTACTGCCAAAACTGTCTTATTTAATGTTCATACTAATTTTCACTCCTAGCAATAACTCATGAGTGTTCCCATTTCTTCACACCCTGAGCTAAAATAGATTTTGTCAGTCATTTAAATTTTAGCTATTATTATTGGAAAAAAAATGGCATTCCATGTTCTAAAATTTTAATTTATTTTCTTACTAGTGACATTAAATATACTTTCGTGTTTATTTTGCCATTTGTATTTTTTTGTTGTAGATAGCCCTTTCATATACTTGTGCATTTTTCTATTGGTGTTGTTATCTTTTTCTTGTTGATTTATAGTTAGCCACACTATATTAAAATATGAAAAATTTATATATATCATGTATTGCAAATATATACTATACACAACTTTCTTCTTTTTTAAAACAATTAAAGTTTATTTGGGTGATAATTGTTAGCAAAGTCGCATAGATTTCAGGTGCACAATTCTTTAATACATCATCTATATATCACATTGTGTGTTCACCACCCAGAGTCAGTTCTCTTTCCATCACCATATATTTGATCCCCCTTACCCTCATCTCCCATCCCCCACCCCCCTTACCCTCTGGTAACCACTAAACTATTGTCTGTGCCTATGAGTTTTTGTTTCTTCATTTGTCTGGTTCTTTTGATGTTTTCAGTTTTATATACCATATATCAGTTTAATCATATGGTTCTCTATTTTTTCTGTCTGACTTATTTCTCTTATGATTATAATCTCAAGATTCACCCGTGTTGTCACAAATGGTCCTATATCATCTTTTCTTTTGGAAGAATAGTATTCCATTGTGTATCTATACCACAACTTCTTTATCCATTCATCTATCGAAGGACATTTTGATTGTCTCTATGTCTTGGCCACTGTAAATAAAGCTGCAGTGAACATTGGAGCACGTATGTCTTTATGGATAAATGCTTTCAGATTTTTTTTGGTAGATACCCGGGAGAGGGATTGCTGGGTCATATAGTAATTCTATTCTTAATCTTTTTAAGGAACCTGCACACTGCCTTCCACAGCAGCTACACCAATCTGCATTCCCACCAATAGTGTATGAGGGTTCCTGTTTCTCCACAGCCTCTCCAACACTTGTTACTATTTGTCTTCTTGATGATAGCCATTCTGACTGGGGTGAGGTGATATCTCATTGTGGTTTTGATTTGCATTTCTCTGATGATTAGTGATGTTGAGCATTTTTTCATATGTCTATTTGCCATTTGTATGTCCTCTTTGGAGAAATGTCTCTTCAGGTCCTCTGCCCATTTTTCAATTGGGTTGTTTACTTTTTTGTTGTTGAGTTTCATGAGTTCCTTGTATTTTTGGATACTAGCCCCTTATTGGAGGTGTTGTTTGCAAAAATCTTCTTGCATTTGGTTGGTTACCTCTTTATTTTGTTGATGGTTTCTTTTACTGTGCAGAAGCTTTTTAGTTTGATATAGTCCCATTCATTTATTTTAGCTTTTACTTCCCTCGCCTTTGGAGTAAAATTCATAAAATGCTCTTTGAACCAAGGTGTGGAGACAGAGCCAGGAATGCAGTTTCCAGGCTCTCGGCCTCACATGGAAAGGTGCTTGCTCAGGTAGTAAATGGCCATCAACTGTGATTGGATGGCCATCAGCTGTGGCTAGTTGGCCAGCAGCTGTAACCAGTGAGCCATTGGCCACTAATATAACTGCTGTGGCTACGCTAACAGCAAATGGGGGGCTAGCAAGAAGATGGGGGCAGAGCTAGCAAGAGCAGATTCCAGTTGGTAGGGTGGATTGCAGCTAGCAAGCAGGGTTGTTTGGTTGACAGGTTGCAGATCGTGTGGATCATTATCACTTGGTGTGTTATGCGGGGTCTCAGCTCCCGCTCCCCACACAAGAACACAGGATATGGTGAGGCCAAAAAGAAATACCCATGGAGCCATAGGTAGGGGACTCATACCACTATAGTCTCACTGGAGGCTGGATTCACACGACGTGCGACCTGCTGTCCGCTTTTCTGCCAACCGACCGACTCTCTGACTTCCCTCGACTCTCCTCTACTCCCCAATGTAGCCACAGAAATTATATTAGTGGCCAATGTCTCAATGGTTACAGCTGACGGCCAACTAGCCACAGCTGACGGCCATCTACTACCCGAGCCAGCACCCCTCCATGTGAGGCCGAGAGCCTGGAAACTGCTCTCTGGGGCTCTGTCCCCACATTCCTGCTTCCTGTGTCTCCAATCCAGCCACCAGCAAGACTATAGTGGTATGACTCCCCTATCTATGGCTCCATGGGTGTTCCTTTTTGTCCTCACCATGTCCTGTGTTCTTATGCGGTGAATGGGAACTGAGACCCCACATGACACCCCGCATGACACATGGTGCAGCGAGCAGGGTATGGTTCTGGCCAAAGCTCTCCGAAGAGCAATGGAGCAGTTTGTGAGTATAAATACTCAATCTCAGGAAGCCCAGGAGGAGCAGCTGCCAGAGAGCTGGACTCCCACGGAGCGGTGGAAAGACGTGGGCAGTTCCCCAACCAGCATAGGCCAGATTAAGCGAAGGTCGTAGTGGCCCTGTGGGCTGGGAATTGCTTGCTGAGTCCCTCACCCCCAGGTTGGGGAGGACTTGGAGCCCTCGCCCTGCGGAGAGGGCACACATTGTGAGGCTAATGCACAGCCCTGGCGAATGACTGTGGAATATGGGGAATGGGCTCCATCCCTAATTTAATGGACCGCTTAACTGTTTGCTTGGGAACATACCACCATGTAGTGGAACTGGCGGATGTTTGCTTTTGTGTCTACCAGCCACCATCGAGAATATGTGAGAACCTTGTCGGTGCCCAGAAAGTCTGGCTGTGCCCAGAAAGACTGGTGGTACCCTAAAAAACCCTGACTGTGCCCAGGAAGACTGGCTGTGCCCAGAAAGACTGATGGTACCCTGAGAAACCCCCTTGGCTGTGCCCAGGAAGTCTGGCTGTGCCCAGAAAGGGTGGCAGTGCCCTGAAAGCCCTGGCTGTGCCTGGGGAGACTGGTGGTACCTTAAGAAGCCCAGGAAGTCTGGCTGTGCCCAGAAGGATTGGCGGTGCCCTGAGAATCCCTGGCTGTGTCCAGAGATCCTGGCTGTGTCCAGGATATTGCATTTACCTTCAGGCTCCTCGCACACAGCCCCTCACAGCTTGTCGCATGGATTGTGAGGTGAGACCCTGTAGGGGTGGATTGTGGGTCAGAGCCAGGAGAGCATTTTCCAGGCTCTCAGCCTCATGTGGAAAAATGCTGGCTCAGGTAGTGAATGGCTATCAACTGTGATTGGATGGCCATCAGCTGTGGCTAGTTGGCTGTCAGCTGTAACCAGTGACCATTGGCCACTAACATAACTGCTGTGGCTGTGCTAGCAGCAAATGGGGGCTAGCAAGGAGATAGATGGTGGCTGACCTAGCAAGAGCGGATTGTAGTTGACAGGGCGGATTGCAGCTAGCAAGCGGGGTTGGTTGGTTGGCAGAGAAACAGAAAACAGGTTGCAGATCGTGGGATCCTGCTTCCTGTGTCTCCAACCCAGTTGCCAGCGAGACTATAGTGGTATGACCCCCCTATCTATGGCTCCATGGGTGTTCCTTTTTGGCCTTACCATGTCCTGCATTCTTATGTGGGGAGTGGGAGCTGAGACCCTGCATGACACACCGCATGACCAAAGGTCCATAAATTTAGTACCTATGTTTTATTCTATACACTTTATTGTTTCAGGTCTTATGTTTAGGTCTTTGACCCATTTCGAGTTAATTTTGGTACGTGGTGACAGATAGCAGTCTGGTTTCATTCTTTTGCACCTAGCTTTCCAATTGTCCCAGCTCCATTTATTGAAGAGGCTGTCCTTTCTCCATTGTATGATTTTGTCTTTGTCGAAAATTATCTGTCCATATTTATGTGGGTTTATTTCTGGGTTTTCATGTATTCCATTGTTATGTGTGTCTATTTTCTTCCAATACCATACTGTTTTGATTTTGTTGCCCTTTAGTACAAGCTGAAGTCAGGGAGTGTGATATCTCTAGCATTGTTCTTTTCTCTTGGGATTGCTTTGGCTAGTCAAGGTCTTTTGTGGTTCCTCACAAATCTGAAGATCTTTTGTTCTATTTCTTTAAAAAACACCATTAGGATTTTGATGGGGATTGAATTAAATCTGTATATTGCTTTAGGTAATATAGCCATTTTAACTATTGATTCTCCCAGTCCACGAATGTGGAAAGTCTTTCCATTTCTTTGAGTCTTCTTCAATTTATTTTAAAAATGTCTTGTAGTTTTCAGCACATAGGTCTTTCACATCCTTAGTTAAGTTTATTCCTAGGTATTTTATTCCTTTTGTTGCAATTGCAAAAGGAATTTTTGTTGTTGTTGTTGGTGTGTTGTTTTTTTTTAATTTCTTTTTCTGACATTTCTTAGTTAGTATATAGGAATGTAATGGACTTCTATATGTTGATTTTGTAGCTGGCAACTTTACTGAATTCATTTATTGTTTCTAATAGCTTTTGGTGGAGTCTTTAGGGTTTTCTATGTATAGCATCATGTGATCTGCAAAAAGTGACAATTAAACTTCTTCATTCCCAATTTGGATGCCTTTTATTTCTTTCTCTTATCTGATTGCTCTGGCTAGGACTTCCAATACTATGTTGAAAAGCAGAGGTGATAGGGGACAGCCTACTCATGTTCCTCAACGAAGAGCAAAGGGCTTCAGTTTTTCACAATTAATTATGTTAGCTGAGGGTTTGTCATATATGGCCTTTATTATGTTAAGGTATTTTCCTTCTATACCTATTTTATTAAGTGTTTTAAGCATAAATGGATGTTGTGTCTTGTTAAATGCTTTTTCTGCCTCTATTGAATATAATCATTTGATATTTGTCCTTTATTTTGTTTATGGGGTGTATCACATTGATTGATTTGCATAAATTGAACCATCCTTTTGCCCCTGGGATGAACCTCATTTAGTCATGATGAATAATCATTTTAATGCATTGTTCCATTTGATTTGCTAGAATTTTGTTTAAGATTTTTGCATCTGTATCATTAGAGATATTGGTCTGTAATTTTCTTTTTTTTGTTATCCTCACCAAGTTTTGGTATCAGGGTAATGTTGCCTCATAAAATGAGTTAGGCAGTATTTTCTCTTCTCCAACTTTTTGGATGGGTTTGAATAGGACAGGTATTAGATCCTCTTTGAATGTTTGGTAGAATTCACTAGTGAAGCCATCTGGTCCTGGACTTTTGCTTTTGGGAAAGTTTTGGATGACTGATTCAATTTCCTTACTGGTGATCGGTCTGTTTAGATTTTCCAGTTCTTCATGTTTCAGCCTTGGAAGGCTATATGTTTCTAAGAACTTGTCCATTTCTTCTAGGTTATTGAATTTGGTGGCATATAGTCCTTCATAGTATTCTTGGATGATCCTTTGTATTTATGTAGCATCCGTGGTAACTTCCTTTCTTTCATTTCTGAGTTTGCTTATTAGTGTCTTTTCTCTTTTTGTTTTAATGAGTCTAGCCAAGTTTTTGTCAATTTTATTAATCATTTCAAAGAACCAGCTTTTTGTTGCATTAGTTTTTTTTCTATTGTCTTTTTGTTCTCTATTTCATTTAGCTCTGCTCTGATTTTTATTATTTCCTTCCTTCTGCTGACTTTGGGTTTCATTTTTTTTTTTTTTCAGTTCTTCAAGGTGTAACATGAGGTATTTATTGGGATTTTTCTTGTTTCTTGAGATAGGCCTGTAATGATATAAATTTCCCTCTTAAAACTGCTTTCACTGCATCCCAAAAATTTTGGTAGGATGTATTTTCATTGTCATTTGTTTCTATGTATCTTTTGATCTCTCTTCTTATTTCTTCTTTGACCTGGTTGTTCTTTAAAATTGTATTGTTTAATGTCTATATATTTGTGGTTTTTCCTGCTTTCTTTTTGCAGTTGATATCCAATTTCAAAGCCTTGTGATCAGAGAATATGGTTGGTATGATTTCAATCTTCTTAAATTTGCTGAGGCTGATTTTATGTCCCAATACATGGTCTATCCTTGAGAATATTCCATGTACACTAGGAAAGAATGTATAGTCTGATGTTCTAGGATGAAGTGCTCTATAAATATCAATTATGTCCATTTCGTCTAATGTGTCATTTAGGGCTGATATTTCTTTATTTATTTTCTGTTTGGATGAACTATCCGTAGATGTCGATGTTGTATTTAGGTCCCCTACTGTAGTTGTGTTTTGGTCAATTTCTCACTTTAGTTCTATTAATAGTTGCTTGGTATATTTTGGTGCTCCCTGATTGGGGGCATAAATATTAATGACTGTTATGTCTTCTTCTTGTATAGTCCCTTTTATCATTATGAAATGTCCATCTTTGTCTGTTGTTACCTTTTTTATCCTGAAGTCTGTTTCATCTGATATCAGTATTGCTACACCTGATTTTTTTTTTATACCATTTGCTTGGAGTGTCAATTTGCACCCTTTCCCTTTGAATCTACATTTGTCCTCATAGCTCAATGTGTCTCTTGAAGGCAGAATATAGTTGGGTTCAGTTTTATGATCCAGTCTACTACTGTGTGCCTTTTTATTGGTGAGTTCAGTCTACTTGCATGTAGGTTGATTATTGATATGTGAGGATTTCCTATCATTCTATCTTTGGTTTTCTGTTAGGACTTTGTCTCCATTGTTTCTTTTCCTTTTTGTTGCTGTCTATTAGTTCAATGTGACAGTAATCTATGATTTGTCCCACTGGTTTTTTCTTTTATTATGTTATATATTTCAGTTCTGGATTTTTTTTGAGTGGTTATCATTAAATTTATGTAAAAGATATTTCATTGTTAAAAGTATTCCGTTTTCTTCAGTATGCTTACTTTCTCCATTCCCTTATGCCTGTTCAGACCTTTACTCTCCCCATTTTATGTTTTTGCTGTCACAAATTATCCTTATTTATGCTAATTAAATAGCCCCTTTCAGTATTACTTGTAGTGCATGTCGTGTGTTAGAAAATTCCCTCAGCTTCTGTATGTCTGGACAGGTCTTATTCCTCTTTCATATCTAGAGAATATCTTTGCTGGAAATATTATTCTTGGCTCACAATTTCTCTCTTTCAGTAGTTTGAATATTTAAGTCCATTCCCTCCTGGCTTGTAGAGTTTCTCCTGAAAAATATAATTATAACCTAATGGGCTTTCCTTTATAAGTTACCATCTTCTCCCTGGCTGCTTTGAGGATTCTTTCTTTGTCGTTAATTTTTGACAGCTTCAGTACAATGTGCCTTGGAGAAGGCCTGTTGGGGTTGAAGTAATGAGGTGTTCTATTTGCTTCCTGGATTTGAGGATCCAGTTCTTTCCACAAGTTTGTTAAGTTCTCGTCGATTATTTGTTTGAATATACCTTCTATTCCCTTTTCCTTTTCTTTGCCTTCTGCTATGCCCATTATTCTTATATTGCTCTTTCTGATGGAGTCAGAAAGTTCTTGTAGAGTTCTTCCATTTCTTTTAACTCTCAAGTCTCTCTCTTCTTCCATCTGTGTCATTTCCAGACTTCTATCTTCGATGTCACTGATTCTTTTTTCCATCTGGTCACCTCTTTTACCTAAGCTGGCTATTTCTTCTTCATTTCTTTTATTGAGTTCTTAATCTCCAGAAATTTTATTTGGTTCTTTTTAGAATTTCAATCTCTTTGGTAAAATATTCATTTTCTTCTTTGATTGTGTTTCTGAGTTCATTAAATTGCCTGTCTATTTTCCTTGCATCTCGTTGAGTTTTTTTCAGAACTGGAATCTTGAATTCTCTGTCATTTAAGTCACATATTTCCATGTCGTTAAGTTCATTTTGGGGAGACTTTTCATTTTCTTTTTGAACTGTCTTGTTACCTTGGTTATTCACGGCAATTTGTGAAGTATTATTTCTCTTCCTAGGCCTCTACAGATGTGAGTCCTGCAACAGGTTGGTAGGAAGTGGTCTTTCCATTGCTTTCCAGTACATGTTGGTAGAATGCTATATTTTCTTTCCAGCTGCAAACTTTAATTCTCTCTCACGCTGTAGTGTTATATTTTCTCTGCACTGTCCAGCTTCTCACACAATGGGGGGATTCCCTAGATGGTAGACTTCTCCTCTGTGAGTAGGTTGCCTGGATCTCAGGGCACCGCCTCCATTGGGGAATGTGGAAAGTTTCTGAAGTTCTGAAGTTCTTCTTGTGTGAGATTCAGGGCCTGTGTGTTTCAGTGGCTCTAGTGACCCCTGCAGCGATCTGCCCAGACAGGTGTGGGCAGGAGTGGTGTGGGCTGTGAGAGGTGACTGTGAGCAATGGCGGAGGCCACCAGCACTGCCCATCCTGCACCCAGGGCTTGTTGGGCTGTGCATCCATGGCGGTGGACTGCAGTTCTCAGAACTGCAATATTCTGTTCTTTTGATATGACACTGTTACTGTTATGCTTCTAGCACTGGGAATGTGGGGGTGGGGTGAGCTCTGGGAGGGTGTGAGGGTTCGGCTAGTCTCTGTGCCTAAGCCTTGCATTCTCTGCTTGGCAGTGAGGGCTTAAACTGCCATTTGCACCCTTCTTCCCTGAGTCTTTGCTTCGAGGTCTCTGTTGTGAGCATTGGGTTTAGCCTTATTATATGCTGATCCCTCAGGCAAAACTGTGGGCTATAAGGGGAGTGCTAGCAGTCCGAATTCTTCCCTCTCCCGTGGTTGCAGTTGCTCCAGAACACAGGGAGCTTGGAACCCTGAGCTAGGTCTGTGTCCTGTGCCCTCATGGTCCATGTGTTTACACTTCCTGCTTCCCACTTCCTCCGCTCACCCAATTTGTCCACCTTTGTATGGTTTCAATTGTACATCTCTTAATCTTGCCTGTCTGCCATGCAGGGAGTCCTTTGTGGTATCATAGTTCAATTTGTTGTAAATTCCAGGGGCAATTTCAAGAGGCTCACCTCATGCCGCCATTTCTAAGATGTCCTACATAGCTTTTTTGTGCCTCTTAACTTTCTTTTCTTAGCTGCAGAAATTTGAAGCATGATTTTTACTCATTAAAACTGCTAACTCTCTTCATAAATTATAGCTTTCTTTCCACAAATATGTCTACGTTTAAAAAATGAGTTCAGTACCATTCTATAACACAAAATGCATATAGTCTTCAAATAATATCTGCTAAATTCATAGTCATTTTGAGTTCAAATACCTATATTTTCTTGAATGTATCAACAGTGCTTTTGCATTTTCCCTGAAGTTTCAAATTCATTGTGGTTTGATATCTTGTTACATCAGTAAGAGAGTGCAATATTATGAACCATGGGGTTCCAAAAGGTTTAGCCCCTAAGTGCTCTTTTAATTCCAAAAAATCCATGCTTTCTTTATCAAGTTTCATGACCTAGCCATCTGACAGCATTAAACAAAATTAAATGTCCTCTTCAGCTTCCTCCAAATATCTCATAAATAGACTATGGTTAGCAGCACAAACTCAAAGAAAATTCAGTCTCGATCACGTCATCTTTCACATGACTTTACCTTACGAAACATAAGCCTGCCTGGTAAATGATGGGGTGGAAACTATTTACAGAACCTTTTCTTTTGCACACAAACTGTTGCATGTTCTCTTTTATTGCAACTGCCTCATATGTAGAAAGCGAACCCAGATTTTACATGTTTGGTAAGTTTTCAAATTATTTATTAACAGGTGGCTAGACAGTAGGTATACCGTGCATATTCAAAACTCTTTCGTTTGTCAGTGATGTCAAGGCTGCTCTGTGATGAAACGATTATTCAATAAATAGAGCCAGAAAAATATAGTTATCCATATGGAAAAAATAAAATTGAATCCCTTCTTCTCAAACTATATTAAATATAAACAACTCCAGGTGAATTAAATGTTTGGATGTCAAAAGCAAACTTAGCACTATTTGTATAAAATTTAAGTGACTGTCTATCACAATAGGGTAGGTGAAGCATTTCTTCAATAGAAACATAAAAATCAAAATGTAAAAAGTGTTACTCACAAAATAAAGTATTTATTGCTTTGACTATATGAAGATTAATAACCCATTTTCATTAAAATACATATAGTGAAGTATAGTGAAAAGACAACACACAAACCAAAAGAAAACACTTGCACCACATCTAATTGTCAAAGTACTGATACCAGCAATATAAATAAAACTCTTATAAATCAATCAATAGGGAAAGGACAAAGAACATAAACAGAAAAACAGGCAAAATGATATGAAGTTCTTTCACAGAACATAAAATATATATATATATATATAATTGATAAACACATATAGAAAGGCCTTACCTCATTAATAATATAATTTTATAGTATATCGCAAAATAATAATAAAGACAATATAACAGCCTCAAAGAGATATCATATTATACCCATTTGAATGGGGAAAAGGTTAAGAATTTAGACAATACCAAAGGATATGACCCTATAAGATCTTGATATTGTGAGCCTCAAAATTAAAATTCCCAGTTATTTTACCAGCAAAATGAGTTTATTTGGGAATAGCAGAGAATCGCAATTCAGGACCAGTAAGTTATAACAAACCATAGAAAAATCCAAGTAGACAAAGAGAAGTTTAGCTTTCATTAAGTTTTAGGAGGAAATTGGGGAGGGTTGTTTTGAACAAGAGATCACTGGAGAAGAACAAGATTTTGAGGTTGTAGTGGTTTCTCATTGGATGCAAGCAGTGGTTAGTATGTTGTTGCTGAGGCAGAGAGTGTTCCTTCTTTTCCTTAAAAGCAGGAGATGAAAGCCCCATGTGAAAAACGTTTTCCCTTGTAGAAACAATTCTTATCTTTCTTCTTCCTGCTGGTTATGTAGGTTGAAAGAAGTGGTATGTGTGTGACATCCCCACATTCAGGGCTTCCCAACTCTATTTTAAATGAGTTTCCCTTTATTTATTTTTACAATATGTTGCTAGTGAGACCATAAATTGGTATAACCAGTTTGGAAAACAGTTTGGCAGTATCTTGTGAAGTTGAATACTCATGTGCTCTATGACTCAGTAATTCTACTCCTAGGCATATACCCCAAAGGGTTTCTTGCACAAGCACAGACATATTCATAGCAACACTGTTTGTAATAGCAGGAGTGGGTCATGAGGGCATGGGGAACAAAAAAAGGAAAGTAAAACAAAACAAAGCAATCTTAATAAGAAAAGAAAAAGCCTAGAAACAACAAAACACCCATCATCAGAAGAATAGATACATATTCATGGCAAAAAGCGAGACCCAAGAGATTGAGTAGGATGATACCTTTTTTATAAAATGCAAATCAAACTACAATTAAACAATATATACCTTTGGCACACATAAATATGAAATAAACCTTATTTTAAAACGCAAGGAACTGATAAAGTAAAAATCAGGATCATGGTTATCTTATGCAGAGGTAGACAGGGTACCAACTAGCAGAAAAGTACAAGGTAAATCAGCGTACAAGGTAGTCAGCGTTCTGGTTCTCAGGTTGAGTGATGGGTTCAATGGAGTTCGATATATAATTAGAAAATAAAACTACTTTGTATGACTTTTTTTGTTGTTAAAATTTTTAAATGTGCCGCACCTGGAGTAATGTGGGCTTTGTTTGGTGATGATGCAACTGGCAGAATTCCCATTGCCTAATTTAACTGTCTTACTTGACAATTGGGAAAGCTGGAGCCTAGAAAAACAAGACAATTTCCTCACATGACCTAAGCCATGCCAGTATTAGTACCCAGTCCTCCTGGTTATTGGCCACAATGCATACACAAGGGATGAAAGTGATTCTGAGTCAATCAATGTCTCCCCTAGAGATTTTTCTCAATGATGTTGGCGGTATGGCCCCTTTATCTCTCAGACTGCAAATTGTGAGTATGGGAGACCTGAAATACTGCTGTCCATATCTTCCACTACTTGGAAGAGCTGGTCTGTGAAAATGGCCAGTTTTTCTGGCATGCAGCAAGAAGCAGAAAGTACAGGTCAAAAGAGTCCTGATGATATTTAAGTCTCTGATGTAGTTGTATTAGATGTGAATTCCATTCCTAGACTTCCCAGTTAAATAAGCCAATAAACTCTCCTTTCTGCTCAAGCTTTGGTACCTGCAATCAATCATTCTTGACCAATATGTTCAGGGAATTCTAAAGATGAAGAATCAGCAGGAGAGATGTGTTGAAAGAACACCCTTCCACCAAAGTTTCAATCCTTTCTCTTATACTCATTGACTATAAGAGGTTTATGTATTATTTCAGACCTCAAATTGCCTACCTTTGGACTCAGTGGATTTCCTATTTAGTTGCATCCTTTGATTTCTTATGATGACTCTTAATCCTACTTTCCTGTCAGCAATGACTCAGCACTCAATGAGGACATGGTCTGGAACTAAGCATTAACACTAAAGGAAGAAGACAAATGTAAGAAATAAGATATGTAGTCCTTGGCATTGAAAAACCTGCAATTTAAAGGGAAAAGAAGATATATAACAATTGAAGAAGACATGGATACATACAAAAATACCAAAAAAACATTTGGCTACCTGTAATTGTGGAGCTGCTCATGAAGAATGGATTCAGAATTTTCACTCTGCTTTCTCTTGGGTCTCAAAGTCTCAGTTTTCCAAAACTGAGTAATTTTTATACTGATTCTTAAGGTATTAGGTAGGTGCAGAAGTAATTGTTGTTTAAAATGTTAAAAATAATTGCAAAACCACAATTACTTTTGCACCAACCTAAAATATTTTTTTTAAAAAAATATGTCCATCCTTAGCTCTCAAAGTTCACTTTGGGTGAAAAGGACAGAGGATATCAGTGGACAAAGGACATCAGTGGTTATTTCTCGAGATAATTTATATAGGAAGAATTTTTTAAATAATGGAAAGGCCCTTAGACACTCTATTAGTCAGGGTTCTCCAGTGAAATATAACTGATAGAATATACATCTTTGTGTGTGGATAGATAGGTAGACAGATGTTCATTATAAGAACTTGGCTCTCATGATTACGGAGGCTGACAAGTTCCAAGATCTGCAGTTGGGAAGCTGGAGAGCCAGGAGAGTTGATGGTGTAGTTCTAGTCTAATTTCAAAGTCAGGGGGGAAAAACAAACAAAAAATACAAAAGAAAACACACAAAAAATACAAAAAAAATACAAAAGATGTCTCAGCTCAAAGGCTGTCGGGCAGAAGGAATCCTCTCTTACTTGTGAGAGGGTCAGCCTTTGTGTTCTATATAGGACTTCGATTAATGAGATGTTATCTATTCATATTTGGGAGGGCAAACTGCTTTACTCAATCTACTGATTCAAATATTAATCTCATCCCAAAATACCCTCATAGAATAATATTTGACCAAATATCTGGGCACCCCATGGCCCATTTGACACATAAATTTTAACCATTAGAGACATTGTTAAAATTGAAGGCCAACTAGGATAATTAGAAAAATGAAGCCTTTTAAGATTAAAGTACACCTACCTACATTATGGCAAACTTTTTTTTTATTCCATCTCACTAAGGAGGAGGATGTCACAATAGAAAAAAGGTCTACATTCTAACAAAACAGTACAACTTTCCAAATGTTGATATTTCTGTTGAGAACCTGTTCCTGAATTAGTTATTTCAGATACATAGACAAGTCTCCAAATATAGTTATTGAACTCATTGGATTACTTAATGTGTTTCAAGGAAGAACAGCCTGTCAATTCAGAAATAAAAAGAAACAATTCAGGAATTCCAAATACACATGTTTTCTGATCCTTGAGAAAAGAATGAGATACAACGAGAGTGAGAGCAAGACTGAAGTAGGGGACTTCACTCATATGTGGGATATAAAACTGAAGCAACAAATGAATAAGACAAACAAAAACTCATAGACACATATAACAGTTTAGTGGTTACCAGAGGGTAAGAGGGTGACATACATGGTGATGGAAGGAAATCCAACTCTGGATGGTGAACACACAATGCAATATATAGATGACGTATTATAGAAATGTACACTTAAAACCTATGTAATTTTACTAACCAATGTCACCCCAATAAACTTAATAAAGATAAAAAAGAGTGGAGTAGGGAGATAGAATTAGCTAATGGGAAACAATGGTTAGTAAGATTAAGACAACTAAAATACTGATATTTTGCTAGTACCATTTATTCAATTGATTACAAATATATTAAAAACATTAGCTTAATGTCCAAAGAAATCTCATTTTAAAAAGGCAGTATCTAGTGATAGACATTTTCTCCAAAACACCCTTAGGAAATGTGGGTAGAATCAGTGGGTAGGTAAGGTCACTGTTTGTTGGCCTTTGTCCTGTTTGATAGCATATTGATGAAATTTCAGTCTGTAATTGTTAATTGTTCATTTTGCTATGTTTAAGGCAATTAATGTGAGGCTATTTACTGTTCTTAATAATTAGATGTAGTGATTTGAATATTTTTTTTTCTATTATGCTGGTGTTTTCTTTTTAAATAACTCATGAGCAGAAAACAGAAGCTGGATTTGATGATGTGGTTAGCATGTCAGTGTTTGAAAGGAGATAAAGAGAGATACATGTTTTCTACATTTAAAGGGTCTTTTGGTAATAATAGGTTTTGCAACCCTAAAATAGTTTATGGAATTGGATAGTAAATGAGTACCAAATAGTCATTGTTTTCTGTGCAAAATGATGTCAGTTTTTTTCAGCTTAGGTGCCTGACTTTTTTCCCCGCTAAACCATGTCAAATAATCAGCTACCAGGAACATGTCTGTATTGTGTTTGGTTTTAGTTTACCAGGTATGTGAGGCCCAGAGAGATAAGTGAAACAAGAAACTGTGTTACTTCTAATGTCTGACTGGTCAAACCAGAGACAACTAAATATGATAAACAATGGGATAGAATAATAAAAAACAGACTAAAAATGAAAGAATTCTGTACAATGAAGCAGACTTAATTTTTTCTCTGATTGGAAATCTGTGTGGATATTCACAGGTGAAAAGAGAGGTTTTTATTATCACTAAGGAAACTAACTTAGATTATTAAGATAAAAACTATCTTCGCCCCCTTCCCTTCACATACACACACACATACACACACACACACACACACACACACACACAGGATAAGTATAGGTTGTTTCATTTTCATTATTGACTGAATGCTTCACCTCATATCTTGGTGATAGATATGCATACATGTTGAATACACTTGGACATAAAGCAGTGAAGTGTTGTAGAAACACTTGTACATAGGGTTTGTGAAATAAGAAGTGAAACCTAGCAGGATGTATGATTTAGCAAGACATACACCTTGATTTTAGTCCGGGGAAGAAACTACTTTTTAACAAAACTATAATGTCCAATAAAGCAAAGAGGCAAATATAGCAAGATTAACTGATTACTTCAGATTAGATATTAGGTAATAATAATTACCAAAACATATCAATGTCTAATATTTATTTAACATTACGTGAGGCATATTGTCAGGTATGTTATTCATTGTTTTCAGAGTCACACCATACTTTATCTTAGGAAATCCTCACCAACACTCTGAGGTAGATATGACCATTATCAGAATTTTACAAATAAGGAAACTGAGGCACAAAATATTGGGGTTAAGTGAATTGTCTGTGGTTGCAGTTATTAGGTGGCAGAGCCATAAGAAAAGGACTGGAAATGGCAGTGTGGTTATTTGCTGGGAATTGTAAGTTAGAGCAGTGACATAGAGCCAGCTGATCTAGTTTCTTCCCAATTCTAGTCAGGCCACAGATGGTTTACCAATCTGTCTTTTTTTCAATCAACCATTGGCTATAATTCGTGGGTAACTCCCCTTCTTAATTCCAAGGATGCCCCTTATCAGCAGATTGTCTCAAACAAACAAAAAAGTCAATTGTGCATGACTTCTAACTATTTCTGGACATCTTCCTAAAATGGACTTTTAAAATCTAACATAATACTTTATGAGATAGACCAATTTTGTAAAAAATAATTCTAAGACTTTCTTAAAGCGGAAGGTCAAATATTTAGGTAGAACCTGTTGATCATGACTAGAGAATGAAGAATGAGTAATAAATTAGCCTAGGAGAACATATTTTGACTTATGAAGGGAGTATTTGGGAAGGGAACATTTTAAAAATTAAAATAACAAAATATGAAAATAAAAGATCCATACTCAAGTGCCAGAAGCAGAGTCTTCTACCAATTTCAAGCAAT